>NC_090320.1:234883804-235483804 GCF_040869045.1 Eurosta solidaginis | reverse complement strand
AAATCCCTGAATCTTTAGGAGAGTCTTGCGAATATTTAAAGTCATTTGGTTAATACGAGTCCGGTAACCTCTGTCTCTAGAACCATCCGTTAATAGCCTGATTATCTAGGGAATAATATGTGTAACCTCTCGCACTTTACTACAATTTTTTGGTGGAAATAAGGGAATATAAAACGCAAGCTCATTTGCACCAGTTAAACATTACTACCTTTTCTGCAATCACGGCAGTCCACGAAAAGATTGGAGATCAGAGCTCTTAGCAGTCTTTAGTACAGAGCGGGCAGCTTAAACTAGGCTAACAAAAACTTAATTTGCACGACTGTCGATCTTCATATGCATAGGCTCTAAGTTCCACCTTCCGCAGTCCACCCATAATATTGTTACGAATATTAGCAACACTAAGGGGTACTGTCATCTCTAAGCCGATGCTAAGAGTGATGTGTATGCACATCCACAAATCAATCATTATGTATCTATATAAACGAATCAATCATTAGGTCTACACATATGTACGTACACGCAGCGGAGAAGCAACGCACAAACACATGCAGATATCTTATCTGAAATATGCAATTATAATTGTGGAAGTGTCGCCCACAAGCACATGCGCATATGAGAGCTATACACGTACATCTGTAGTTATAATTATAACAGATAACCAACTAGTAGATTCTAGGATAGACGCGCCTAGAAGATGCGAGGAAATCAAAGATTATAAAAGGCAGCAATAGTAGAGGCGCTAAAATCAGTTTTGATTAAGCACGCTATCTGTCGAGCAATAGTAGAGTTATTTATTGTGAAGTACTTTAATAAATGCCATTTTGCATTATTGAATAGTGGAGTTATTTATTCAACAGTTTAGTGATTCGAACTTAGCAGAAGGTTGCAAATAAGAGGGTTTACAGTAAATTCGTTACAATATAATAACCAATGACCCCTCTATCCACCTGTTTTCTAGTCGTGTTCCACCTGTTCATTTTCTTATCAAAAAATCTCCTTTTTAGCTCACATATCTATGCCTTTGTTCCTCCATTAACTTATTTATTCAATCTTTCAGTCATATCCTCATCAATATCCTCCTCCGTTCCTTAAAAACTTGTGTGTTACAATGCAAATAGTGAGTGAGTCCTTTGTGACTTACGACCAGTTCGGTTTAAAATCAAAAGTCGAAAGTAGCTCTGTACCTAAGCATGTGCAACGAATAAAACTAATAATATCCATCTAAATATTTGTTTATCCTTCAGCACATAAACTATAATTCTACACATCAAACACGAATATTTCTGTTATCATCCACCATTTTCGCCTGTTACTAAATACTGCGCTCCTGTTAAGATATCGGCAAAACTGGTTTGAAGATGCCAACCGCTTGAAGCAAAAATGAATAACTCCTGGCGGCTTAGCAACCAACCAGCCAGCCACATATTAGGAAACGTTTATTTATTTATTTTACATATTTAAATAGGATGCCCCGTATTGCACAAAGGGTGAATGGGTTTGCAACAAAAGTTACCCTTAATTGATGCTATTGTGGATGCAAAATGTGTTTGATTAAGCAATTAATTACATATTTATATCGTGCTTGGATGTGTTTGTGTATGTATATGAGATTTATTTAAATTTCTTACTTAATATTTTATAATTCTTCGTAAAAAGCTCTGTTTCCCAAGTTTACCCAGTCATTTAAGAATGGCACGCAGCGACCTTCCGAATCTACGAGGAGATTCAGCCCGATCTTCTCTTCCAATTTGCGTCTGGCTATATGGTTTATGTCGACTCCGAATTGCATCTGGAAGACAGATTGGTTTTCACTGAGCAGTGCTTCATGCCAGAAATATACTCGGAGTATTTGCCAAATCACTGCCAAGGGGCGACCATGCTTCTAATTTGAAAAAAAAAATTTCTAAAATTTTGATGTTACTTTGCCCGGGACTTTAACCTAGGAAGTTGGATGTGATAGGCGTGGCACGCTACCATCACGCCATGGAGGCCGCCTCTATCATGTTGGGACGGAAAATCTACCAAAGTAGTAGAAAAAGTATCGAAGTAGCTTTTAATATAGAAAAAATTCCAATCCGAGTCCAAGAAGCACTGGAACCCAAATATGCGGAGTTGTTTAAGGCTGTATATTGGAAAAGTGCATGACTGCCGCCTCTTTATCTCCCAGCTGTGTTATTATTGGTATCGGATCTGTATCTCCTTTGCTATTTATCGATGAGGATAAGTGTTTCTTACATGCTGAAACAATTGAAACAATAGACTCATTCAGCCCTTGGGAGGGCGTTATGACTAGTGCCTTCTGTGGAATATTAATGAGGTACCATTTCATGCGAGTGCATGGCCATCCCAATGAATAACTTCTATTGAGGCTGTTAGCAGCATCGTTAGGCCGCATATTACTCTCAAGATGTGTAGATCCGTGTCAATATTTGGATCCCTTAGAGTACGTACATGAAAGACGCTACAGCGAGTTTAGCATCGATTGCAATATAGTGTGGCATATATAGTATATTCAATCAAGCCCAACTGCTCCCAGCGAGACCTGTTGCAAACATGAATGCGCAGACGAGGCTCTGGCAACAACAAATTCCTTATGAACGAGGGTTTGATATGAACTGTAAAATTTAGCGTGCTGATATTAAATCTTTTCCGATATGATCGGGCTTGTACCATAATGGTGCTTGTTACCCAGGATTTATATATATTCAGGAAAGGGCCATCAACACCGATAACACTTCCCAAAACCTTCGGGGAGTGTCTTTATCGTTACAACAACAACATCAGCCCTCTTTATGGGATCTGTCTGAAAGGCGTTGCAATGGCTCGACATATTAATGTTTAAGAAGATATTCAGAGTTGATACCACTTCTCTCACTGCCATTTAGAAAGACGGACATAACATCTGGGTATAAAATATATATATATATATACATCATTCCAAGTAACTGGACTTCTTTGCGACCCTTACGGAAAGCTCGCAGCTTTATTGTCGGAGTAGTGGTGTTCAACTGATGTCAAATTTGGGAAATCATCTGCAGAATGCTGCATGGCTAATTGTGATGTCGCTCCATTGTAGGACTGTATTCAGTCTACTACATCACAAGTTACCAGAAGTTGACCGTACAGTTTTGGATGGAAGAAAGTTGAGCAACACTTCCAGAGCTTTTGAAGTGCGGATGGAAGTATCCCTGAAATAAACTTTGCGGTTTGCAGAGTTGCTCATTCTTTCTATTGCTGTTCACCTAACCGTAATGTCGTAGATTACGACTAGTCTTACCACTACTAGCTATGTTGTGTATTAAGTTTAACATTTTGGAGTCTTAGATTTGAGCTATATTCTTTTTGAATCTGTCCTCCGCATGTTTGTTCCATTTCAGTTTAGGGTCTAAAATAACTTAAGAGGCATTTAACACCAGCTGTATGAACTTTACGACTCGAGCAACGTCTTCCAGGCGAAGTTCTATGCAATAAAGAGCGCAGCCAGACTGCTCCAGGATTGTGCGCTCTCAGACACTGATATGTTGATCTGTGTCGCTTTAAATGCATTAGAACCCAATAGGGTAAAAACGGATATCGTGCGTAGTGTTGAGCAAAACTGCCGTCAACATCTCCCTTTGCTGAAAGGGACACTAGCGGGGCGGACAGCCACCCATAACCACCGTTGGGTTAACTCCCGAGGAAAATCTAGGAACATTAGATTGGAACAGCGGATTTACAGAGGTCTGCATGACTATCGTAAAAGGCGCCGAAAATCCAAATACCTAGAAGGTACTACGTCGTCATATCAAATAGTTCCCGAGGTAGACGGCCTAGTATTTTAATGGTGATAGTTTCTGGAACGTACCGAATCAATATCCGCCAAAGGTTCATCATCTTCGATACCACTCTCCAAGACCTTCGGCGAGTGTTTTTATCGCTACAAAAAAAAAAAAAAGAATAAGTGCTTTTTGATAAGCCAGATATCATTCAAACACAGCGTCTATGCTGGCTTGGCCATGTTATTCGAATGAAAGAAGATGCAGACCAGAAGGTATTCTTGTCTGTGATTTTAGTAGCGACTGGTAAATAGAACCATTTCAGTCATGGTAGGACTTAATTTTGTACGACGTCGTATGCAATGAATTGCCAACCAGTCTTTTCTAGTTTCAGAAGTACGGTGTTCTACGTTACTTTCCACAATAAAGGGGATAAAATACCTAGCATACCTGTTAAAGGAAGGAGGAGTCTTCTTTTTCAATGGGGAGAAACTGTCACTTGCTATCAGACGCAGGGTCGAGACTAGTATGTAGCGTGCTATAAACGTCAGCATTGAAAGGGTTAACATTGATAAGCACAATCAAGCATGTTGCATACTTATAGGCGTAAATAACATTGCACAAATCCTATGGCCTTCAAACTATGCAAATGAATCGACATACACACGCACAGGCAAAAATGTTCAAGAAAATCAAATGTTTGTATTTTGGGTATTGTTATACTCAGTTGAGCAGAGCTCACAGAGTATATTAAGTTTGATTGGATAACGGTTGGTTGTACATATATAAAGGAATCGAGATAGATATAGACTTCCATATATCAAAATAATAAGGATCGAAAAAAAATTTGATTGAGCCATGTCCGTCCGTCCGTCCGTCCGTCCGTCCGTCCGTCCGTTAACACGATAACTTGAGCAAATTTTGAGGTATCTTGATGAAATTTGGTATGTAGGTTCCTGAGCACTCATCTTAGATCGCTATTTAAAATGAACGATATCGGACTATAACCACGCCCACTTTTTCGATATCGAAAATTTCGAAAAACCGAAAAAGTGCGATAATTCATTACAAAAGACCGATAAAGCGAAGAAACTTGGTAGATGAGTTGAACTTATGACGCAAAATATAAAATTAGTAAAATTTTGGACAATGGGCGTGGCACCGCCCACTTTTTAAAGAAGGTAATTTGAAATTTTACAAGCTGTAATTTGGCAGTCGTTGAGGATATCATGATGAAATTTGGCAGGAGCGTTACACTTATTACTGTATGTACGCTTAATAAAAATTAGCAAAATCGGAGAAGGACCACGCCCACTTTTAAAAAAAAAATTTTTTTAAAGTAAAATTTTAACAAAAAATTTAATATCTTTACAGTATATAAGTAAATTATGTCAAGATTCAACTCCAGTAATGATATGGTGCAACAAAATACAAAAATAAAAGAAAATTTAAAAATGGGCGTGGCTCCGCCCTTTTTCATTTAATTTGTCTAGGATACTTTTAATGCCATAAATCGAACAAAAATTAACCAATCCTTTTGAAATTTAGTAGGGGCATAGATTTTATGGCGTTAACTGTTTTCTGTGAAAATGGGCGAAATCGGTTGATGCCACGCCCAGTTTTTATACACAGTCGTCCGTCTGTCCTTCCGCATGGCCGTTAACACGATAACTTGAGCAAAAATCGATATATCTTTACTAAACTCAGTTCACGTACTTATCTGAACCCACTTTACCTTGATATGAAAAATGAACGAAATCCGACTATGACCACGCCCACTTTTTCGATATCGAAAATTGCGAAAAATGAAAAAATGCCATAATTCTATACCAAATACGAAAAAAGGGATGAAACATGGTAAGGTAATTGGATTGTTTTATTGACGCGAAATATAACTTTAGAAAAAACTTTATAAAATGGTTGTGACAGCTACCATATTAAGTAGAAGAAAATGAAAAAGTTCTGCAGGGCGAAATAAAACACGCTTAAAATCTTGCCAGGTATTACATATATAAATAAATTAGCGGTATCCAACCGATAATGTTCTGGGTCACCCTAGTCCACATTTTGGTCGATATCTGGAAAACGCCTTCACATATACAACAACCACCACTCCCTTTTAAAACCCTCATTAATACCTTTAATTTGTTACCCATATCGGAGAAACACATTCTAGAGTCACCCCTGGTCCACCTTTGTGGCGATATTCCGAAAAGGTGTCCACCTATAGAACTAAGCCCCACACCCTTTTAAAATACTCATTAACACCTTTCTTTTGATACCCATATTGTACAAACAAATTCTAGGGTCACCCCTGGTCCACCTTTATGGCGATATCTCGGAACGGCGTCCACCTATGGAACTAAGGATTACTCCCTTTTAAAATACTCATTAACACCTTTCTTTTGATACCCATATTGTACAAACAAATTCTAGGGTCACCCCTGGTCCACCTTTATGGCGATATCTCGAAACGGTGTCCACCTATGGAACTAAGGATTACTCCCTTTTAAAATACTCATTAATACCTTTAATTTGATATCCATATCGTACAAACGCATTCTAGAGTCACCCCTGGTCCACTTTTGTGGCGATATTCCGAAAAGGTGTCCACCTATAGAACTAAGCCCCACACCCTTTTAAAATACTCATTAACACCTTTCTTTTGATACCCATATTGCACAAGCAAATTCTAGGGTCACCCCTGGTCCACCTTTATGGCGATATCTCGAAACGGCGTCCACCTATGGAACTAAGGATTACTCCCTTTTAAAATACTCATTAACACCTTTCTTTTGATACCCATATTGTACAAACAAATTCTAGGGTCACCCCTGGTCCACCTTTATGGCGATATCTCGAAACGGCGTCCACCTATGGAACTAAGGATTACTCCCTTTTAAAATACTCATTAATACCTTTAATTTGATATCCATATCGTACAAACGCATTCTAGAGTCACCCCTGGGCCACATTTATGGCGATATTTCGAAAAGGAGACCACCTATAGAACTAAGGCCCACTCCCTTTTAAAATACTCATTAACACCACTCGTTTGATGCCCATATTGTACAAACAAATTCTAGGGTCACCCCTGGTCCACCTTTATGGCGATATCTCGAAACGGCGTCCACCTATGGAACTAAGGATTACTCCCTTTTAAAATACTCATTAACACCTTTCATTTGATACCCATATCGTACAAACGCATTCTAGAGTCACCCCTAGTCCACCTTTATGACGATATCTCGAAACGGCGTCCACCTATAGAACTAAGGCCCACTCCCTTTTAAAATACTCATTAACACCTTTCGTTTGATGCCCATATTGTGCAAACGCATTCTAGATTCACCCCTGGTCCATCTTTACGGCGATATCTCGAAAAGGCGTCCATCTATAGAACTTAGGTCCACGCCCTTTTAAAATACTCATTAATACCTTTCATTTGATGCCCATATCGTACAAACGCATTCTAGAGTCAACCCTGATCCACCTTTATGGCTATATCCCTAAATGGCGTCCACATATAGAACTATGGCGCACTCCCTCATAAAATACTCTTTAATGCCTTTCATTGGATACACATGTCATACAAACACATTCCAGGGTTTCCCTCTGTTCATTTTCCTACATGGTTATTTTCCCTTATGTTGTCACCATAGCTCTCAACTGAGTATGTAATGTTCGGTTACACCCGAACTTAACCTTCCTTACTTGTTTTTATATGCAATTGTTTTTATTATGCCTCTTTGAAAATTGGCAAAAGTTGGAAAATACAAATATTTATTTTGTGCAGACAGAGCAACAAATTTTTTAAAAAGCGATTTCTAAAAACTAATTTTCAAAAATTGAATAAATTACACGTATTGAGAAGCAGGCGCACAGCAGCAGCAAGCAGCGAAGTTTGCTGCTGAGGAAAATTTAAAAGAAAATGTGTGTGACTAAACGGTATCTGCAACAAGTCAAGAGGGGGCTAATAGAAGTGCACATACAACTGGATTACTAAGAAAAATTCACATAAATAACATATGTAGTGCATACATACATAAATACATACATATGTATAAGAAGTTAAGTATCTACGTTTGTGCGGTTGTGTTAGAAGTGAGGAGGGATAAATGTTTGACAAAAAAGAGGCGCGATTCAATGAGTAAGCAAAAAGAGCTAGTCAAAGGCAATCAAGCGATGAGCACAAAAGGCGAATATTTTTTGTGGTTATAGTTGTGAGTGCATGGGCGTTTTCCAGAGGAACGAGAGACGGGTATATATCCAAGGCATGAAGGCTATCTGCGATTACAAGAACGGCCCATGTGGAATTGGTCAACGGCGGGGTTAGCATTCAGTGATAGTGAGACAAGTGGTAGATCACTAAGTTGCCGGTTCAAGGTAAGAACAGAAACGAGTAGGTAAGGACAAAGTCAGTGCGCTGTTTTAAAGGTGCTGAATGTGTGAACCAGTAAATGGTTGACTGCTGCCAAAAACATGCGGTGATATACTTGAACGTTGAGTCGCTGACTCTGTCGAGGTAGTTGTAGGTGGCAGACGAGACTCTGGCGTCCCTAAGTTCCTCACGGTAGGAGGGAGTCGGATGACCTAGGAAGTTCAACATGGTCATATCAAGTGGTTGCCGCATGGGGATATTTTCTAGTAAGTACCAGAACTATATACGGCAAAAACTCACCAAAACGTTTGGTACACTTATCGCTACAAGAAGAAGTTTATGGGTAATGGTGCATGGTCGGCCGGTGCTTGTTGGGGCGATGTGTGGCTGCTCGGTGCAAAAGTTGTCAATAGATCTAGTTCGGAATATGTGGTGAACCGTGAACCGATGAATTGATTAATGGTGGGCGATTGAAGGCAACTGCTGAATTGTCGGCCGGTACATGATCAAACGGCAAGTGAGACATTGATGCCAAAATTATCGGTGTAGACAGATAAGTTACTGATGCCAAAGTGGATCGTTGAATGTTGAACCGATGGCAAAATAGCTGCTGGTTCGATGAGCTGTGAGCCGATGTCCAAAATAACTGCTGTTCCTGCACAGAAGACTTTATGCTTATTAGCTTTACGTTTTTTTTTTCCTAAATTCTGTGAAGTGTCTCTCGAGTAACCGAATACTTTATATATACACATGAGCCTTTGGGCTTTGATTCCTTACGCTTTGTCTATATCTGCGTAAATCTCATCATCAAACACCTTTGATACATACCGTTGGTATCTCGAACAGGATCACAATTTTCTCGGAGAACTTTTGTCCCGAATACTCCAAGAGCCAACCCATCTTCTCTCGACACCGTTCATGTTTCTTCGAGCTATATATTACAGCAGATGGGATGACAGACTTAACCTTGGTGGCGGGCAGTCTTTAATCTCACCGCCTTCAATGCTAGCTCACTTTTTTGACATAACCTCGTGGAGCCTTGTAGATCTCCCAACCCCCCCCCCCCCCCCCCCCCATCCTCGCAGCCAATCCTTCCGTAAGGAGCTTGGGGTCGCCAGATCCTCATCTGCTAAATATGAGAATTTATACATTTTTAAAATTAACAGGATTCCCCTCTCTTAGGTGAATTTGAGAAATTTGTTTGAGAAGCTGAGTAGCCGTAAAGTTATATATTTCCCTACCTTTTGTAGGGCGCTTAGTACGCCTTTGTATAGGTAAGTTTGTACGTTTATCCAAATGTGAGTGTGTCAATTATTGTGGCAGTCATCAGCGGCTAATCTAAAAATGAGTTTGCTGTGGTAGAAGCGATAAAGAACAGCTGTGCCTGGCGCGCTTGATGTCACCGCTTAAGTGCTGTAGGATGTACGCAATACAGCAAGAAAAACGATGACGATGTACAAAGATGACAATGAAAAACGGGGATGATGCGTTTCCATTGGCGGCATAACAAAGGGGAAGACTGAAATAACATATGACGCGCTAAGCGTTTTGACTTTTCCTCAACACTTGGAAATGTATTCCATTTTGTGTATTGTTGTTGTTATTTTTCCATTTTCCTTGAGCGAGAAAACTCAGTATTGCATTCGAACCCACCCCGCACACAAACACACCTCTCCTACTTACTACTTACTACCACTCTCACCCCATACATTATTATTATTGATGTGGAAAATGTTTTATCAAAGGCGGCCGATGCAAGTTTGCGCCTTTGTTGTTGAATCCTCAAAGGAATTTTCCGATTTTCGTAATAGGTGCACAGCATTGAATAGCAAGTAGGCACTGCAGACGGGAAAATCCAATGTGAATGTCAAAATGTGTAGTGTGATACGACTGACTGGCAGATTGCGGACTACGAACTGACTGGCTACGGGTTTACATGGCTAGCTGTTGGTTGCTTGCCAATTTGCCTTGTACATATACCAAAGCGAGCAGATGATGGGCTGACTGGTTGACTTGCAGCTGGTTGCGGCTGGCTGCTTGTATCGCCAACAAATCTCTTGCAAAGACGGACGGTTTATAGCTAAGATCGAACTGCGCGTTTTGTTTGTCTGGCTGTTTGTGATGGGGATAGCGCGCGATGTGATGTGGGACCACACGGACAGCCGTTGCGAGATGCTGCAAAATAATCAAGAAAATATGCGAGCCTCTCGGTAGGTGCGTCATAGCGCGCGGAGAGACTCCACCACATGCTATATTTGTATGTTTGTATGTATATATAGATGTTTGTTGTTAGTGCTCCATGCCGTTTTTCACGAATTTTACGTAGCGTCTCAAGCAGTCAACCAAATTGTGAGTTTTGCGCACGTGGTGGGTAGAAGTAGGAGTATGCGCGCAAAAATATATATTACCTACTATAAAATCCCACACAATACCGCAAAAGTGGTCCCTATGCATACACAGCACGTCTAATATTAGCAAAAAATTATATCACACACACACACACATACAAACAAAAAACTGTCATCCGCCAAATATACACATCCAACTTGACTCCGATCTATTTCGGGCAAAAATCAACCAGCTGTTGTCGACTCATTGGCTAGCTAGGTGCTCTCTCTTCCTCTTGCCACAATGTGTCTTCTGACTAGCATTGGGAAATATTGTAGAAACAACAATAACCACAGCAAGAAGATTCACAGAAAACCTCAAACGCAAAAACGTACAGTAAGCGCATGCTGGGCCACCAGCTACCTATTGTAAACTATTTGTATACAACAACTAGCTGTGTTGGAAGCGGGCTAACGGCTCCATGCTCCAATCTCTCTAAGTGTGCAGCCAACTAAATAACCAGTTAGTTAGTCTATAGTAGCCATTTGAGGAAGCATAGAAAAAAATTAGATGATGAAACTCGCAGATAAACAGACATATGTATGTATGTATGTACATTAGACTGGGTCGATTCATTAACCGATATCGCGCCATCGATTTTTCGATAGGATTTGGGTGCATGAAAAAAAGTTCCAATACGCATGCCCGAAAAAATAATTTTCGAGCCTGCGAAATTTAATTTTTATACTCAGAGTCCTTTGCACACAGAGTATATTAACTATGATTGGATAACGGTTGGTTGTACAGGTACAAAAGAATCGATATAGATATAGACTTCCATATATCAAAATAATCAGTATTGAAAAAAAAACTTGATTGAGCCATGTCCGTCCGTCCGTCCGTCTGTCCGCTAACACGATAACTTGAGTAAATATTGAGATATCTTCACCAAATTTGGTACACGAACTTATCTTGGCCCAGAATAGATTGATATTGAAAATGAGCCAAATCGGATGATAGCCACGCCCACTTTTTATATATAACATTTTGTAAAACACAAAACACCTGATTATTTAGTAAATATAACCTAGAATGTTGAAATTTGACGTGTGGACTGATATAGAGACTCTTAATAAAAATTTGTAAACATTTTTTAAAATCGGCGTGGCAGCGCCCACCTGTGATAAAATCAATTTTACAAATATTATTAATCATAAATCAAAAATCGTTAAGCCTATCGTAACAAAATATGGCAGAGAGGTTTCCTTTACTATAAGGAATGCTTTGACGAAATCGGATAAGGACCACGCTCACTTTTATATAAAAGATTTTTAAAAGGGTTGTGGGCGAATAAAATAAGCTATATCTTTGCAAAAAAGAGCTTTATATCAATGGTATTTCATTTTCCAAGTGTATTTATAACAATAAATAGGAAAAACTTCAAATTTAAAAAATGGGCGTGGCACCGCCCCTTTTATGACTAAGCAATTTTCTATGTTTCGGGAGCTATAACTCAAAGAAAAATTGGCGGATCGTAATAAAATTTGGTATACAATTTTTCCCTATAGTAAGAAATATTTCTAGAAAAAATGGACGAGATCGGTTAAAGACCACGCCCACTTTTATATGAAAGATTTTTAAAAGGGTCGTAGACGAAAATAATAAGCTAAATCTTAGCGAAAAAGGGCTTTGTATCAATAGAATTTTACTTTCTAAATTGAATATAATGTTACGAATATTAGCAAAACTAAGGGGCCCTGCTATCTCTAGGCGGATGCTAAGCAGTGACGTGAATTCACATCAATAATTCAATCATTATGTATCTACATAAACGAAACAATAATTGCGTCTACATATATGTACCATGTACGTATACGAGCAGGGGAGAGTCAATACACAAACACATGCATATATCTGAGATACTCCTGAAAGTATGCAATGAGAGAAGCTATAAAATCGTGCAATTGTAGTTACAGCTGAGAAGTTTGAGAGCTGATGGACTAGAAGATTCTGGAAATGGAAGCGCCTAGAAGATGCGAACGTTCAAATCAGAGAGTATAAAAGGCAGTAAATGTAGGGGCGCTGGAATTCAGTTTGAATTGAGCTATCAAGCAGTTTCGATTAAGACGATATCTAGCGAGCAATAGCAGTATTATTTTGAAAGTCAGTTTCATTTAAGCTATCAGTTTGGTTATTAAGCCAGCTAGTTGCAAAGTACAAGTGTTATCGTGAAGTACTTTAATAAAGGCTATTTTTCCATTATTCAATATTGGAGTTATTTATTCAACAGCTTAGTGATACGAACTTAGCAAAAAGGCAAATAAGAGGATTTGCAGCAAATTCGTTACAATAACATTAAATTGGAAAACATGGGTGTGGCACCGCCCCTTTTATGACTAAGGGATTTTCTATTGTTCGGGAGCCATAACTCGAAGAAAAATTAACATATCGTAATGAAATTGTGTACATATATTTTCCTTATAGCAGAAAATATTTCTAGTAGAACGGGATCGGTTACAGATCACGGCAACTTCGATATAAAACAAGTTTAAAACTACAACTTAGCAAAAAATAGTTTCGAATCAATGATATTTCACTTATCAAGTTTTATTTCAAGAGGAAATGGGAAGACATTTTTTTAAACGGGCGGTGCCACGTGTTATGTAGAAAAGTAATTTATCTGAAATGATGTGTACAATTGCAGCTCACACTAAGTTTATAATGTTCGGTTACACCCGAACTTAGACACATTTACTTGTTTTTACTTTTTTCGGCTTTGATTTTTTTTCATTACCTACTAAAAAATTTTCATTTGATTGTAAAATTTTCATGTATACCCTGTCCGACCCAAAAATGTCCACTAAAAACCTTGTCGATAACGGTTTTTTGAAAAAGAAAATATTTTTATAAAATATATATATATTTTTTTTCAAAAAACTGTTATAGCCATCGTTTTTAGCGGACATTTTTGGGTCGGACAGGGTGTACGTATGAAAATTTGTTTAGTAGGTCATGAAAAAAGCCTTAAAAATCAAATTCGAAAAAAGTCAAAAAAATGAAATTTCGCAGGCTCGAAAATTATTTCTTTGGGTATGCGTAATGGAACTTTTTTTCTGAGCCCACATCCTATCGAAATATCGATGACGCGATATCGGCTAGCTTACGTCGATACAAATCGACCCACCCTAATATACATAGATAAGTACGTACTTGCACATAGACACACATATTTAAGTATGTAGTATGCACATTAGAGTGCATTTTATTTTCTTGAAATCGAGAAATGATACTTTGGTGGTTATTGTTGTTGTCCATTCATGGACTGTTTAATCTTCTAATCGAAGTCTTAGATATATAGATAGATTGTTGAGAGGCTGCGACCTATAGCTCTACTTTGCCGTCATTGTCTTCACAGCAAATCGAGTTACTTGAGGAAATGCGGCACTGTGCTCGGCTGTAAAGAGTGTATGTACCTGCTTTCTAATTTTAGCGATTTAAGAATGCTTAGTCTTTTTCTCGAGACTGCATCACATTGGAGTATCATTTGCAATCTCATCCTCGCGGTCGCAAAACTGACAGAGGCTATTCGACTATATAACTAATTTATGCATGTGGGTTTTTTGTCTGGTGTGCTACTTTTTGGAAGGTCAATCATGGATTCATACAAAACGCTTTCTGTTTTATCTTTCTTTTAGTTCATTTGACTGCCGTGGTCATGAACTTTCGCGCGAGTGTTGTTCTCTGAGGCATGCTCTCTCCTGGCTGAGCTCTCTCATTATTAACGTTAGGTTCTTAAGTGGAGGTTATTAAGGAAGTCACGTTCTGCGTGTTCGACATTAGAAGGAATCAGGGGAAGTTTGTATAAACTCTCACTAAACTCAGGTAAGCCATTGTAGCGCACTTATCTGCACAATCAATAACTATACGTAGTAAAGGGTATAAATACTCCGACATTTCATATTAACATTACAATCACCCTGTATACTATTTTAATCTCTATTCGGTATGTGCACATGTAATTACATAGGTACGTAAGTAATGAAGTATGTACATAAGTGCACCGATATGAACATGCATAAATACTTGTTTTTCAACTAACATAATTCCGTTAGGTAAGATTACTGTTCAATGTAGTTTTGTATAAGAATAAGTACTTTAGAAGAAAATAAGAATAAAATATAAAATCAGTTCGTTTTCAACCATCGCGTGAACTATCATTTTCAGACGGTTAAGGAAGACACCAAACTGGTGACCCCGAGTTTATTTAAAACATTTCTGCCGAATTTTTAAACTTTTACAATGGCAAACAATAGCCAAGATGAAGGTGGAAAGGCATCTGGAAGCCAGCCTGCCGTAACTGAAACTCCACGAAACGAGCAACATATTCCCGTGCCTCAACGATTTTCTGGCGAAATCTTCCGCGTCGGCATCAAGCCACCGGTATTTTGCAAGGAACAGCCAGACCTCTACTTCATACAAATGGAATCACAGTTCGCTGTAGCAGGAATAACCACGGATCAAACGAGTTACAACCACGTTATATCGTCGCTCGGCGTCCAATACCTAATGGCAGTGGGTGACATTGTTCGCAGCCCCCCTGAAACAGGCAAGTATGAAGCCGTAAAAGCCGCACTAATATCGGAATTCACCGACTCAGATCAAAAGAAGCTACGCAGGCTGGTGAAAGAAATCGGACTTGGTGACCTTAAACCGTCGCAGCTCTTAAAACGAATGGAAGAGTTAGGGAATGGCAAGATAAACAACGACGTCTTGAAATCTCTTTGGATCTAACGCCTCCCCGAATCGATCCGCTCTGTTATCACTATTGTTGACGGCAATTCAGCACAAATGGCATTACAAGCTGATCGCATGATTGAGATGCAGAGTTTTCCATGCGTATCTGCAATACAAAGCAACACGCAATCGTTTACGGTAGAGATTGACGCTCTACGAAAAGAAATCGCCGAACTAAAGCTTACCAGGCCTAATAATGAGCGCCGTCACGATCGAAGCAGGAGCCGCAGCAACAGCAAAATACGTTTTGCGTTCTGAAAATATCACCATAGAATTGGTGATAAGGCCAAGAAATGCATTGAACCGTGTCAATTTAAAAAGCTCTCCCAATCTGCAGCGGAAAACTAACTGTTGCTCTGTCTCAAACGGCGCACAGAGCGGACGCAACCAAAAGCTGCCGTTTATACGTGATTGATCGTATAACCAATATAAAATACCTTGTAGACACGGGAGCCGATTTTTCAGTCATCCCACCGACTAGTCGCACCCCACAAAAAGCATCTACCTTATATGCTGCAAACGGCTAACCCATCAATGTATACGGAACAAAAATACTGCCAGTCGACCTAGGTTGCCGAAGACATATGGTCTGGGAGTTCGTCGTGGCGGATGTGACTAGACCAATATTAGGTGCGGACTTCCTATTCGAGTATGATCTGTTAGTCGACGTCCGCAAACAAAAGCTTGTTGATAACAAAACTAAGTTTGAAGTTAATGGTAAGAAATGCTATGACTACGTACAAAAGATTTTTACATTTTCACCAGGTACGACAGAATTTACAAGGTCGCTGCTCGAAAAGTACAAAGACCTGACACAACCGGTTAAAGTAACATTGTCTCCGTCAACTACCGGTGTACAGCACCATATTATCACATCAGGTCCACCCATCTACGCAAAGGCTCGCCGTCTAAACGCAGAGAAATACGCCATAGCAAAAAAGGAATTTGACTACATGCTGAAACAGGGAATTTGCAGTCCTAGCAGCAGCCAGTGGGCTCATCCGTTAAACATGGCCCCAAAGAAATCAGCCGGTGATTGGCGCCCATGTGGCGATTATCGTCGCTTGAACGCTGTATCGAAACCAGATCGCTACCCATTCCCGCATATCCAAGATTTCTCACAGAGAATGTGCGGAAAAAGTATATTTTCGCTAATCGACTTAGAAAGGGCCTATCACCAGATCCCAATCGCTCCGGAAGATCGCGAGAAGACAGCAATCATCACACCGTTCGGTCTGTATGAATTCAATGTCATGACCTTCGGTTTGAGAAACGCTGGACAGACCTTCCAACGCTACATGAACCAGATTTTTCTCGACCTAGACTTCGTCATCGTTTATGTAGACGACATTTGTATAGCCTCATCAACAATTGAAGAACACAAGGACCATTTAGAAGCCGTCTTGCAGCGCTTACGTAAACATGGTTTAAAAATAAACGCCTCAAAATGCGTCTTCGCACAGACGGAGGTGACGTTCTTGGGCCATCGCATAACGAAAGATGGTGTCTCACCAACTGAGGAAAAAGTAAACGCCATACTAAATTTTCGAAAGCCAACAGTCACACACGAATTACGCAGATTTATGGCGATGCTTAATTTTTATAGACGAATGCTGCCCAACGCGGCGCACACGCACGGCAAACTACAAAAACTTATAAAAGTGAATACGAAAAAAGATTCTTCACTACTCGTTTGGGACGATGAAGCCGATGAAGCTTTTGAAAAGTGCAAAAAGACTTGGCCGAAGCAACGATGTTGGCGCATCCTTCACCAAACGCGCACCTGATACTTAACGTCGATGCAAGCGGCTACTGTGTAGGTGGGGCTATGCACGAAATGGTCGACGGGAAACTCAAGCCACTTTCAAAAAGAATGACCGAATCGCAAACAAAGCAAAGCACTTACAACAGAGAGCTATTAGCGATGTACCTTTCGGTAAAACACTTTCGCTATCTAATCGAGGGAAGGAAATGTACAGTCCTAACCGACCACAAGCCACTAACCTTGGCCTTCGACCAAAACCCAGATAAAACAGCTCCTGTTCAAATGCACCAGCTAAACTACATTAGCCAGTTCACCACAGACGTGCAGCATGTTGCAGGTAAGGACAACGTCGTAGCTGACCTGCTTTCGCGCGTCGATTCTATTTTCAGCGGAGAACAAATCGACTTCGAAAAACTTGCCGTAAGACAAAAAACCAGCACCGAGTTAGAGGAGCTGAGGAAAAGCGACAAGCTCCAGTTTAAACGGATCGACATACCAAATACAAGCAACGCACTATGGTGTGACATCTCTACCGGTCGCGCACGTCCATTCGTAACAGGTGATTTTAGAAGACAAATTTTTAATTCCTTGCACAATTTATCCCATCCAGGTGTACGGTCCACCGTGAAAATGGTATCGGAACGCTTTATATGGAAAAATCTGAAGAAAGAGGTCACACGAATGGCTCAGCACTGCACCAGCTGTCAGAAGTCGAAGGTTGGTATGCACAACCGCGCCGCTATCGATACCTTTAAAATACTTGACACACGGTTTAAGCACGTCAACATCGATTTAATTGGCCCGCTGACCCTGTCCGGTGGCTTTAAATACTGCTTGACCTGTGTCGACCGATTTACCCGATGGCCCGTCGCGATACCGCTTCAAGACATCACCGCAGAAACAGTCGCACACGCCTCCTTATCTGGGTGGATCGCAAACTATGGAGTACCCGGAGCCATAACAACTGATCAGGGTAGGCAATTTGAGTCAAAGCTCTTCAAAGAACTATCACATCTCACAGGGTCGAAGCACCTACGCACTACCGCATACCACCCGCAGGCCGATGGACTCGTCGAACGTATGCATCGTACATTGAAAAGCGCAATCAAATGTCATACATCAGCTAACTGGATCAACAGTCTCCGTTTCGTTTTACTGGGACTCCGCACAACCTTCAAAAACGACCTGTGTGCATCGCCTGCAGAAATGCTATACGGGACAACATTGTCACTACCCGGAGAATTTTTCGATCAACCAAGTGAGGAGTACACCCAAAGTGATTTCGTAAGGGTATTGCGCAAAATCATGGCCAAGCTCAAAACCGTTCCCACTTCAAATCACTCATCTCATACCGCGTTTGTTGACAAAGACCTACATAACTGTAGTCATGTATTTTTGAGGGACGATAGCGTGCGGCCACCACTAAAGGCACCATTCGACGGCCCTTTCAAGGTAGTTAAACGCCAAGCAAAGTTCTTCGATATCGAAGCGGGATACAAGGTACTCAAAATAAGCATAGATCGTTTGAAGCCCGCATGTATCTTAGACGACGAACATAAACAAACAGAAAAAGCACAGTTCCAAGTTCAGCAACACAGAACGACAACCAGCGAGCGAGACCAAGCAGCACCTGAACCAGCAGTAAAAACAAAAAGCGGACGAACAGTTCGCTTTCCGAAGAGGTACTCCTAGACTATGCGGGCGGCGTCATTCGAGGGGGAGTGTATATAGCGCACTTATCTGCACAATCAATAACTATACGTAGTAAAGGGTATAAATACTCCGACATTTCATATTAACATTACAATCACCCTGTATACTATTTTAATCTCTATTCGGTATGTACACATGTAATTACATAGGTACGTAGGTAATGAAGTATGTACATAAGTGCACCGATATGAACATGCATAAATACTTGTTTTTCAACTAACATAATTCCGTTAGGTAAGATTACTGTTCAATGTAGTTTTGTATAAGAATAAGTACTTTAGAAGTAAATAAGAACAAGTAATGAAGGTTAAGTTCGGGTGTAACCGAACATTACATACTCAGTTGAGAGCTATGGTGACAACATAAGGGAAAATAACCATGTGGGAAAATAAACCGAGGGAAACCCTGGAATGTGTTTGTATGACATGTGTATCAAATGAAAGGCATTAAAGAGTATTTTATGAGGGAGTGGGCCATAGTTCTATAGGTGGACGCCATTTAGGGATATAGCCATAAAGGTGGATCAGGGTTGACTCTAGAATGCGTTTGTACGATATGGGTATCAAATGAAAGGTGTTAATGAGCATTTTAAAAGGGAGTAATCCTTAGTTCCATAGGTGGACGCCGTTTCGAGATATCGCCATAAAGGTGGACCAGGGGTGACCCTAGAATTTGTTTGCACGATATGGGCATCAAACGAAAGGTGCTAATGAGTATTTTAAAAGGGAGTGAGCCTTAGTTCTATAGATGGACGCCGTTTCGAGATATCGCCATAAAGGTGGGCCAGGGGTGACTCTAGAATTCGTTTGTGCAATATGAGTATCAAACGAAAGGAGTTAATGAGTATTTTAAGAGGGAGTGGGCCTTAGTTCTATAGGGGGACGCATTTTCGAGGTATCGCAATAAAGGTGGACCAGGGGTGACTCTAGATTTTGTTTGTACGATATGGGTATCAAATGAAAGGTGTTAATGAGTATTTTTAAAAGGGAGTGGGCCTTCGTTCTATAGGTGTTCGCCTTTTCGAGATATCGCCATAAAGGTGGACCAGGGGTGACTTTAGAATTTGTTTGTATGATATGGGTATCAAATGAAAGGTGTTAATGATTATTTTAAAAGGGCGTGGGGCTTAGTTCTATAGGTGGACCCCTTTTCAAGATATCGCCATAAAGGTGGACCAGGGTAGACTCTAGAATTCGTTTGTGCAATATGGGTATCAAACGAAAGGAGTTAATGAGTATTTTAAGAGGGAGTGGGCCTTAGTTCTATAGGTGGACGCCTTTTCGAGATATCCCCATAAAGATGGACCAGGTGTGACTCTAGAATGCGCTTGTACGATATGGGTATCAAATGAAAGGTGTTAATGAGTATTTTAAAAGGGAGTAATCCTTAGTTCCATAGGTGGACGCCGTTTCGAGATATCGCCATAAAGGTGGGCCAGGGGTGACTCTAGAATTCGTTTGTGCAATATGGGTATCAAACGAAAGGAGGTAATGAGTATTTTAAGAGGGGGGCTTTCTGGACCAAGGGTGACTCTAGACTTTGTTTGTACGATATGGGTATCAAATGAAAGGTGTTAATGAGTATTTTTAAAAGGGAGTGGGCCTTCGTTCTATAGGTGTTCGCCTTTTCGAGATATCGCCATAAAGGTGGACCAGGGGTGACTTTAGAATTTGTTTGTATGATATGGGTATCAAATGAAAGGTGTTAATGAGTATTTTAAAAGGGAGTAATCCTTAGTTCCATAGGTGGACGCCGTTTCGAGATATCGCCATAAAGGTGGGCCAGGGGTGACTCTAGAATTCGTTTGTGCAATATGGGTATCAAACGAAAGGAGTTAATGAGTATTTTAAGAGGGAGTGGGCCTTTCTGGACCAAGGGTGACTCTAGACTTTGTTTGTACGATATGGGTATCAAACGAAAGGTGTTACTAAGCATTTTAAAAGGGAGTGGGCCTTAGTTCTATAGGTCGTCGCCTTTTCGAGATATCGCCATAAAGGTGGACCAGGGTGACTCTAGAATATGTTTGTACGATATGGGTATCAAATTAAAGGTATTAATGAGTATTTTTAAAAGGGAGTGGGCCTTCGTTCTATAGCTGTTCGCCTTTTCGAAATATCGCCATAAAGGTGGACCAGGGGTGACTCTAGAATGAGTTTGTACGATATGGGTATCAAACGAAAGGTGTTACTAAGCATTTTAAAAGGGAGTGGGCCTTAGTTCTATAGGTCGTCGCCTTTTCGAGATATCGCCATAAAGGTGGACCAGGGTGACTCTAGAATATGTTTGTACGATATGGGTATCAAATTAAAGGTATTAATGAGAGTTTTAAAAGGGAGTGGTGGTAGTTGTATATGTGAAGGCGTTTTCCAGATATCGACCAAAATGTGGACCAGGGTGACCCAGAACATCATCTGTTGGATACCGCTAATTTATTTATATATGTAATACCTGCCAAGATTTTAAGGGTTTTTTATTTCGCCCTGCAGAACTTTTTCATTTTCTTCTACTTAATATGGTAGGTGTCACAACCATTTTATAAAGTTTTTTCTAAAGTTATATTTCGCGTCAATAAAACAATCCAATTACCTTAACATATTTCATCCCTTTTTTCGTATTTGGTATAGAATTATGACATTTTTTTCATTTTTCGTAATTTTCGATATCGAAAAAGTGGGCGTGGTCATAGTCGGATTTCGTTCATTTTTCATACCAAGATAAAGTGAGTTTAGATAAGTACGTGAACTGAGTTTAGTAAAGATATATCGATTTTTGCTCAAGTTATCGTGTTAAAGGCCATGCGGAAGGACAGACGGACGACTGTGTATAAAAACTGGGCGTGACATCAACCGATTTCGCCCATTTTCACAGAAAGCAGTTACTTCCATAAAATCTATGCCACTACCAAATTTCAAAAGGATTGGTTAATTTTTGTTCGACTTATGGCGTTAAAAGTATCCTAGACAAATTAAATGAAAAAGGGCGGAGCCACGCCCATTTTTAAATTTTCTTTTATTTTTGTATTTGGTTGCACCATATCATTACTGGAGTTGAATCTTGACATAATTTACTTATATACTGTAAAGATATTAAATTTTTTGTTAAAATTTTACTTTAAAAATATTTTTTTTTAAAAGTGGGCGTGGTCCTTCTCCGATTTTGCTAATTTTAATTAAGCGTACATATAGTAATAAGAGTAACGTTCCTGCCAAATTTCATCATGATATCTTCAACGACTGCCAAATTACAGCTTGCAAAACTTTTAAATTACCTTCTTTTAAAAGTGGGCGGTGCCACGCCCATTGTCCCAAATTTTACTAATTTTCTATTTTGCGTCATAAGTTCAACTCATCTACCAAGTTTCGTCGCTTCATCGGTCTTTTGTAATGAATTATCGCACTTTTTCGGTTTTTCGAAATTTTCGATATCGAAAAAGTGGGCGTGGTTATAGTCCGATATCGTTAATTTTAAATAGCGATCTGAGATGAGTGCTCAGGAACCCACATACCAAATTTCATCAAGATACCTCAAAATTTACTCAAGTTATCGTGTTAACGGACGGACGGACGGACGGACGGACATGGCTCAATCAAATTTTTTTTCGATCCTGATTATTTTGATATATGGAAGTGTATATCTATCTCGATTCCTTTATATATGTACAACCAACCGTTATCCAATCAAACTTAATATTCTCTGTGAGCTCTGCTCAACTGAGTATAATAAAATATAAAATCAGTTCGTTTTCAACCATCGCGTGAACTATCATTTTCAGACGGTTAAGGAAGACACCAAACCATCATTCAGCGTTCAGCGTTGTTAAAGTTTCCAGGTACAGCGATGTCGGCTACCCGATCAGTTAATACAAATACGTAGGTTTATAATAATGGAGGACTTTGGCCTCGTAGCTAGACAACACAATCATTAATTCCTGCACCCACAATGAAGATGCTATGTTTCCTGCCACCCACTAGCTAGCTTCAGTTCCATAAGATCATAAACTGAAGCTCGTCGTGGTAGTTATTGGGATTCATTGCACAGCAACAAGACTGAGTGTCGAATGGAATAAGTTTAAGACAAAGTATCATCCCTTCGCCTGAAATTTCTGCAAACAAAAAGGCAGCAGCCTAATGGATATGTATTCAAGCAGTCGCTCCACTCGAACCCAGAAAAAGCAAAAATAAAATTGTGCTTGCGAAGAGCTGTTTCAAACAACCAAATGAGTATATTGGCGTTATTAGTTTATGATGTCGCTGTTGTTGTTGTTGTTGTTGGCTGTGTGGTTTTTCGTTGCTCTAGTGACTTGTGTGATGCAATTTGCTTGGCTATTAACTGATTTTAGCGTAAAAGTTTTTCGCATCCACTTGCTGATTCTTATGAACTCACGGAAATGTCCAGATATTTGATGATGCACTTGTCTGCGCCAGTAGAGCCATTTTTACACACATATGTACATACATAGTTGAGTTTATTTATGTCGGCGTTTCACTTTTCATTGGCTGTTTTTGTTTTTCTTGTTGGAAATTTTGGCTCCAGAATTGTTGTTTCAGTTAATGCTATTGTTGTTGGCAATCATCTTTTGCTGTTGTTATTATTTTGTCGCTTGCAGGGAAGTGAGAAATGTGACCCTATCTGCCAATTGAAGTGCCTATTTGAAGAACTTAGATACCCTAATTATGCCCTCGTTAGACTGGCAGATAATTGGGCATCGTTTATCAGCTACAAACTTTGGTCCAAGTGAAAAATTTCCTTTATGGTGCCACAGTGCAGATATCTGTAAGCTCTCTACCGATGTTGGCCAGTTATTACTTACTTAACTTACGCATAACCATTTAAACGAGTATGGCCGCCCAACAGCAAGACCCTCCATTCGCTTCTTCGTTGTACTGAGCTGCTCCTTTTAGCAGAGTAGGGGCTTCCCTCTTCTTGGACAATACTAATTTCTGCATAAAGCTCGTACCCATCACGGACGCGTAGAGACTCATCAATCTTTCGAAGATCTTTTCTGTCGAACACTCTCAGAGCTGCCTTATCTGATATTGTCTGACTCATGCTTCTGAACCGTATAGTAGGACGGATACGATAAGTGTCTTGTAGAGCAACACCTTTGTTTGACGAGAGACAACTTTGGCAAGATATGGTCAACCGTAAAGTCAATCTCAAATTCGTCATTGGACAAATGCAGATGGTGCGTCTTCTATTACGTTTAGCAAACTTGCTAAACGATACAACTTGGTAAACCATCAAAAGCTGTGGAACTGGACAGGATTGTCACACCAATGTTTAAAAACCTTGCCCATGAAGGATTTAAATATCTGGCGCTTGTATCTTGCCCACTTTCGTGAACCCTATAAATTTTTAAATGGCGACAGTCCTACCGCTACTAAAGTCTGGAAAACCAACTAGCGTATTAGACACATATCGTCCGATATCTCTCCTATCGGCAGTAGTCAAGCCGTCCTACTCCCTTATTTCTCCGTAAACCTGGGAATTGTGTTAGCGTGTCCCTCGAACATTGGAACCTCATCATGAAATAGTACTCATAGCTCAAGACTTATCAAAATCCTTTGACACAGTCAATCACAGCACGTTACTGCATGACTTGGAAGAATCGTGGCACCGCCGGTTTAAAATGTCTATTTTTTGCTAAGTTATAGCTTATTATTCTAGTCCGCGACCCTTTTAAACTTGTTTTATATCTAAGTTGCCGTGGTCTTTATTCGATCCCGTACATTTTTATCAGAAATATTTTCCGCTATAAGGAAAATGTGTGTAGGTACACAATTTCATTACGATATGTTAATTTTTCTTCGAGTTATGGCTCCCGAGACATATAAAATTGCTTAGTCATAAAAAGGGCGGTGCCACACCCATTTTCAAAAATGTTTGTGTTTTCGAATTTATTGTTATAATTCAATTTAGAAAGTAAAATTCTATTGATAGAAAGCTCTTTTTCGCTAAGATATAGCTTATTATTTTCGTCCACGGCCCTTTTAAAAATCTTTTATATAAAAGTGGGCGTGGTCCTTAACCGAATTCGTTAATATTTCTTCAAAGCATTCCCTATAGTAAAGGCAACCTCTCTGCCGAATTTTGTTACGATAGGTTTAACGATTTTATCACAAGTGGGCGGTGCCACACCCATTTTAAAAATTTTTTTTATATTTTTGTCAAGAGTCAATATCAGTCCATATGTCAAATTTTAATATTCTAGGTGTATTATTTACTAAATAATCAGGTTTTTTGTGTTTTCCAAAATGTTATACATTTAAAAAGTGGGCGTGGTTATCATCCGATTTTGCTCATTTTCAATACCAATCTATTCTGGGTCCAGATAAGCTAGTGTACCAACTTTGGTGAAGATATCTCAATATTTACTCAAGTTATCGTGTTAACGGACGGACGGACGGGCATGGCTCAATCAAATTTTTTTTCGATACTGATGATTTTCTAGTCTATCTCGATTCCTTTATACCTGTACAATCAACCCTTATCCAATCAAAGTTAATATACTCTGTATGCAAAGCACGCTGAGTATAAAAATAAGAACCCAAGCTGTCGATTTTATAACTGGGTAAAATCTTGTTAGCACCGAACTTGTACTTATTTGGCAATTTAGGTCTAGTTCCGAACCAGAAATGTGTATCACTAGTTACTGACTGAAAGGATTTCAGGGAACCGCCCACTATAACTTTAAGTGTAGCCTCTCTAACTTAAAAGCTAAACCCAGTTCTATGCCCTCACTTTCAGGAAGACCTTTATAATATATATTTTAACAAAATTTGGTTTGATCATATGTCCAAAATGTTTCAGATTTATGCCCAAACTTTTTACCGTGTGCCTGCCAAAACCTCAAACCACTTATTGATAAAAACTGGCCGCCGTAGTCCTGAGTTCAAGTGCCAACCAAAGCAACATCAAAAATTCAGAACACGTTTTTCAATTGGAAAAAAATATGTCCAAGCACGGTCGCCTCTCGGCAGTGATTTGGCATACACTCCAAGCGTATTTCTACTTTACTAAAGCTTTTCAGTGAAAATGCATCTCCCATGCATCACCTTCCGTTTGAAATCGGCATCAAACATTTATGTCCCGCCTGCCAATTTGTAGGGAAAATCAAAAGGGAGCAAGACGCAAATTCGACGAGAAGTTCGACCTAAATCTTAGTGGAAATAAGTCGCCCCAAGCACTATTTGTTATCTTTTTTGCTTTTTAAAATCTTATGGTTAATGCGTCAAGCGTAAAACAAATTCTAAATCAGTTGAACAAATAGCTTTTGTTCTACCAAAATAACAAATTCAAGGTTGTTTTGTTTATTCCAGCAAAATGAAATTAGTGCGTGTATTCTATTCTTTTTCAACGGAAAATTTAATTGTGATTATTTGTTCGTTTCTATATTTGCACAGTTAAATTGTGGTATTAACTTCATATAGCTTAAGTGATACGTGTACATTATGACCGTATTTTTAACCCTTTAACGGATATGCGACACCGGTGTCCCAAAAATAATTCCTTGTATAGCAAGAAGGCTAGCAATATTTTACTAGTATTTTCGTTATATTTTACTTAATCTTATCTAAGTGTATACTAGAGCTTACGATTTCTTCTCGAACACAAGCGAGATTTTCGAGACCTGAGAAATCGAGAACTCGACTTACCGCGAGAGTCTCGTGTCTCGAAGTACTCGTAAATCTCGCGAGCTTCTCGACATTCTTACTTAGTCGCTGTATGGACAGTATTTATACTCTAGGTTTTTTTTACTTGTGACTTTTTTGTTGATTATATTGCTTCAATGACATTTAACTCAAAACATACATATTATTATACATACAATTTTGTTCGCAATATTTTATTTTTCAAGGAGACATCAACAACACGTCTTCTCGCGAGATTCTCGAATCTCGAATTACTCGTAGAGCTCGCGAGATTTTCGAATCTCGAATTACCCGCGATCTTCTCGGCTTTCAATTCAGTCGTTGCATTGGCAATATTCTATACATTTCGAGGTTTTTTACTCGTGGTTTTGCGGACACTTTGGCTTGTGTCCCCGAAGAAATCGCAAGCTCTATATTAAACAGCCAATGAATCGATAAAGTTGAAAGTCGAGAAGCTCGCGAGCCTTACGAGTAATTCGAGATTCGAGAATTTCGCTAACCTTGCAAGTAATTTGACATTCGAGAATCTCGCGAGCCTTAAGCGTAATTCGAGATTCTCGTGAGAAATCTCTCCTCGAACATGTTCGAGAAATCGTAAGCTCTAATATATACATCCGAACCGATTTTCATTTAAAGTGTTTAAATGTGTTAACAAGATTCGAGACGGAAGCTACTAGCAAATCACGCCTACTTACACAGTAAGTAGATGACTTATTTGTAGCAGAAGCATTAAATTTACAATAGAGGTGGAGCAAGATTGTCAGCTACCGTAACTAGACACGTTAGTCACCAGGAGAAGGAACAAATTATATATTTACTGGTACAGAAAACCCATATCTTCGGGAAGACTAATTAACTTTTATTCAAAACATGAAAAAAGTACAATATTAAATACCGCCAGAAGCTTCATAAGACGGGTACTTACAATAAGCGACAGAATGTATAACAAGAAGAATATTACTATCATCAAAAAACTCTAGAGAAAAATGAGTTTCCAAGTAGATTGGTAAATAAACTGGTGCGAAATTTCTATACCAGAGCACGTAATGAATCAGAAACTGAAGAAGCAAATAACAAAATATACAAAGCGATAACCTATGTCCCAAGAATAGCAGAGAGGATCAAGAGATCGGATTTATATGAAAAAGAAAAGGTCAAAATAGCGTTCACATACAACAACACATTGAGAAATAGTTTCAGCAATACAAAGGACAGAATTCCAAAGGATGAGAAATCCAACGTAATATACAGAATCCCATGCAACGGGTACGGGTCTCACTTATGCGAGAAGATACATGTGCGGACAACCAAATTAAAATTAAAGACAAGGATTTCTGGCCATAAGTCCAATATTGAACACTATCCCGTGTTTCAAAATATTACTATATTGGACATAGAGACACAATATAATAAGCGCTTCGCCATGGAAACGCTCCACATTATGAACACACCTAAGGATAAGAGAATTAATTTTAAAAGTGGCACAGACCAATGTGCATATATGTACATATCGCAATTTATTGCTTAAGCAACAAACACACACAATGCTTCCAGAAATTATTCCGCTAGCAGCATATTTAAGATCACAAAATCATAATGCTGGATGACGACATATTTTTATACTCAGTTGAGCAGAGCTCACAGAGTATATTAAGTTTGATTGGATAACGGTTGGTTGTACATATATAAAGGAATCGAGATAGATATAGACTTCCATATATCAAAATAATCAGGATCGAAAAAAAATTTGATTGAGCCATGTCCGTCCGTCCGTCCGTCCGTCCGTCCGTTAACACGATAACTTGAGTAAATTTTGAGGTAACTTGATGAAATTTGGTACGTAGGTTCCTGAGCACTCATCTCAGATCGCTATTTAAAATGAACGATATCGGACTATAACCACGCCCACTTTTTCGATATCGAAAATTTCGTAAAACCGAAAAAGTGCGATAATTCATTACCAAAGACAGAAAAAGCGACGAAACTTGGTAGATGAGTTGAATTAATGACGGAGAATAGAAAATTAGTAAAATTTTGGACAATGGGCGTGGCACCGCCCACTTTTAAAAGAAGGTAATTTATAATTTTTGCAAGCTGTAATTTGTCAGTCGTTGAAGATATCATGATGAACTTTGGCAGGGACGTTACTACTGTTACTATATGTACGCCTAATAAAAATTAGCAAAATCGGAGAAGGACCACGCCCACTTTTAAAAAAAAATTTTTTTTTAAGTAAAATTTTAACAAAAAATTTAATATCTTTACAGTATATAAGTAAATTATGTCAACATTCAACCCCAGTAATGACATGGTGCAACAAAATACAAAAATAAAAGAAAATTTCAAAATGGGCGTGGCTCCGCCCTTTTTCATTTAATTTGTCTAGGATACTTTTAACGCTCTAAGTCGAACAAAAATTAACCAATCCTTTTGAAATTTGGTAGGGGCATAGATTTTATGATGTTAACTGTTTTCTGTGAAAACGGGCGAAATCGGTTGATGCCACGCCCAGTTTTTATACACAGTCGTCCGTCTGTCCTTCCGCATGGCCGTTAACACGATAACTTGAGTAAATTTTGAGGTAACTTGATGAAATTTGGTATGTAGGTTCCTGAGCACTCATCTCAGATCGCTATTTAAAATGAATGATATCGGACTATAACCACGCCCACTTTTTCGATATCGAAAATTTCGTAAAACCGAAAAAGTGCGATAATTCATTACCAAAGACAGATAAAGCGACGAAACTTGGTAGATGAGTTGAATTTATGACGGAGAATAGAAAATTAGTAAAATTTTGGACAATGGGCGTGGCACCGCCCACTTTTAAAAGAAGGTAATTTATAATTTTGCAAGCTGTAATTTGTCAGTCGTTGAAGATATCATAATGAACTTTGGCAGGGACGTTACTACTGTTACTATATGTACGCCTAATAAAAATTAGCAAAATCGGAGAAGGACCACGCCCACTTTTAAAAAAAAATTTTTTTTTAAGTAAAATTTTAACAAAAAATTTAATATCTTTACAGTATATAAGTAAATTATGTCAACATTCAACCCCAGTAATGACATGGTGCAACAAAATACAAAAATAAAAGAAAATTTCAAAATGGGCGTGGCTCCGCCCTTTTTCATTTAATTTGTCTAGGATACTTTTAACGCTCTAAGTCGAACAAAAATTAACCAATCCTTTTGAAATTTGGTAGGGGCATAGATTTTATGATGTTAACTGTTTTCTGTGAAAACGGGCGAAATCGGTTGATGCCACGCCCAGTTTTTATACACAGTCGTCCGTCTGTCCTTCCGCATGGCCGTTAACACGATAACTTGAGTAAATTTTGAGGTAACTTGATGAAATTTGGTATGTAGGTTCCTGAGCACTCATCTCAGATCGCTATTTAAAATGAACGATATCGGACTATAACCACGCCCACTTTTTCGATATCGAAAGTTTCGTAAAACCGAAAAAGTGCGATAATTCATTACCAAAGACAGATAAAGCGACGAAACTTGGTAGATGAGTTGAATTTATGACGCAGAATAGAAAATTAGTAAAATTTTGGACAATGGGCGTGGCACCGCCCACTTTTAAAAGAAGGTAATTTAAAATTTTTCCAAGCTGTAATTTGTCAGTCGTTGAAGATATCATTATGAAATTTGGCAGGGACGTTACTCCTATTACTATATGTACGCCTAATAAAAATTAGCAAAATCGGAGAAGGACCACGCCCACTTTAAAAAAAAAAATTTTTTAAAGTAAAATTTTAACAAAAAATTTAATATCTTTACAGTATATAAGTAAATTATGTCAACATTCAACCCCAGTAATGACATGGTGCAACAAAATACAAAAATAAAAGAAAATTTCAAAATGGGCGTGGCTCCGCCCTTTTTCATTTAATTTGTCTAGGATACTTTTAACGCTCTAAGTCGAACAAAAATTAACCAATCCTTTTGAAATTTGGTATGGGCATAGATTTTATGATGCTAACTGTTTTCTGTGAAAACGGGTGAAATCGGTTTATGCCACGTCCAGTTTTTATACACAGTCATTCGTCTGTCCTTCCGCATGGCCGTTAACACGATAACTTGAGCAAAAATCGACATATCTTTAATGAACTTAGTTCGCGAACTTACTTGAACTCACTTTATTTTGGTATGAAAAATGAACGAAATCCGACAATGACCACGCCCACTTTTCCGATATCGAAAATTACGAAAAATGAAAAAAATGCCATAATTCTATACCAAATACGAAAAAAGGGATGAAACATGGTGAGGTAATTGGATTGGTTTATTGACACGAAATATAACTTTAGAAAAAACTTTATAAAATGGTTGTGACACCTACCATATTAAGTAGAAGAAAATGAAAAAGTTCCGCAGGGCGAAATAAAAAACCCTTAAAATCTTGGCAGGTATTACATATATAAATAAATTAGCGGTATCCAACAGATGATGTTCTGTGTCACCCTGGTTCACATTTTGGTCGCGATCTGGAAAACGCCTTCACATATACAACTACCACCACTCCCTTTTAAAACTCTCATTAATACCTTTAATTTGATACTAATATCGTACAAACACATTCTAGAGTCACCCTGGTCCACCTTTATGGCGATATTTCGAAACGGCGTCCACCTATAGAACTAAGGCCCACTCCCTTTTAAAATACTCATTAACACCTTTCTTTTGATACCCATATTGTACAACCAAATTCTAGGGTCACTCCTGGTCCACCTTAATGGCGATATCTCGAAACGGCGTCCACCTATGGAACTAAGGATTACTCCCTTTTAAAATACTCATTAACACCTTTCTTTTGATACCCATATTGTACAAACAAATTCTAGGGTCACCCCTGGTCCACCTTTATGGCGGTATCTCGAAACGGCGTCCACCTATGGAACTAAGGATTACTCCCTTTTAAAATACTCATTAACACCTTTCATTTGATACCCATATCGTACAAGGCCACCGTGGTGTGATGGTAGCATGCTCCGCCTATCACACCGTATGCCCTGGGTTCAACTCCCGGGCAAAGCAACATCAAAATTTTAGAAATAAGGTTTTTCAATTAGAAGAAAATTTTTCTAAGCAGGGTCGCCCCTCGGCAGTGTTTGGCAAGCGCTCCGGGTGTATTTCTGCCATGAAAAGCTCTCAGTGAAAACTCATCTGCCTTGCAGATGCCGTTCGGAGTCGGCATAAAACATGTAGGTCCCCTCCGGCCAATTTGTAGGGAAAATCAAGAGGAGCACGACGCAAATTGGAAGAGAAGCTCGGCCCTAGATCTCTTCGGAGGTTATCGCGCCTTACATTTTCATCGTACAAACGCATTCTAGAGTCAACCCTGATCCACCTTAATGGCTATATCCCTAAATGGCGTCCACCTATAGAACTATGGCCCACTCCCTCATAAAATACTCTTTAACACCTTTCATTTGATACCCATATCGTACAAACGCATTCTAGAGTCACCCCTGGTCCACCTTTATGGCGATATCTCGAAAAGGCGACCACCTATACAACAACCACCACTCCCTTTTAAAACCCTCATTAATACCTTTAATTTGATACCCATATCGTACAAACACATTCTAGAGTCCCCCCTGGTCCACCTTTATGGCGATATTTCGAAACGGCGTCCACCTATAGAACTAAGGCCCACCCCTTTTAAAATACTCATTAACACCATTCGTTTGATGCCCATATTGTACAAACAAATTCTAGGGTCACCCCTGGTCCACCTTTGTGGCGATATCGAAACGTCGTCCGCCTATGGAACTAAGGATAACTCCCTTTTAAAATACTCATTAACACCTTTCATTTGATACCCATATCGTACAAACGCATTCTAGAGTCACCCCTGGTCCACCTTTATGGCGATATCTCGAAAAGGCGGCCACCTATACAACTACCACCTCTCCCTTTTAAAACCCTCATTAATACCTTTAATTTGATACCCATATCGTACAAACACATTCTAGAGTCACCCCTGGTCCACCTTTATGGCGATATTTCGAAACGGCGTCCACCTATAGAACTAAGGCCCACCCCCTTTTAAAATACTCATTAACACCATTCGTTTGATGCCCATATTGTACAAACAAATTCTAGGGTCACCCCTGGTCCACCTTTGTGGCGATATCTCGAAACGGCGTCCACCTATGGAACTAAGGATAACTCCCTTTTAAAATACTCATTAACACCTTTCATTTGATACCCATATCGTACAAACGCATTCTAGAGTCACCCCTGGTCCACCTTTATGGCGATATTTCGAAACGGCGTCCACCTATAGAACTAAGGCCCACTTCCTTTTAAAATACTCATTAACACCTTTCTTTTGATACCCATATTGTACAAACAAATTCTAGGGTCACCCCTGGTCCACCTTAATGGCGATATCTCGAAACGGCGTCCACCTATGGAACTAAGGATTACTCCCTTTTAAAATACTCATTAACACCTTTCTTTTGATACCCATATTGTACAAACAAATTCTAGGGTCACCCCTGGTCCACCTTTATGGGGGTATCTCGAAACGGCGTCCACCTATGGAACTAAGGATTACTCCCTTTTAAAATACTCACTAACACCTTTCATTTGATACCCATATCGTACAAACGCATTCTAGAGTCAACCCTGATCCACCTTTATGGCTATATCCCTAAATGGCGTCCACCTATAGAACTATGGCCCACTCCCTCATAAAATACTCTTTAACAACTTTCATTTGATACCCATATCGTACAAACGCATTCTAGAGTCACCCCTGGTCCACCTTTATGGCGATATCTCGAAAAGGCGACCACCTATACAACAACCACCACTCCCTTTTAAAACCCTCATTAATACCTTTAATTTGATACCCATATCGTACAAACACATTCTAGAGTCACCCCTGGTCCACCTTTATGGCGATATTTCGAAACGGCGTCCACCTATAGAACTAAGGCCCACTCCCTTTTAAAATACTCATTAACACCTTTCTTTTGATACCCATATTGTACAAACAAATTCTAGGGTCACCCCTGGTCCACCTTTATGGCGATATCTCGAAACTGCGTCCACCTATGGAACTAAGGATAACTCCCTTTTAAAATACTCATTAACACCTTTCATTTGATACCCATATCGTACAAACGCATTCTAGAGTCACCCCTGGTCCACCTTTATGGCGATATCACGAAAAGGCGGCCACCTATACAACTACCACCTCTCCCTTTTAAAACCCTCATTAATACCTTTAATTTGATACCCATATCGTACAAACAAATTCTAGGGTCACACCTGGTCCACCTTTATGGCGATATCTCGAAACGGTGTCCACCTCTGGAACTAAGCATCACTCCCTTTTAAAATACTCATTAACAGCTTTCTTTTGATACCCATATTGTACAAACAAATTCTAGGGTCACCCCTGGTCCACCTTTATGGCGATATCTCGAAACGGCGTCCACCTATGGAACTAAGGATTACTCCCTTTTAAAATACTCGTTAACACCTTTCTTTTGATACCCATATTGTACAAACAAATTCTAGGGTCACCCCTGGTCCACCTTTATGGCGGTATCTCGAAACGGCGTCCATCTATGGAACTAAGGATTACTCCCTTTTAAAATACTCATTAACACCTTTCATTTGTACCCATATCGTACAAACGCATTCTAGAGTCAACCTGATCCACCTTTATGGCTATATCCCTAAATGGCGTCCACCTATAGAACTATGGCCCACTCCCTCATAAAATACTCTTTAATGCCTTTCATTTGATACACATGTCATACAAACACATTCCAGGGTTTTCCTCGGTTCATTTTCCTACATGGTTATTTTCCCTTATGTTGTCACCATAGCTCTCAACTGAGTATGTAATGTTCGGTTACACCCGAACTTAACCTTCCTTACTTGTTTTTTTTCTATTGTTCGTATGCCTATGGGCGTGGTTCCGCCCTTTTTCATTTAATTTGTCTACGATACTTTTAATCAGACCTGTTAAATAATGATTACTAATGGTAATGATTAGGCGTTCCATTGATTATTTTCTTGAAAAGCCATTTAATGATTACTTGCTTTTATTTTCTATTTTTAATGATTACTTTTCAATTGATTAAAAAACTAATAAAAAAAAATCAAGATTTTTTCCGATTATTGAAAAAAATCAAAAAAATCAAAAATCAGATGATTATTTTTGATTTTTTCTTGATTTTTTTTATTTTTTTTGATTATTTTTCCGCTTTGTTGAAAGAAAAAATTTCGTTTGTTGCATGCACACAAGTACATTTTAGGATGCAATAGTAAATCGTAAGCGCTTATCGAGGCGACTATATATGTACATGCAACATTTAGGGCGAATAGTATATGGGCGTTGATTCAAACATATTCTCAGGTAAGTATATACACATGCGCATTATTACATTCATATATAATATAATAATGGTTTCATCCTTAAGTCAAGCTAATTTTGTTTGGCATCTAAAATTAATATATCCGCTATTTTGGATTAAGTTATGTCTATGCACTGATTGTTTTGTAATCAAAGTTTATCATATTGTTCGCTTCATTTTAGTAATACTGGATTCATATCATCGCCACTATGTGAGTGTTCTTCGTCCCATTTAGAGGCTTAATCATATTGTTACGAATATTAGCACCACTAAGGGGTACTGCCATATCTAAGCCGATGCTAAGCAGTGACTGTATGCACATCAATAATTCAATCATTATGTCTACACATATGTACGTACACGCAGCGGAGATGCAACGCACAAACACATGCAGATATTGGATTGAATACAATCGGCATTAAACTAGAACTTCAGGAACGACTACGACAGGCAATGGAATCAGAAGGAATTGACGTGGAAGAGTATGTCTTTCATCTTGGTGGCGATGAGACAACAAAAATGGAAAGGAAACAAAATTCTCATCACAGCTGGTGGTTTTTAGTGAAAGACAAGATAAAATGGAGGACGAGATGGATGCTTTGAAAGATCGGATTCAGCAGTTACAATTGAACCGTCCAATCACTTCAACGTCTACTCTGAAGTTAAAGTCCCCAACATTTGATGGTTCTATTCCTTTCCAGGTATTTAAGCTCCAATTTGAGAAGACGTCAGCAGCTAACAACTGGAATGCCGAATATAAAGTTGCTGCATTATTCGTGGCTTTAAAAGGACCAGCTGCAGAGATATTACAGACCCTCCCAGTGTACGAACATAACAGTTATAAAGCATTGATGGCCGCTGTAGAACGATGGTACGGAAGCGAACATAGGAAACAGATATACCAAATGGAGTTACTGAACCGCTTCCAGAGGCCTGGTAAAACATTGCAAGAGTTTGCGTCGGATGTCGGAAGGTTGGCATATTTAGCGAATGCGGACGCACCCGCGGTATACACTGAAAGGGTAAAGATTCAGAGCTTTATAAATGGCATACGGGACGTCGAAACAAAGCGAGCTACATACGCAAGCCCGAAGCCAACATTCACAGAAACGGTGTCACATGCTCTGATTCAGGAAACAGCGTCGCTTCTGTGTAAGCCAGTATTCAAAGCACGCCGTGTGGAAGTAGAAAGGCCAGAGTGCGTAGACGCAATTTTAGAAGCTTCAAAAGGAACACAACAGAAGAATAATGGTGCAATCAAGTGTTTCAAGTACGGTAACCCAAGTCACATTGCACGTCGTTGCAGCACCGGTCTTGGTAGTTCCAACTTGGCTGGTCGTAAACGCAAAGCTGGAGGAGATAAGCAAGAGCGAGTCAAAGGTAAAGATCGAGAACTTGTCCCAGCTATTGAATGTCGTGTGATACCTATCTCGCAAACTGGTAGGAAATCGAGCAGTCTTACCGTCAAAGGAAATGTGGATGGCAAGGGGCGTGTACTGACTGTAGATACGGGCTCATCTCATTCTTTAATCCGATCCGATTTGGTCAACAGGAGAGTAAAGCCAATACCTGGGCAAGATTGCGTACGATTACTGGCGAGTACACTCAAAAAAAAAAGTATCACTATCATTTTAATACACGATGTGCAAAAATGAAACTATAAACGGTATCATTTTCGTGGTATCAATGCAATGATAAATATTATAAAAAGTATAATTAAAAGTATCAATTTTGTATCTTGATTATTGATTTGCCCATGGAAAATATTTGTTTCGCCCTTAAAATGTATCAAAATGATAACTGTATAAATTTCCTAGTTTCATTATGATAGCATTTAATACTATATTGAATATAAAACGCATTAAATTTGTATGTAGTCTATTAACTTGACAAATACAAGTATCAAACTAATATTTCGAAAATGTCAATAACATAAGATCATTGATGACGAAAAAAAGATAAGCAAAAATTACACATTGATGCCTAGATGGCATCGCCTTGATGATAACTTTTTTTTTGAGTGTATAAATAAGTCCAGGGAGAAGTGGTATGTGAAGTCTTAATTGGGGAGGTCATGGTTCTGCACAAATTCAATGTGGCAGAGATCGTTGGTGAAGTCATATTGGGAGTGGACTTCTTAGTTGACATCAGGATCGATATGCCGAGAAAGATTATGCGCTATGAGAACCAGGATGTGCCACTTAACTTCAGTTTGGAAAAAGGGTTCAGCAGTAAGCGAGTGCTGTTGGAGGAGATTCGACAGAGACCACGAAAGTCAAGGAAAGTAGATCGAGCAAAAGGTGGTGGAACAAATGGCCCAAACAAATCAAACCCGAAGGTACCTGCGAGAGAAACACTGGCATTGAAAAGCCCTAACGGACGCACTAAAACGAAGGAAAGAATGCGAGGGTGGTTTCAAGCCAGGGCAGAGTACTGTTGTGAAGCGTCGGGACGATACTGATTATGCGAAGCCCATCTGTCAAGCGCAAGCTCTGCGAAGTAGTTCATTGGTCAAAGAACAGAGTGTGATGGAACAGGCCAGGGTAATGAGTAGTAGAATGAAACACAGGTACGACAAGAATTATAATTCGGAAGGTTTCTTGGAGGGAGATTTGGTACTGCTATACCACCCTCACCGGCGGAAAGGTGTTCGATCCAAAATTCGGTGCAGTTGGAAAGGCCCGTACAAAGTTGTGAAGAGGATCAGAGATACCATCTACCGCATACAAACCATTGGGAAACCACGAAATAGAAGGGTGGTTCATTTGGAGATGCTAGCAGCGTTTAGATCGAGAGATTTGTCTGATGGGGACGATCAGACTTAGGCGGAGGGCAGTGTTACGAATATTAACAACACTAAGGGGTACTGCCATCTCTAAGCCGATGCTAAGCAGTGTCTGTATGCACATCAATAATTCAATCATTATGTATACACATATGTACGTACACGCAGCGGAGAAGCAACGCACAAACATATGCAGATATCTTACCTGAGATATGCAATTATAATCGTGGAAGTGTCGCTCACAAATACATGCGCATATGAGAGCTATACACGTACATCTGTAGTTATAATTATAGCAGATAACCAACTAGTAGATCCTAGAACAGAACCGCCTAGAAATGTCAACGAGGAAACCAAACACTATAAAAGGCAGGAACAGTAGAGTTGAACCTAAGACGCTATCTAGCGAGCAATAGCAGTATTATCAGTTTCATTTAAGCAAGCTATTAGTTGCGAGTTATAAGTGTTATTGTGAAGTACTTTAATAAAGGCCATTTTGCATTTTTAAATATTGGAGTTATTTATTCAAAAGTCTAGTGATTCGAACTTAGCAGAAGGTTGCAAATAAGAGGATTTGCAGTAAATTCGTTACAATATATAAGCATTTTTCTTCGTTAATATATTTTGAACGACTCAAACTTTTTGTGTACCGCCTTCGGATTATTAATAATGAGGTCAAGCTAAGTCTTTTAGGGTACGTATTAGCAGCCGACCGCTGTTATAGACTTCTAAAATGTATATATATATATATATATTCTTGGAAAATATCCAACCATGTCGAAAAAAATAATGTATGATAGGCAAACAAATGTGTTTGGAATTTCCATTGTTAGTAATAAAAATATGGCTCACTATGCAAAACTTTAAATTTTATAGGAAATATCATAGACGTAATCATAAGGAAATAAAAAGAAATTTCAACCTAACTTACATGGACATATGTTAATAAATTTATTTGGGATATAAAAACCTTTGTTTAGACAACTGAGCATTATGATGAATGACAACTTAGAGGATCGCTCCAGTTGGAAGTGAAGCTTTCAACCTAAGTAGTATTACTCATACATATTTTTTGAGCATATTGTTTTGTCGTAAAATAATTCGCGGTTACATCTATAGACACGATAATTTGTAGGTGGGTATGTATGTACCCATATGCCTAGATAAGCGTTCACGATATACCTTATATCCACCGATGTACTTGTATGTACAAAATAATCAGTGCATAGCCATAACGTAATCCAAAATTGTGAATATACATATATATATTTTGGTTATACAAAATTGGCTAGACTTAAGGATGAAACCATAAAGAATCGTTGCTAAATGAAAGCTTTTGGATGCCAACCTATGAATCCAACATTTTTTTACATATTGTCTGAGCAATTAGAAAACCCGTCGATCCCACATTATTTTATATAATGAGTGTAGTAAAATATGCAGATGTATGTGGGGTATTCCACCCCATTTCGACCAATTTTGAACCCGACCCCTTTAGAATTGGCTGAAAGTTTTTCTTCTTTTTCTAGCTTACGAAATACGTTTTTCAGAAGTTTTTCAAATTTTTTCATCCAACTCAAAAAAAGTTATGAATTTAAAAAAAAAACACCGTTTTTGTTTTCAAAAGGCTATAACTTTTTCAAAAAGTGACCGTTTGGGATCTTTTTTTTTTTAATTTGTTTTTAAATGTACTTTTCGGAAAAAATTCTAAAAAATGTCTAAAGTTTTTTTTTTTTGTAATTTTTCAGTTTTTCGAGATTTTTCGAACTTCGCCTTTTTTTGTTTTTTTTTTGTTTTTTTCTCATAAAAAACTTCAGTCAATTCTGCAATCATCCCCACTAACCCCGGAGTGGGCCGAGAATTTTTTTTAATTTAATTTACAAAAAAACAAACATTTTTTTTGTATTTTTTCCGAAAAGTACATTTAAAAACATATTAAAAAAAAAATTATCCCAAACGGTCAATTTTTGAAAAAGTTATAATATTTTGAAAAAAAAACACCGTTTTCCAACTCAAAATAAGTTTTAAATATTTTGAAAAAAAAAGGTGTTTTTTTCAAAATGCTATAACTTTTTTAAAAATTGACCGTACTTTTCGGAAAAAATACAAAAAAATTTTAAAGTTTTTTTTCAATTAAATAGAAAAAAAAATTCTCGGTAAGCGCTTACGATTTACTATTGCATCCTAAAATGTACTTGTGTGCATGCAACAAAGGAGAATTTTTCTTTCAACAAAGCGGAAAAATAATCAAAAAAAATTTTTTTTAAATCATAAAAAAATCAAAAATAATTAAAAATAATCAAAAGTAATCGAAAAAATCAAAAATAATCAAAAGTAATCATTTTGATACTTTTGATTATTTTTGGTTTTTGTTATAATTTTCAATAATCTGAAAATATCATGATTTTTTTTTTTTTGATTCTTTTCTACTGGTAATCAATTGGTAATTGCTTTTTTTGGAAAACAATTGAAATAGTCATTGGCCATTAAAAAACGCATCTAATTAATTGATTATTAATGCTAATGCAAATTTAACAGGTCTGCTTTTAATGCCATAAGTCGAGAAAAAATTTACCAATCCTTGTGAAATTTGGTAGGGGCCTAGATTCTAGGACGATAACTGTTTTCTGCGAAAAAGGGCGCTAGGCCTTTAACACGATAACTTCAGCAAAAATCGATATATCTTTACTAAAATAAGTTCACGTACTTATCTGAACTCACTTTGTGTTGGTTTAAAAAATGGCCAAAATCCGACTATGACCACGCCCACTTTTTCGATATCGAAAATTACGAAAAATGAAAAAAATGCCGCAATTATATACCAAATACGAAAAAAGGGATGAAACATGGTAATTGGATTGGCTTATTGACGCAAAGTTTAACTTTAGAAAAACACTTTGTAAAATGGGTGTGACACCTACCAGTAGAAGAAAATGAAAACGTTCTGCAGGGCGAAATCAAAAGCCCTTGGAATCTTGGCAGGAATACTGTTCGTGGTATTACATATATAAATAAATTAGTGGTACTGGACAGACAATGTTCTGGGTCACCCTGGTCCACATTTTGGTCGATATCTCGAAAACGCCGTCAAATATACAACTACCACCACTCTCTTTTAAAATACTCATTAACACCTTTCGATTGGTACCCATATCGTACAAACAAATTCTAGAGTCACCCTGGTCCACTTTTATGGCGATATCTCGAAAAGGCGTCCACCTATAGAACTGAGGCCCACTCCCTATTAAAATACTCATTAACACCTTTTATTTGATACCCATTTCGTACAAACAAATTTTAGAGTCACCCCTGGTCTACCTTTATGGCGATATCTCGAAAAGGAGTTCACCTATAGAACTATGGCCCACTCCCTTTTAAAATACTCTTTAATACCTTCCATTTTATACACATGTCATACAAACACATTCCAGGGTTATCCTAGGTTCATTTTCCTACATGGTGATTTTCCCTTATTTTGTCTCCATAGCTCTCAGCTGAGTATGCAATGTTCGGTTACACCCGAACTTAGCGTTCCTTACTTGTTGATGTTTTTATACTCAGTTGAGCAGAGCTCACAGAGTATATTAAGTTTGATTGGATAACGGTTGGTTGTACATATATAAAGGAATCGCGATAGATATAGACTTCCATATATCAAAATAATCATGATCGAAAAAAAATTTGATTGAGCCATGTGCGTCCGTCCGTCCGTCCGTCCGTCCGTTAACACGATAACTTGAGTAAATTTTGAGGTAACTTGATGAAATTTGGTACGTAGGTTCCTGAGCACTCATCTCAGATCGCTATTTAAAATGAACGATATCGGACTATAACCACGCCCACTTTTTCGATATCGAAAATTTCGTAAAACCGAAAAAGTGCGATAATTCATTACCAAAGACAGAAAAAGCGACGAAACTTGGTAGATGAGTTGAATTTATGACGCAGAATAGAAAATTATTAAAATTTTGGACAATGGGCGTGGCACCGCCCACTTTTAAAAGAAGGTAATTTATATTTTTGCAAGCTGTAATTTGTCAGTCGTTGAAGATATCATGATGAAATTTGCCAGGGACGTTACTACTGTTACTATATGTACGCCTAATAAAAATTCGCAAAATCGGAGAAGGACCACGCCCACTTTTAAAAAAAAATTTTTTTAAGTAAAATTTTAACAAAAAATTTAATATCTTTACAGTATATAAGTAAATTATGTCAACATTCAACCCCAGTAACGACATGGTGCAACAAAATACAAAAATAAAAGAAAGTTTCAAAATGGGCGTGGCTCCGCCCTTTTTCATTTAATTTGTCTAGGACACTTTTAACGCCCTAAGTCGAACCAAAATTAACCAATCCTTTTGAAATTTGGTAGAGGCATAGATTTTATGATGTTAACTGTTTTCTGTGAAAACGGGCGAAATCGGTTGATGCCACGCCCAGTTTTTATACACAGTCGTCCGTCTGTCCTTCCGCATGGCCGTTAACACGATAACTTGAGTAAATTTTGAGGTAACTTGATGAAATTTGGTATGTAGGTTCTTGAGCACTCATCTCAGATCTCAGAATTCATTACCAAAGACAGATAAAGCGACGAAACGATATCGGACTATAACCACGCCCACTTTTTCGATATCGAAAATTTCGTAAAACCGAAAAAGTGCGATAATTCATTACCAAAGACAGAAAAAGCGACGAAACTTGGTAGATGAGTTGAATTTATGACGCAGAATAGAAAATTAGTAAAATTTTGGACAATGGGCGTGGCACCGCCCACTTTTAAAAGAAGGTAATTTAAAATTTTTCCAAGCTGTAATTTGTCAGTCGTTGAAGATATCATGATGAAATTTGGCAGGGACGTTACTCCTATTACTATATGTGTGCCTAATAAAAATTAGCAAAATCGGAGAAGGACCACGCCCACTTTAAAAAAAAAATTTTTTAAAGTAAAATTTTAACAAAAAATTTAATATCTTTACAGTATATAAGTAAAATATGTCAACATTCAACTCCAGTAATCACATGGTGCAACGAAATACAAAAATAAAAGAAAATTTAAAAATGGGCGTGGCTCCGCCCTTTTTCATTTAATTTGTCTAGGATACTTTTAACGCCCTAAGTGGAACAAAAATTAACCGATCCTTTTGAAATTTGGTATGGGCATAGATTTTATGATGTTAACTGTTTTCTGTGAAAACGGGTGAAATCGGTTTATGCCACGTCCAGTTTTTATACACAGTCATTCGTCTGTCCTTCCGCATGGCCGTTAACACGATAACTTGAGCAAAAATCGACATATCTTTAATGAACTTAGTTCACGAACTTACTTGAACTCGCTTTATTTTGGTATGAAAAATGAACGAAATCCGACAATGACCACGCCCACTTTTCCGATATCGAAAATTACGAAAAATGAAAAAAATGCCATAATTCTATACCAAATACGAAAAAAGGGATGAAACATGGTGAGGTAATTGGATTGGTTTATTGACACGAAATATAACTTTAGAAAAAACTTTATAAAATGGTTGTGACACCTACCATATTAAGTAGAAGAAAATGAAAAAGTTCCGCAGGGCGAAATAAAAAACCCTTAAAATCTTGGCAGGTATTACATATATAAATAAATTAGCGGTATCCAACAGATGATGTTCTGTGTCACCCTGGTCCACATTTTGGTCGCGATCTGGAAAACGCCTTCACATATACAACTACCACCACTCCCTTTTAAAACTCTCATTAATACCTTTAATTTGATACCCATATCGTACAAACACATTCTAGAGTCATCCTGGTCCACCTTTATGGCGATATTTCGAAACGGCGTCCACCTATAGAACTAAGGCCCACTCCCTTTTAAAATACTCATTAACACCTTTCTTTTGATACCCATATTGTACAAACAAATTCTAGGGTCACCCCTGGTCCCCTTAATGGCGATATCTCGAAACGGCGTCCACCTATGGGACTAAGGATTACTCCCTTTTAAAATACTCATTAACACCTTTCTTTTGATACCCATATTGTACAAACAAATTCTAGGGTCACCCCTGGTCCACCTTTATGGCGGTATCTCGAAACGGCGTCCACCTATGGAACTAAGGATTGCTCCCTTTTAAAATACTCATTAACACCTTTCATTTGATACCCATATCGTACAAACGCATTCTAGAGTCAACCCTGATCCACCTTTATGGCTATATCCCTAAATGGCGTCCACCTATAGAACTATGGCCCACTCCCTCATAAAATACTCTTTAACACCTTTCATTTGATACCCATATCGTACAAACGCATTCTAGAGTCACCCCTGGTCCACCTTTATGGCGATATCTCGAAAAGGCGACAACCTATACAACAACCACCACTCCCTTTTAAAACCCTCATTAATACCTTTAATTTGATACCCATATCGTACAAACACATTCTAGAGTCCCCCCTGGTCCACCTTTATGGCGATATTTCGAAACGGCGTCCACCTATAGAACTAAGGCCCACCCCCTTTTAAAATACTCATTAACACCATTCGTTTGATGCCCATATTGTACAAACAAATTCTAGGGTCACCCCTGGTCCACCTTTGTGGCGATATCTCGAAACGGCGTCCACCTATGGAACTAAGGATAACTCCCTTTTAAAATACTCATTAACACCTTTCATTTGATACCCATATCGTACAAACGCATTCTAGAGTCACCCGTGGTCCACCTTTATGGCGATATCTCGAAAAGGCGGCCACCTATACAACTACCACCTCTCCCTTTTAAAACCCTCATTAATACCTTTAATTTGATACCCATATCGTACAAACAAATTCTAGGGTCACACCTGGTCCACCTTTATGGCGATATCTCGAAACGGTGTCCACCTCTGGAACTAAGCATCACTCCCTTTTAAAATACTCATTAACGCCTTTCTTTTGATACCCATATTGTACAAACAAATTCTAGGGTCACCCCTGGTCCACCTTTATGGCGATATCTCGAAACGGCGTCCATCTATGGAACTAAGGATTACTCCCTTTTAAAATACTCGTTAACTCCTTTCTTTTGATACCCATATTGTACAAACAAATTCTAGGGTCACCCCTGGTCCACCTTTATGGCGGTATCTCGAAACGGCGTCCATCTATGGAACTAAGGATTACTCCCTTTTAAAATACTCATTAACACCTTTCATTTGATACCCATATCGTACAAACGCATTCTAGAGTCAACCTGATCCACCTTTATGGCTATATCCCTAAATGGCGTCCACCTATAGAACTATGGCCCACTCCCTCATAAAATACTCTTTAATGCCTTTCATTTGATACACATGTCATACAAACACATTCCAGGGTTTCCCTCGGTTCATTTTCCTACATGGTTATTTTCCTTTATGTTGTCACCATAGCTCTCAACTGAGTATGTAATGTTCGGTTACACCCGAACTTAACCTTCCTTACTTGTTTTACTTTTGTTTTCGAACATATGGTTAGTCGATCAAACATTATTACATATGTATGCAAGTTGTGTTTCGTTTATATGTATACCTAGTTGCATAAATAATTTTTAATGACCATATATTCAAAATTAATGTTCCTTTTTATATATTTGTGTTTGTCAATAGTCCTGAAGATAGCTTCAGATTGAAAACAAACATCGACAAATTAAAAACCAATGCAATTTTAAGGGCCAATTAATGGAGACTTATAACCATAACCAGATAAAACAGCTGATAGAACCTACCTTATGGAAAGCAATGTAATCGATTAATGGTGCCATACCATAACGCTAACACCATAACCATGCCATGGTTTCTCACCATATCCATAACCTAAAAATATTTGAGTTGGTGAATTTAATAACTTTTTGTAGATTTTATTCATTGTATTGGACACGTTATGACTAAGAGACTTATTTTTTGTGGAATATGTTTGTAATCTTTTGCCTTTTCTTCGTTTTTATGAAATTTTCACGATTTTTAGGTTAAGGCACCATTAATCGGTTACATTGGAGATGGTTATGGATATGGGTATGGTTACGACTATGGCGTTAGAGTTAAGGAAGTTTAATTGGCCCTTTAACTGAAACTACGCAAACCATGAACAAATTGCCGTATGTTCCGTATACCTCATTGATTAAAAATCTGGAAAACGTAGACTGAGAACATGTTACCTTACGTATGTAATAAATACTTCCTTTTTGACGCTGAACATGGATCGATTCTAATGCCGTAAACAAAGCGAGAACATTATACATATTGTAATTTTCTTATGTATGTATATACTAGCAGACCCGGCAGACATTGTTCTGCCCTAAATTTGGTCTATCTGCATGCATTTTAATAATCTTTTTCCGTCTAACTCTGCCCAACCCCTCTACACTTTTTCCTAATCTTTTTATTCACTCCTCCCTCCGTCCTTTTCACTTCACCTATCTCCATCTTCGTGTCATTCTATCACTTTCTCAGTCTCCTCTCTTTTCTCTTCTCTGAATTTTTTCTCATTCTTCTTCATCTCTTATTGCCAGTCCCAGAGGGTGGTATGTATTTTTTTCCAGTCCCATTCCGAGTCTCAGTCCCAGTCCCACTCCGAGTCTCAGTCTCAGGCCCAGTCCTAGTCCTAATCCCAGTCCCAGTCCGTCTCTGGTATACTTCCCGGTAAAAAGCATCTTAAATACTAATATAGGCAAATTTGTATACGAAATTTCGGGCAAATCGAATAGGACGTATGTAAATAGGTATGTGGGTATTATTAATTCTTGTCTTTATTTCGGCTTCGCATGCATATTTATCAGTTTTGCCAGGTTGATGCGACTAAGTCGAATATCACAATGAACTTTAAAGCTCTCAGCAACAGCTTCAATTTGATACCCATAATATAAAAACACATTCTAGGTGCATCGGGGTCCATGTTTTGGCCTATATCTCGAGACCGAAGTCACCCAGCGGTGTAAAACTTACTCTGTACTAAAGCATACATCAACAGCTTCAATTTGATACCCATAATGTAAAAACACATCCTAATGTCACCCTGATCCACGTTTTGGCCAATATCTCGAGACCTTAGTCACCAATAGGTATGAAAACTATCCTGTAGTTTCAATTTGATACCCACAATGTAAAATCATTGTCTAGGAGTTCACGGGTCCACGTTTGGCCTATATCTCGAGACCCTAGTCACCCAGGGGCATGAAAATTATCCTCTACTAAATCGCTCATCAACAGCTTTCATTTGTTATCCATATTGTATAAACACATTCTAGGGGTACCCGGGTCCACGTTTTGGCCTACATCTCGAGACCCGAGTCACCCAGAGGTATGAAAATTACCCTCTACATCATCAACAGTGTTTGATATCCATATTGTATAAACATGTTCTAGGGCTACACGGTTCGACGTTTTGAGATATATATCGAGACCCTAGCCTCCCAGTTGTATGAAAATTATCCCGTACTATAGCACTCATCAACAGTTTTCATTTGATATCCATATTGTACAAACACATTCTAGGGGTACCCGGGTCCACGTTTTATGCTATATCTCGAGACCCTAGCCTCCCAGTTGTATGAAAATTGTCCTGTACTATAGCACTCATCAACAGTTTTCATTTGATATCCATGTTGTATAAACATTAACACAGTCGTGGAAGAGTTCCAAGCTGTGCATATCCGATTGAGTTTATTAGCTCTTTTGAACTATCAGAAATTTCTCCTCACCAATTGGTCCTTAAAAAAGGGCCCATAATATCATAATATTTATGTTTCGTTATATCGATTCTCCACGCTTATGTAGTGGGACAAGGCTTTTCATCACAAAACTTTTACGGATGTCATTGAAGCAATTCATTTTATCGGAAAATTTCGAAAACAAAAAAGTTTCTTTTCAATTTTAAATGCGTCAAATTTCCTATCCCTATCAATGAAGCTCAAGGACGATCAATAGATGCGATTCAAGGGATTGATGAGCGCACTAAAAACCTTTATAGCTTCAGAGCTTCTGCAACTAAATTGTCAACCTCACCTACGCGAGGGGAATCGTTTTACAAATATGATTATATCATATAACAACAGTCATTAGCTGTAGCAGAAGTCAATCTTACCAACTCATGTTTTACCCATGGCCAGTTACGCGTAGCTTGCATATTTTTATAGAAACGTGGGGTAAACCCACGGGCATAAGCTAGCGTTCTATTATTTTTCATAGGAAAATTTAATTGTGCTTATTTGTTCGTTTCTATATTTATACAGTTGAATTGTGGTATTAACTTCACATAGGTTAAGTGATACGTGTACAATATGACCGTATTTTTAACCCTTTCACGCATATTTCATATTTCTTTATTCAGTCTATGATTTACAATAATCTTACAGACTAGATTAACAAAAATGTCTTATATATAAGCAAAACGTGTTAAAAAATTAACATAATATAGAGAATAACACATTTTTAAAACAAAAGCGTGATACCGAAAAATCAATACAATGATCATTGTTTAATGAGTTGATGGCAATTAGAGAGCGTGTGATCAGCACATTTAGAGCATAATTGGACTTAAACTGGTCAATAGAAAACATGTTATGTTGCCGCAAATTCCGTGATGCAACATAAAAGTTCAAAAAACCAAAGGCATGGGACATTCGATATTGCCATTAATGATGCCGTAGATAAATATTATCGATGAGATAACCCTTCTACTCTCTAACGTATGCAGATTTATTAGCCTACACCTTGAGATATATGAGGGGAGGGGCAAATCAAATCTTATATCAGATAAACAGTATTTCACAAATATTTTTTGTACACGTTCAATTCTTTTGTTATGTACCTCATAATAGGGACTCCATATTATGGAACCATATTCGAGCCTAGATTGTACAAAGGCATTGTACAATAGCTTTTTATACACAGCTGAGCAGAGCTCACAGAGTATATTAATTTTGTTCGCATAACGGTAATCCGTAACGGCATAAACTAATCGAGATAGATATAGACTCCTATATATCAAAACGATCTGGGCGAAAAAATCAATTAATTTATCCATGTCCGTCCGTCCGTCTGTTCGCAAACACGATAACTTGAGTAAATTTTGAGGTATCTTAATGAAATTTGGCATGTAAGTTATTGGGCACTCATCTCAGATCGCTGTTTAAAATGAGCGAAATTGGACTATAACCACGCCCACTTTTTCGATATCATGGATCATAGTATCGCGACAATGCAATATTAAACAAGTAAGGAAGTGTTATTTCGAGTGGAACCGTACATTACATACCCAGCTGTACACTTTAAATGCTGTTGTGTTTGTTTTGTGTGCTTAATAGTGTTACAAGGCTGCGCAATAATACATATATGTACATATGGTTCTATTCTGAACAAATTTTCGTTTAAAAGAAGCAAAAAGCTTACAGAGGCTAACACCAATGACATTGAGTGGGTAATAATGCAGTTCGCCTCCACATATGGGGATTTCCCTACTGTTTATTTTAAAATAAAGATATAACAGAACAATAAACATAAACACACAAGTGCCATTGTACTAAAAAGCGTTATTACAAACAAGTAAGGAAGGCTAAGTTCGTGTTAATGATTATTTAAAAGGGAGTGGGCCTTAGTTCTATAGGTGGACGCCTTTTCGAGATTTTTTTTTATTTATTTAAAATTATAGTCGACTCAAAAACAAAGCGGTCGACTGCTAAGAGTAATAGATTCAATTAAAAGAAAACAACGTACATAAACTTACAAGCCAAGAATTAAAGTAAATCATATATAATTATACGCATTACAATTTCGATTATAATATACACAAAGTAACAATGTTATTTAAGAATTTATATAAGTGTGCCCAGTGGGGGCCCTCGTGAGGAGCTCAGAAGGGATCTTACGCGAGATGCTCATAAATGAGCCGGATACCCGGAACTGCATGCAACGAGGTTAATAGTTAATTATTTATTTACTTCGTTTAAAATATCATCCAAACACAAGAGTATGACAGGGTGTAAAGCAGCAAATGTACATTCGAAGCTAATACAGTTGTACAGGTCATTATATCGTGAGCACCAAATCCGTATAGGACTATTTCTGGCAAAGTTTTGTCGACAAAGGGATAAATGAAAGGGCACAAAGGGTCTAGAAGTCCTAGTAGGAACAGCAAAATTTAGTCTACTGACCAGATCAGGGTAGTCAATCTCACCGATGATCAGCTTATGAATGAACATTACACCAAGTAATATTCGACGAGTTTCAAGAGCTGGCAAATTAATTAAAAGAAGTATATTCCTATATGGTGTAAGATGAGGACTTTAATCCCAGTTGAGGCCTCGTAGTGCAAAAATTAAAAACTGTTTCTGTACTGACTCAATTCGATGTATATGGTTTTGAGAGGTTGGAGACCAGACACTTGAACAGTACTCGAGAATAGGACGTACCAACGAGGTATAAAGTATTTTGGTTAAATAAGGGTCATCAAACTATCTAGCCCATCGTTTTATAAATCCTAGTACACCAGTTGCTTTATCTATAGTAGTTGAGATATGTAAGATAAAACTTAATTTCGGATCAAAAATAACACCTAGATCACATACAACAGATATACCCTCCAAAGGGGTGCCATTAACATATAAGATGCTAGAAACGGTGAAATGTTATTTGCTTGCATTTAGTGCAATTCAAACAAGTAAGGAAAGTTAAGTTCGGGTGTAACCGAACATTACATACTCATTTGAGAGATATGGAGACAAAATAAGGAAAATCACCATGTAGGAAAATGAACCGAGGGAAACCCTGGAATGTGTTTGTATGACATGTGTATCAAATGAAAGGCATTAAAGAGTATTTTATGAGGGAGTAGCCATAGTTCTATAGGTGGACGCCATTTAGGGATATCGCCATAAAGGTGGATCAGGGTTGACTCTAGAATCTGTTTGTATGATATGGGTATCAAACGAAAGGTGTTAATGAGTATTTTAAAAGGGAGTGGGCCTTAGTTCTATAGGTGGACGCCGTTTCGAAATATCGCCATAAAAGTGGACCAGGGGTGACTCTAGACTTTGTTTGTACGATATTAGTATCAAATTAAAGGTATTAATGAGAGTTTTAAAAGGGAGTGGTGGTAGTTGTATATGTGAAGGCGTTTTTCAGATATCGATCAAAATGTGGACCAGGGTGACCCAGGACATCATCTGTTGGATACCGCTAATTTATTTATGTATGTAATACCTGCCAAGATTTCAAGGGTTTTTTATTTCGCCCTGCAAAACTTTTTCATTTTCTTCTACTTAATATGGTAGGTGTCACACCCATTTTACAGAGTTTTTCTAAAGTTATATTTCGCGTCAATAAACCAATCCAATTGCCATGTTTCATCCCTTTTTTCGTATTTGGTATAGAATTATGGCATTTTTTTCATTTTTCGTAATTTTCGGTATCGAAAAAGTGGGCGTGGTCATAGTCGGATTTCGTCCATTTTTTATAGCAAGATGAAGTGAGTTCAGATAAGTACGTGAACTGAGTTTAATAAAGATACATCGATTTTTGCTCAAGTTATTGTGTTAACCGCCATGCGGAAGGACAGGCGGACGACTGTGTATAAAAACTGGGCGTGGCTTCAACCGATTTTGCCCTTTTTCACATAAAATAGTTAGCGTCATAAAATCTATGCCCCTACCAAATTTCAAAAGGATTGGTAAATTTTTGTTCCACTTATGGCATTAAAAGTATCCTAGACAAATTAAATGAAAAAGGACGGAGCCACGCCCATTTTGAAATTTTCTTTTTTTTTTGTATTTTGTTGCACCATATCATTACTGGAGTTGAATTTTGACATAATTTACTTATATACTGTAAATATATTAAATTTTTTGTTAAAATTTTACTTTAAAAAAATTTTTTTTTAAAGTGGGCGTGGTCCTTCTCCGATTTTGCTAATTTTTATTAAGCGTACATATAGTAATAGGAGTAACGTTCCTGCCAAATTTCATCATAATATCTTCAACGACTGCCATATTACAGCTTGCAAAACTTTTAAATTACCTTCTTTTAAAAGTGGACGGTGCCACGCCCATTGTCCAAAATATTACTAATTTTCTATTCTACGTCATAAGTTCAACGCACCTACCAAGTTTCATCGCTTTATCTGTCTTTGGTAATGAATTATTGCACTTTTTCGGTTTTTCGAAATTTTCGATATCGAAAAAGTGGGCGTGGTTATAGTCCGATATCGTTTATTTTAAATAGCAATCTGAGATGAGTGCTCAGGAACCTACATACCAAATTTCATCAAGATATCTCAAAATTTACTCAAGTTATCGTGTTAACGGACGGACGGACGGACGGACATGGCTCAATCAAATTTTTTTTCGATCCTGATGATTTTGATATATGGAAGTCTATATCTATCTCGATTCGTTTATACCTGTACAACCAACCGTTATCCAATCAAACTTAATATACTCTGTGAACTCTGAGTATAAAAAAGTAAATTTGCTGAACACCAACTTTGAAAAGAGCCATGATCGGCCTGCAGCTGGTCAAAGCTGGATGGATCTGAGCGCAAATATGTGTGATAAAGTTTTACGTCATCAGCATACATTGCAGTTCTAGAGTATAAGATAACTTGTGGTAAGTCATTAATGAACAAAGTAAAGAGTAAGGGACCCAAATGAGAACCCTGGGATACACCAGAGATTATATTAATCGACTTTGAACAATTGTTTTTGAACAAAACTCGTTGAGTTCTGTTTTCGAGATAACTTACAATCGAAATCAAAAGATTCTTAGGAAAACCCAGAAGATCAAGTTTAAGAAGTAAAAGCTCATGATTAACAGAGTCGAATGCTTTACTAAAGTCAGTGTAAATGAAATCTGTTTGTTTACAATCGATAAAACCATCCATAATTAGGGACGCAAATGCGAGCATGTTGGTTGTTGTTGATCTCCGACGCAAAAAACCGCGCTGACAAGGTGATATTAAAGAACTACACAAATGCTGAAGTTGTCAAGTAATAACCTGTTCAAAAGACTTAGGAACGGCTGAGAGTTTAGATATGCCCTTGTAGTTCTCTATGTTAGACTTACTACCCTTTCTATGCAAAGGTATGATAAACGATTGCTTCTAAATAGATGGGACTAAAGCAGATTCCAGAGATAGTTTGAATAATTTTAAAATAGACTCAGATAAGTTTACAGCACAGTACTTAAGCACATAACTGGGAACACTATCTGGCCCCGGGGAAAATATCGGTTTCAAAGCAAGAAGTCTAGGAAAAACAGTATCATTATCAATGAACGGGTTTAAAATATTATTCGAACTTTTTAAGTTATAAAGATAAATATCCAAAAGGAACACAATGAGATGAGTAGGAAGACTTAAAAAATTCAGCAAATAAATCTGCGATTTCGTGATCAGAATTAGCGCTCTTAGACCCATAGATAAATGAATATGGATAACCAGAAATTTTCCTTTTCGAGTTAACGAAACTATAAAAACATTTCGCGTTGTTAACAAATTGAAGTTTGCAGCAGGATATGTAATTTTAGAGACGATGAAAACTGGATCGAGCAACTAAATATTTTCCAAAACTTTTAAAACGCTTATAGAGTCTTGATTTAATATTATTTATTCTTAATAACTGCCTAGAGAGCCAAGGTGGGTTACTTGCTGTCACACGAGCATAGCGGAGGGGAACACAACTATTAAAGAAGCCATCAAGTGTGCTGTAAAATATTGTGGTTGCTGATTCTACATCGCTGCATGAGTAAAGATTTGACCAGTCATGTGCAGCAATCAGTTCATTTAGCTTAATAAAATTCGTCTTATAAAAGCATCTTGAATTGGTTCGAGATTTCGATTTCAAAGCATTGAGCATCACAGGCCGAACAAAATCCAGTACAATCTCAAGCGTAGGATGAAGAGGGCCTTCAGCTAGGGATAAGGGGGGAATTCGGGTTAGGGTGGTGCCCACAGTGTCATCTGTAAACACTAGGTGTAAAATCTTGTTTTTGCAGTTTAATATATTGTTAATTTGAACAAGATATGTGTCTAACAGGCAATTAAAAAAATCATGCTGAGTAGTAGGAGTCATGACATTAGGTCGATGGTATTGATCCAATTTACTATTGATAAATTGAAATCACCGAGAACTATTGGGTGGTCCTTTTTTCTCGAAGTTGCGAGTACAAATTACAAATAGCTAAGCTATGACAAGTATAAATATGTATATCGGTTCTTGGCGGTATATATTCACAGCTACAAACTCTAAATCAGCTGCGATGTCCAAAAACAATAACTCATTATATACTCCGCGTGAGCTTCAAATGTACGTTTCATTTCATATAAATTACTTTTCTACATAACACGTCGCCCCGCCCGTTTAAAAAATGTCTCCCCATTTCCTCTTGCCATAAAACTTGATAAGTGAAATATCATTGATTCAGAACTATTTTTTGGTAAGTTATAGCTTATTATTTTCGTTCACGACCCTTTTAAAAATCTTTTATATAAAAGTGGGCGTGGTCCTTAACCGAATTCGTTAATATTTCTTCAAAGCATTCCCTATAGTAAAGGCAACCTCTCTGCCGAATTTTGTTACGATATGTTTAACGATTTTATCACAAGTGGGCGGTGCCACACCCATTTAAAAAATTTTTTTTATATTTTTGTCAAGAGTCAATATCAGTCCATATGTCAAATTTTAATATTCTACACCTAGATTACTAAATAATCAGGTTTTTTGTGTTTTCCAAAATGTTATACATTTAAAAAGTGGGCGTGGTTATCATCCGATTTCGCTCATTTTCAATACCAATCTATTCTGGGTCCAGATAAGCTAGTGTACCAACTTTGGTGAAGATATCTCAATATTTACTCAAGTTATCGTGTTAACGGACGGACGGACGGGCATGGCTCAATCAAATTTTTTTTCGATACTGATGATTTTCTAGTCTATCTCGATTCCTTTATACCTGTACAATCAACCCTTATCCAATCAAAGTTAATATACTCTGTATGCAAAGCACGCTGAGTATAAAAATAAGAACCCAAGCTGTCGATTTTATAACTGGGTAAAATCTTGTTAGCACCGAACTCGTACTTATTTGGCAATTTAGGTCTAGTTCCGAACCAGAAATATGTATCACTAGTTACTGACTGAAAGGATTTCAGGGAACCGCCCACTATAACTTTAAGTGTAGCCTCTCTAACTTAAAAGCTAAACCCAGTTCTATGCCCTCACTTTCAGGAAGACCTTTATAATATATATTTTAACAAAATTTGGTTTGATCATATGTCCAAAATGTTTCAGATTTATGCCCAAACTTTTTACCGTGTGCCTGCCAAAACCTCAAACCACTTATTGATAAAAACTGGCCGCCGTAGTCCTGAGTTCAAGTGCCAACCAAAGCAACATCAAAAATTCAGAACACGTTTTTCAATTGGAAAAAAATATGTCCAAGCACGGTCGCCTCTCGGCAGTGATTTGGCATACACTCCAAGCGTATTTCTACTTTACTAAAGCTTTTCAGTGAAAATGCATCTCCCATGCATCACCTTCCGTTTGAAATCGGCATCAAACATATATGTCCCGCCTGCCAATTTGTAGGGAAAATCATAAGGGAGCAAGACGCAAATTCGAGGAGAAGTTCGACCTAAATCTTAGTGGAAATAAGTCGCCCCAAGCACTATTTGTTATCTTTTTTGCTTTTTAAAATCTTATGGTTAATGCGTCAAGCGTAAAACAAATTCTAAATCAGTTGAACAAATAGCTTTTGTTCTACCAAAATAACAAATTCAAGGTTGTTTTGTTTATTCCAGCAAAATGAAATTAGTGCGTGTATTCTATTCTTTTTCAACGGAAAATTTAATTGTGATTATTTGTTCGTTTCTATATTTGCACAGTTAAATTGTGGTATTAACTTCATATAGCTTAAGTGATACGTGTACATTATGACCGTATTTTTAACCCTTTAACGGATATGCGACACCGGTGTCCCAAAAATAATTCCTTGTATAGCAAGAAGGCTAGCAATATTTTACTAGTATTTTCGTTATATTTTACTTAATCTTATCTAAGTGTATACTAGAGCTTACGATTTCTTCTCGAACACAAGCGAGATTTTCGAGACCTGAGAAATCGAGAACTCGTCTTCTCGCGAGAGTCTCGTGTCTCGAAGTACTCGTAAATCTCACGAGCTTCTCGACATTCTTACTTAGTCGCTGTATGGACAGTATTTATACTCTAGGTTTTTTTTACTTGTGACTTTTTTGTTGATTATATCGCTTCAATGACATTTAACTCAAAACATACATATTATTATACATACAATTTTGTTCGCAATATTTTATTTTTCAACGAGACATCAAGAACAAGTCTTCTCGCGAGATTCTCGAATCTCGAATTACTCGTAAAGCTCGCGAGATTTTCGAATCTCGAATTACCCGCGATCTTCTCGGCTTTCAATTCAGTCGTTGCATTGGCAATATTCTATACATTTCGAGGTTTTTTACTCGTGGTTTTGCGGACACTTTGGCTTGTGTCCCCGAAGAAATCGCAAGCTCTATATTAAACAGCCAATGAATCGATTAAGTTGAAAGTCGAGAAGCTCGCGAGCCTTACGAGTAATTCGAGATTCGAGAATTTCGCTAGCCTTGCAAGTAATTTGACATTCGAGAATCTCGCGAGCCTTAAGAGTAATTCGAGATTCTCGCGAGAAATCTCTCCTCGAACATGTTCGAGAAATCGTAAGCTCTAATATATACATCCGAACCGATTTTCATTTAAAGTGTTTAAATGTATTAACAAGATTCGAGACGGAAGCTACTAGCAAATCACGCCTACTTACACAGTAAGTAGATGACTTATTTGTAGCAGAAGCATTAAATTTACAATAGAGGTGGAGCAAGATTGTCAGCTACCGTAACTAGACACGTTAGTCACCAGGAGAAGGAACAAATTATATATTTACTGGTACAGAAAACCCATATCTTCGGGAAGACTAATTAACTTTTATTCAAAACATGAAAAAAGTACAATATTAAATACCGCCAGAAGCTTCATAAGACGGGTACTTACAATAAGCGACAGAATGTATAACAAGAAGAATATTACTATCATCAAAAAACTCTAGAGAAAAATGAGTTTCCAAGTAGATTGGTAAATAAACTGGTGCGAAATTTCTATACCAGAGCACGTAATGAATCAGAAACTGAAGAAGCAAATAACAAAATATACAAAGCGATAACCTATGTCCCAAGAATAGCAGAGAGGATCAAGAGATCGGATTTATATGAAAAAGAAAAGGTCAAAATAGCGTTCACATACAACAACACATTGAGAAATAGTTTCAGCAATACAAAGGACAGAATTCCAAAGGATGAGAAATCCAACGTAATATACAGAATCCCATGCAACGGGTACGGGTCTCACTTATGCGAGAAGATACATGTGCGGACAACCAAATTAAAATTAAAGACAAGGATTTCTGGCCATAAGTCCAATATTGAACACTATCCCGTGTTTCAAAATATTACTATATTGGACATAGAGACACAATATAATAAGCGCTTCGCCATGGAAACGCTCCACATTATGAACACACCTAAGGATAAGAGAATTAATTTTAAAAGTGGCACAGACCAATGCGCATATATGTACATATCGCAATTTATTGCTTAAGCAACAAACACACACAATGCTTCCAGAAATTATTCCGCTAGCAGCATATTTAAGATCACCAAATCATAATGTTGGTTGACGACATATTTTTTTTTTTTTCTATTGTTCGTATGCCTATGGGCGTGGTTCCGCCCTTTTTCATTTAATTTGTCTACGATACTTTTAATCAGACCTATTAAATAATGATTACTAATGGTAATGATTAGGCGTTCCATTGATTATTTTCTTGAAACGCCATTTAATGATTACTTGCTTTTATTTTCTATTTTTAATGATTACTTTTCAATTGATTAAAAAACTAATCAAAAAAAAATTAAGATTTTTTCCGATTATTGAAAAAAATCAAAAAATCTGAAACAATCAAAAAAAATCAAAAATCAGATGATTTTTTTTGATTTTTTCTAGATTTTATACTCAGTTGAGCAGAGCTCACAGAGTATATTAACTTTGATTGGATAACGGTTGGTTGTACAGGTATAAAGGAATCGAGATAGATATAGACTTCTATATATCAAAATCATCAGTATCGAAAAAAAATTCGATTGAGCCATGTCCGTCCGTCCGTCCGTCCGTCTGCCCGTTAACACGATAACTTGAGTAAATTTTGAGGTATCTTGATGAAATTTGGTATATAGGTTCCTGGGCACTCATCTCAGATCGCTATTTAAAGTGAACGATATCGGACAATAACCACGCCCACTTTTTCGATATCGAAAATTTCGAAAAATCGAAAAAGTGCGATAATTCCTTACCAAATACGGATAAAGCGATGAAACTTGGTAGGTGAGTTGAACTTATGGCGCAGAATAGAAAACTAGTAAAATTTTGGACAATGGGCGTGGCACCGCCCACTTTTAAAAGAAGGTAATTTAGAAGTTTTGCAAGCTGTAATTTGGCAGTCGTTACTACTGTTACTATATGTACGCCTAATAAAAATTAGCAAAATCGGAGAAGGACCACGCCCACTTTAAAAAAAAAAATTTTTTAAAGTAAAATTTTAACAAAAAATTTAATATCTTTACAGTATATAAGTAAATTATGTCAACATTCAACTCCAGTAATGACATGGTGTAACGAAATACAAAAATAAAAGAAAATTTAAAAATGGGCGTGGCTCCGCCCTTTTTCATTTAATTTGTCTAGGATACTTTTAACGCCCTAAGTGGAACAAAAATTAATGATGTTAACTGTTTTCTGTGAAAACGGGTGAAATCGGTTTATGCCACGTCCAGTTTTTATACACAGTCATTCGTCTGTCCTTCCGCATGGCCGTTAACACGATAACTTGAGCAAAAATCGACATATCTTTAATGAACTTAGCTCACGAACTTACTTGAACTCACTTTATTTTGGTATGAAAAATGAACGAAATCCGACAATGACCACGCCCACTTTTCCGATATCGAAAATTACGAAAAATGAAAAAAATGCCATAATTCTATACCAAATACGAAAAAAGGGATGAAACATGGTGAGGTAATTGGATTGGTTTATTGACACGAAATATAACTTTAGAAAAAACTTTATAAAATGGTTGTGACACCTACCATATTAAGTAGAAGAAAATGAAAAAGTTCCGCAGGGCGAAATAAAAAACCCTTAAAATCTTGGCAGGTATTACATATATAAATAAATTAGCGGTATCCAACAGATGATGTTCTGTGTCACCCTGGTCCACATTTTGGTCGCGATCTGGAAAACGCCTTCACATATACAACTACCACCACTCCCTTTTAAAACTCTCATTAATACCTTTAATTTGATACCCATATCGTACAAACACATTCTAGAGTCACCCTGGTCCACCTTTATGGCGATATTTCGAAACGGCGTCCACCTATAGAACTAAGGCCCACTCCCTTTTAAAATACTCATTAACACCTTTCTTTTGATACCCATATTGTACAAACAAATTCTAGGGTCACCCCTGGTCCACCTTAATGGCGATATCTCGAAACGGCGTCCACCTATGGAACTAAGGATTACTCCCTTTTAAAATACTCATTAACACCTTTCTTTTGATACCCATATTGTACAAACAAATTCTAGGGTCACCCCTGGTCCACCTAATGGCGGTATCTCGAAACGGCGTCCACCTATGGAACTAAGGATTACTCCCTTTTAAAATACTCATTAACACCTTTCATTTGATACCCATATCGTACAAACGCATTCTAGAGTCAACCCTGATCCACCTTTATGGCTATATCCCTAAATGGCGTCCACCTATAGAACTATGGCCCACTCCCTCATAAAATACTCTTTAACACCTCTCATTTGATACCCATATCGTACAAACGGTTTCTAGAGTCACCCCTGGTCCACCTAATGGCGGTATCTCGAAACGGCGTCCACCTATGGAACTAAGGATTACTCCCTTTTAAAATACTCATTAACACCTTTCATTTGATACCCATATCGTACAAACGGTTTCTAGAGTCACCCCTGGTCCACCTTTATGGCGATATCTCGAAAAGGCGACCACCTATACAACAACCACCACTCCCTTTTAAAACCCTCATTAATACCTTTAATTTGATACCCATATCGTACAAACACATTCTAGAGTCCCCCCTGGTCCACCTTTGTGGCGATATTTCGAAACGGCGTCCACCTATAGAACTAAGGTCCACCCCCTTTTAAAATACTCATTAACACCATTCGTTTGATGCCCATATTGTACAAACAAATTCTAGGGTCACCCCTGGTCCACCTTTGTGGCGATATCTCGAAACGGCGTCCACCTATGGAACTAAGGATAACTCCCTTCTAAAATACTCATTAACACCTTTCATTTGATACCCATATCGTACAAACGCATTCTAGAGTCACCCCTGGTCCACCTTTATGGCGATATCTCGAAAAGGCGACCACCTATACAACAACCACCACTCCCTTTTAAAACCCTCATTAACACCTTTAATTTGATACCCATATCGTACAAACACATTCTAGAGTCCCCCCTGGTCCACCTTTGTGGCGATATTTCGAAACGGCGTCCACCTATAGAACTAAGGCCCACCCCCTTTTAAAATACTCATTAACACCATTCGTTTGATGCCCATATTGTACAAACAAATTCTAGGGTCACCCCTGGTCCACCTTTGTGGCGATATCTCGAAACGGCGTCCACCTATGGAACTAAGGATAACTCCCTTTTAAAATACTCATTAACACCTTTCATTTGATACCCATATCGTACAAACACATTCTAGAGTCACCCCTGGTCCACCTTTATGGCGATTTTCGAAACGGCGTCCACCTATAGAACTAAGGCCCACCCCCTTTTAAAATACTCATTGACACCATTCGTTTGATGCCCATATTGTACAAACAAATTCTAGGGTCACCCCTGGTCCACCTTTGTGGCGATATCTCGAAACGGCGTCCACCTATGGAACTAAGGATAACTCCCTTTTAAAATACTCATTAACACCTTTCATTTGATACCCGTATCGTACAAACGCATTCTAGAGTCACCCCTGGTCCACCTTTATGGCGATATTTCGAAACGACGTCCACCTATAGAACTAAGGCCCACTCCCTTTTAAAATACTCATTAAAACCTTTCTTTTGATACCCATATTGTACAAACAAATTCTAGGGTCACCCCTGGTCCACCTTAATGGCGATATCTCGAAACGGCGTCCACCTATGGAACTAAGGATTACTCCCTTTTAAAATACTCATTAACACCTTTCTTTTGATACCCATATTGTACAAACAAATTCTAGGGTCACCCCTGGTCCACCTTTATGGCGGTATCTCGAAACGGCGTCCACCTATGGAACTAAGGATTACTCCCTTTTAAAATACTCACTAACACCTTTCATTTGATACCCATATCGTACAAACGCATTCTAGAGTCAACCCTGATCCACCTTTATGGCTATATCCCTAAATGGCGTCCACCTATAGAACTATGGCCCACTCCCTCATAAAATACTCTTTAACACCTTTCATTTGATACCCATATCGTACAAACGCATTCTAGAGTCACCCCTGGTCCACCTTTATGGCGATATCTCGAAAAGGCGACCACCTATACAACAACCACCACTCCCTTTTAAAACCCTCATTAATACCTTTAATTTGATACCCATATCGTACAAACACATTCTAGAGTCACCCCTGGTCCACCTTTATGGCGATATTTCGAAACGGCGTCCACCTATAGAACTAAGGCCCACCCCCTTTTAAAATACTCATTAACACCTTTCATTTGATACCCATATCGTACAAACGCATTCTAGAGTCAACCTGATCCACCTTTATGGCTATATCCCTAAATGGCGTCCACCTATAGAACTATGGCCCACTCCCTCATAAAATACTCTTTAATGCCTTTCATTTGATACACATGTCATATAAACACATTCCAGGGTTTCCCTCGGTTCATTTTCCTACATGGTTATTTTCCCTTATGTTGTCACCATAGCTCTCAACTGAGTATGTAATGTTCGGTTACACCCGAACTTAACCTTCCTTACTTGTTTTTTTTCTATTGTTCGTATGCCTATGGGCGTGGTTCCGCCCTTTTTCATTTAATTTGTCTACGATACTTTTAATCAGACCTGTTAAATAATGATTACTAATGGTAATGATTAGGCGTTCCATTGATTATTTTCTTGAAACGCCATTTAATGATTACTTGTTTTTATTTTCTATTTTTAATGATTACTTTTCAATTGATTAAAAAACTAATCAAAAAAAAATCAAAATTTTTTCCGATTATTGAAAAAAATCAAAAAATCTGAAATAATCAAAAAAATCAAAAATCAGATGATTATTTTTGATTTTTTCTTGATTTTTTTTATTTTTTTTGATTATTTTTCCGCTTTGTTGAAAGAAAAAATTTCGTTTGTTGCATGCACACAAGTACATTTTAGGATGCAATAGTAAATCGTAAGCGCTTATCGAGGTGACTATATATGTACATGCAACATTTAGGGCGAATAGTATATGGGCGTTGATTCAAACATATTCTCAGGTAAGTATATACACATGCGCATTATTACATTCATATATAATATAATAATGGTTTCATCCTTAAGTCAAGCTAATTTTGTTTGGCATCTAAAATTAATATATCCGCTATTTTGGATTAAGTTATGTCTATGCACTGATTGTTTTGTAATCAAAGTTTATCATATTGTTCGCTTCATTTTAGTAATACTGGATTCATATCATCGCCACTATGTGAGTGTTCTTCGTCCCATTTAGAGGCTTAATCATATTGTTACGAATATTAGCACCACTAAGGGGTACTGCCATATCTAAGCCGATGCTAAGCAGTAACTGTATGCACATCAATAATTCAATCATTATGTCTACACATATGTACGTACACGCAGCGGAGATGCAACGCACAAACACATGCAGATATTGGATTGAATACAATCGGCATTAAACTAGAACTTCAGGAACGACTACGACAGGCAATGGAATCAGAAGGAATTGACGTGGAAGAGTATGTCTTTCATCTTGGTGGCGATGAGACAACAAAAATGGAAAGGAAACAAAATTCTCATCACAGCTGGTGGTTTTTAGTGAAAGACAAGATAAAATGGAGGACGAGATGGATGCTTTGAAAGATCGGATTCAGGAGTTACAATTGAACCGTCCAATCACTTCAACGTCTACTCTGAAGTTAAAATCCCCATCATTTGATGGTTCTATTCCTTTCCAGGTATTTAAGCTCCAATTTGAGAAGACGTCAGCAGCTAACAACTGGAATGCCGAATATAAAGTTGCTGCATTATTCGTGGCTTTAAAAGGACCAGCTGCAGAGATATTACAGACCCTCCCAGTGTACGAACATAACAGTTATAAAGCATTGATGGCCGCTGTAGAACGATGGTACGGAAGCGAACATAGGAAACAGATATACCAAATGGAGTTACTGAACCGCTTCCAGAGGCCTGGTGAAACATTGCAAGAGTTTGCGTCGGATGTCGGAAGGTTGGCACATTTAGCGAATGCGGACGCACCCGCGGTATACACTGAAAGGGTAAAGATTCAGAGCTTTATAAATGGCATAAGGGACGTCGAAACAAAGCGAGCTACATACGCAAACCCGAAGCCAACATTCACAGAAACGGTGTCACATGCTCTGATTCAGGAAACAGCGTCGCTTCTGTGTAAGCCAGTATTCAAAGCACGCCGTGTGGAAGTAGAAAGGCCAGAGTGCGTAGACGCAATTTTAGAAGCTTCAAAAGGAACACAACAGAAGAATAATGGTGCAATCAAGTGTTTCAAGTACGGTAACCCAAGTCACATTGTACGTCGTTGCAGCACCGGTCTTGGTAGTTCCAACTTGGCTGGTCGTAAACGCAAAGCTGGAGGAGATAAGCAAGAGCGAGTCAAAGGTAAAGATCGAGAACTTGTCCCAGCTATTGAATGTCGTGTGATATCTATCTCGCAAACTGGTAGGAAATCGAGCAGTCTTACCGTCAAAGGAAATGTGGATGGCAAGGGGCGTGTACTGACTGTAGATACGGGCTCATCTCATTCTTTAATCCGATCCGATTTGGTCAACAGGAGAGTAAAGCCAATACCTGGGCAAGATTGCGTACGATTACTGGCGAGTACACTCAAAAAAAAAAGTATCACTATCATTTTAATACACGATGTGCACAAATGAAACTATAAACGGTATCATTTTCGTGGTATCAATGCAATGATAAATATTATAAAAAGTATAATTAAAAGTATCAATTTTGTATCTTGACTATTGATTTGCCCATGGAAAATATTTGTTTCGCCCTTAAAATGTATCAAAATGATAACTGTATAAATTTCCTAGTTTCATTATGATAACATTTAATACTATATTGAATATAAAACGCATTAAATTTGTATGTAGCCTATTAACTTGACAAATACAAGTATCAAACTAATATTTCGAAAATGTCAATAACATAAGATGATTGATGACGAAAAAAAGATAAGCAAAAATTACACATTGATGCCTAGATGGCATCGCCTTGATGATAACTTTTTTTTTTTAGTGTATAAATAAGTCCAGGGAGAAGTGGTATGTGAAGTCTTAATTGGGGAGGTCATGGTTCTGCACAAATTCAATGTGGCAGAGATCGTTGGTGAAGTCATATTGGGAGTGGACTTCTTAGTTGACATCAGGATCGATATGCCGAGAAAGATTATGCGCTATGAGAACCAGGATGTGCCACTTAACTTCAGTTTGGAAAAAGGGTTCAGCAGTAAGCGAGTGCTGTTGGAGGAGATTCGACAGAGACCACGAAAGTCAAGGAAAGTAGATCGAGCAAAAGGTGGTGGAACAAATGGGCCAAACAAATCAAACCCGAAGGTACCTGCGAGAGAAACACTGGCATTGAAAAGCCCTAACGGACGCACTAAAACGAAGGAAAGAATTTCGCAGAAAGAATGCGAGGGTGGTTTCAAGCCAGGGCAGAGTACTGTTGTGAAGCGTCGGGACGATACTGATTATGCGAAGCCCATCTGTCAAAGCAAGTTCATTGGTCAAAGAACAGAGTGTGATGGAACAGGCCAGGGTAATGAGTAGTAGAATGAAACACAGGTACGACAAGAATTATAATTCGGAAGGTTTATTGGAGGGAGATTTGGTACTGCTATACCACCCTCACCGGCGGAAAGGTGTTCGATCCAAAATTCGGTGCAGTTGGAAAGGCCCGTACAAAGTTGTGAAGAGGATCAGAGATACCATCTACCGCATACAAACCATTGGGAAACCACGAAATAGAAGGGTGGTTCATTTGGAGATGCTAGCAGCGTTTAGATCGAGAGATTTGTCTGATGGGGACGATCAGACTTAGGCGGATGGCAGTGTTACGAATATTAACAACACTAAGGGGTACTGCCATCTCTAAGCCGATGCTAAGCAGTGTCTGTATGCACATCAATAATTCAATCATTATATATACACATATGTACGTACACGCAGCGGAGAAGCAACGCACAAACATATGCAGATATCTTACCTGAGATATGCAATTATAATCGTGGAAGTGTCGCTCACAAACACATGCGCATATGAGAGCTATACACGTACATCTGTAGTTATAATTATAGCAGATAACCAACTAGTAGATCCTAGAACAGAACCGCCTAGAAATGTCAACGAGGAAACCAAACACTATAAAAGGCAGGAACAGTAGAGTTGAACCTAAGACGCTATCTAGCGAGCAATAGCAGTATTATCAGTTTCATTTAAGCAAGCTATTAGTTGCGAGTTATAAGTGTTATTGTGAAGTACTTTAATAAAGGCCATTTTGCATTTTTAAATATTGGAGTTATTTATTCAAAAGTCTAGTGATTCGAACTTAGCAGAAGGTTGCAAATAAGAGGATTTGCAGTAAATTCGTTACAATATATAAGCATTTTTCTTCGTTAATATATTTTGAACGACTCAAACTTTTTGTGTACCGCCTTCGGATTATTAATAATGAGGTCAAGCTAAGTCTTTTAGGGTACGTATTAGCAGCCGACCGCTGTTATAGACTTCTAAAATGTATATATATATATATATTCTTGGAAAATATCCAACCATGTCGAAAAAAATAATGTATGATAGGCAAACAAATGTGTTTGGAATTTCCATTGTTAGTAATAAAAATATGGCTCACTATGCAAAACTTTAAATTTTATAGGAAATATCATAGACGTAATCATAAGGAAATAAAAAGAAATTTCAACCTAACGTACATGGACATATGTTAATAAATTTATTTGGGATATAAAAACCTTTGTTTAGACAACTGAGCATTATGATGAATGACAACTTAGAGGATCGCTCCAGTTGGAAGTGAAGCTTTCAACCTAAGTAGTATTACTCATACATATTTTTTGAGCATATTGTTTTGTCGTAAAATAATTCGCGGTTACATCTATAGACACGATAATTTGTAGGTGGGTATGTATGTACCCATATGCCTAGATAAGCGTTCACGATATACCCTTATATCCACCGATGTACTTGTATGTACAAAATAATCAGTGCATAGCCATAACGTAATCCAAAATTGTGAATATACATATATATATTTTGGTTATACAAAATTGGCTAGACTTAAGGATGAAACCATAAAGAATCGTTGCTAAATGAAAGCTTTTGGATGCCAACCTATGAATCCAACATTTTTTTACATATTGTCTGGGCAATTAGAAAACCCGTCGATCCCACATTATTTTATATAATGAGTGTAGTAAAATATGCAGATGTATGTGGGGTATTCCACCCCATTTCGACCAATTTTGAACCCGACCCCTTTAGAATTGGCTGAAAGTTTTTCTTCTTTTTCTAGCTTACGAAAGACGTTTTTCAAATTTTTTCATCCAACTCAAAAAAAGTTATGAATTTAAAAAAAAAACACCGTTTTTGTTTTCAAAAGGCTATAACTTTTTCAAAAAGTGACCGTTTGGGATCTTTTTTTTTTTTAATTTGTTTTTAAATGTACTTTTCGGAAAAAATTCTAAAAAATGTCTAAAGTTTTTTTTTTTTTGTAATTTTTCAGTTTTTCGAGATTTTTCGAACTTCGCCTTTTTTTGTTTTTTTTTTTTTTTTTTTGTTTTTTTCTCATAAAAAACTTCAGTCAATTCTGCAATCATCCCCACTAATCCCGGAGTGGGCCGAGAATTTTTTTTTATTTAATTGAAAAAAAAAACAAACATTTTTTTTGTATTTTTTCCGAAAAGTACATTTAAAAACATATTAAAAAAAAAATTATCCCAAACGGTCAATTTTTGAAAAAGTTATAACATTTTGAAAAAAACACCGTTTTCCAACTCAAAATAAGTTTTAAATATTTTGAAAAAAAAAACGGTGTTTTTTTCAAAATGCTATAACTTTTTTAAAAATTGACCGTACTTTTCGGAAAAAATACAAAAAAATTTTAAAGTTTTTTTTCAATTAAATAGAAAAAAAAATTCTCGGTAAGCGCTTACGATTTACTATTGCATCCTAAAATGTACTTGTGTGCATGCAACAAAGGAGAATTTTTCTTTCAACAAAGCGGAAAAATAATCAAAAAAAATTTTTTTTAAATCATAAAAAAATCTAAAATAATTAAAAATAATCAAAAGTAATCGAAAAAATCAAAAATAATCAAAAGTAATCATTTTGATACTTTTGATTATTTTTGGTTTTTGTTATAATTTTCAATAATCTGAAAATATCATGATTTTTTTTTTTTTTTTGATTTTTTTCTACTGGTAATCAATTGGTAATTGCTTTTTTTGGAAAACAATTGAAAGAGTCATTGGCCATTAAAAAAGGCATCTAATTAATTGATTATTAATGCTAATTCAAATTTAACAGGTCTGCTTTTAATGCCATAAGTCGAGAAAAAATTTACCAATCCTTGTGAAATTTGGTAGGGGCCTAGATTCTAGGACGATAACTGTTTTCTGCGAAAAAGGGCGAAATCGGCTGAAGCCACGCCCAGTTTTTATACACAGTCGACCATCTGTCCTTCCGCTAGGCCTTTAACACGATAACTTCAGCAAAAAACGATATATCTTTACTAAAATAAGTTCACGTACTTATCTGAACTCACTTTGTGTTGGTATAAAAAATGGCCAAAATCCGACTATGACCACGCCCACTTTTTCGATATCGAAAATTACGAAAAATGAAAAAAATGCCACAATTATATACCAAATACGAAAAAAGGGATGAAACATGGTAACTGGATTGGCTTATTGACGCAAAGTTTAACTTTAGAAAAACACTTTGTAAAATGGGTGTGACACCTACCAGTAGAAGAAAATGAAAACGTTCTGCAGGGCGAAATCAAAAGCCCTTGGAATCTTGGCAGGAATACTGTTCGTGGTATTACATATATAAATAAATTAGTGGTACTGGACAGACAATGTTCTGGGTCACCCTGGTCCACATTTTGGTCGATATCTCGAAAACGCCGTCAAATATACAACTACCACCACTCTCTTTTAAAATACTCATTATCGCCTTTCGTTTGATACCCATATTGTACAAACGCATTCTAGAGTCAACCCTGGTCCACCTTTATGGCGATATCTCGAAAAGGCGTCCACCTATAGAACTAAGGCCCACTCCCTTTTAAAATACTCATTAACACCTTTTATTTGATACCCATTTCGTACAAACAAATTCTAGAGTCACCCCTGGTCTACCTTTATGGCGATATCTCGAAAAGGAGTTCACCTATAGAACTAAGGCCCACGCCTTTTTAAAATACTCATTAACACCTTTCGTTTGATACCCAAATTGTACAAACGCATTCTAGAGTCACCCCTGGTCCACCTTTATGGCGATATCTCGAAAAGGCGCCCACCTATAGAACTAAGGCCCACTCTCTTTTAAAATACTCATTAACACCTTTTATTTGATACCCATTTCGTACAAACAAATTCTAGAGTCACCCTTGGTCTACCTTTATGGCGATATCTACAAAAGGAGTTCACCTATAGCACTAAGGCCCACGCCCTTTTAAAATACTCATTAACACCTTTCGATTGGTACCCATATCGTACAAACAAATTCTAGAGTCACCCTGGTCCACCTTTATGGCGATATCTCGAAAAGGCGTCCACCTATAGAACTGAGGCCCACTCCCTATTAAAATACTCATTAACACCTTTTATTTGATACCCATTTCGTACAAACAAATTTTAGAGTCACCCCTGGTCTACCTTTATGGCGATATCTCGAAAAGGAGTTCACCTATAGAACTATGGCCCACTCCCTTTTAAAATACTCTTTAATACCTTCCATTTTATACACATGTCATACAAACACATTCCAGGGTTATCCTAGGTTCATTTTCCTACATGGTGATTTTCCCTTATTTTGTCTCCATAGCTCTCAGCTGAGTATGTAATGTTCGGTTACACCCGAATAGTCCTGAAGATAGCTTCAGATTGAAAACAAACATCGACAAATTAAAAACCAATGCAATTTTAAGGGCCAATTAATGGAGACTTATAACCATAAAACCATAACCAGATAAAACAGCTGATAGAACCTACCTTATGGAAAGCAATGTAATCGATTAATGGTGCCATACCATAACGCTAACACCATAACCATGCCATGGTTTCTCACCATATCCATAACCTAAAAATATTTGAGTTGGTGAATTTAATAACTTTTTGTAGATTTTATTCATTGTATTGGATACGTTATGACTAAGAGACTTATTTTTTGTGGAATATGTTTGTAATCTTTTGCCTTTTCTTCGTTTTTATGAAATTTTCACGATTTTTAGGTTAAGGCACCATTAATCGGTCACATTGGAGATGGTTATGGATATGGGTATGGTTACGACTATGGCGTTAGAGTTAAGGAAGTTTAATTGGCCCTTTAACTGAAACTACGCAAACCATGAACAAATTGCCGTATGTTCCGTATACCTCATTGATTAAAAATCTGGAAAACGTACACTGAGAACATGTTACCTTACGTATGTAATAAATACTTCCTTTTTGACATGGATCGATTCTAATGCCGTAAACAAAGCGAGAACATTATACATATTTTAATTTTCTTATATATATACTAGCAGACCCGGCAGACATTGTTCTGCCCTAAATTTGGTCTATCTGCATGCATTTTAATAAACTTTTTCCGTCTAACTCTGCCCTACCCCTCTACACTTTTTCCTAATCTTTTTATTCACTCCTCCCTCCGTCCTTTTCACTTCATCTATCTCCATCTTCGTGTCATTCTATCACTTTCTCAGTCTCCTCTCTTTTCTTTTCTCTGAATTTTTTCTCATTCTTCTTCATCTCTTATTGCCAGTCGCAGAGGGTGGTATGTATTTTTTTCCAGTCCCATTCCGAGTCTCAGTCCCAGTCCCACTCCGAGTCTCAGTCTCAGGCCCAGTCCTAGTCCTAATCCCAGTCCCAGTCCGTCTCTGGTATACTTCCCGGTAAAAAGCATCTTAAATACTAATATAGGCAAATTTGTATACGAAATTTCGGGCAAATCGAATAGGACGTATGTAAATAGGTATGTGGGTATTATTAATTCTTGTCTTTATTTCGGCTTCGCATGCATATTTATCAGTTTTGCCAGGTTCATGCGACTAAGTCGAATATCACAATGAACTTTAAAGCTCTCAGCAACAGCTTCAATTTGATACCCATAATATAAAAACACATTCTAGGTGCATCGGGGTCCATGTTTTGGCCTATATCTCGAGACCGTAGTCACCCAGCGGTGTAAAACTTACTCTGTACTAAAGCATACATCAACAGCTTCAATTTGATACCCATAATGTAAAAACACATCCTAATGTCACCCTGATCCACGTTTTGGCCTATATCTCGAGTCCTTAGTCACCAATAGGTATGAAAACTATCCTGTAGCTTCAATTTGATACCCAAAATGTAAAATCATTGTCTAGGAGTTCACGGGTCCACGTTTGGCCTATATCTCGAGACCCTATTCACCCAGGGGTATGAAAATTATCCTCTACTAAATCACTCATCAACAGCTTTCATTTGTTATCCATATTGTATAAACACATTCTAGGGTACCCGGGTCCACGTTTTGGCCTACATCTCGAGACCAGAGTCACCCAGAGGTATGAAAATTACCCTCTACATCATCAACAGTGTTTGATATCCATATTGTATAAACATGTTCTAGGGCTACACGGTTCGACGTTTTGAGATATATATCGAGGCCATAGCCTCCCAGTTGTATGAAAATTATCCCGTACTATAGCACTCATCAACAGTTTTCATTTGATATCCATATTGTACAAACACATTCTAGGGTACCCGGGTCCACGTTTTATGCTATATCTCGAGACCCTAGCCTCCCAGTTGTATGAAAATTGTCCTGTACTATAGCACTCATCAACAGTTTTCATTTGATATCCATATTGTATAAACATTAACACAGTCGTGGAAGAGTTCCAAGCTGTGCATATCCGATTTAGTTTATTAGCTCTTTTGAACTATCAGAAATTTCTCCTCGCCAATTGGTCCTTAAAAAAGGGCCCATAATATCATAATATTTATGTTTCGTTATATCGATTCTCCACGCTTATGTAGTGGGACAAGGCTTTTCATCACAAAACTTTTACGGATGTCATTGAAGCAATTCATTTTATCGGAAAATTTCGAAAACAAAAAAGTTTCTTTTCAATTTTAAATGCGTCAAATTTCCTATCCCTATCAATGAAGCTCAAGGACGATCAATAGATGCGAATCAAGGGATTGATGAGCGCACTAAAAACCTTTATAGCTTCAGAGCTTCTGCAACTAAATTGTCAACCTCACCTACGCGAGGGGAATCGTGTTACAAATATGATTATATCATATAACAACAGTCATTAGCTGTAGCAGAAGTCAATCTTACCAACTCATGTTTTACCCATGGCCAGTTACGCGTAGCTTGCATATTTTTATAGAAACGTGGGGTAAACCCACGGGCATAAGCTAGCGTTCTATTATTTTTCATAGGAAAATTTAATTGTGCTTATTTGTTCGTTTCTATATTTATACAGTTGAATTGTGGTATTAACTTCACATAGGTTAAGTGATACGTGTACAATATGACCGTATTTTTAACCCTTTCACGCATATTTCATATTTCTTTATTCAGTCTATGATTTACAATAATCTTACAGACTAGATTAACAAAAATGTCTTATATATAAGCAAAACGTGTTAAAAAATTAACATAATATAGAGAATAACACATCTTTAAAACAAAAGCGTGATACCGAAAAATCAATACAATGATCATTGTTTAATGAGTTGATGGCAATTAGAGAGCGTGTGATCAGCACATTTAGAGCATAATTGGACTTAAACTGGTTAATAGAAAACATGTTATGTTGCCGCAAATTCCGTGATGCAACATAAAAGTTCAAAAAACCAAAGGCATGGGACATTCGATATTGCCATTAATGATGCCGTAGATAAATATTATCGATGAGATAACCCTTCTACTCTCTAACGTATGCAGATTTATTAGCCTACACCTTGAGATATATGAGGGGAGGGGCAAATCAAATCTTATATCAGATAAACAGTATTTCACAAATATTTTTTGTACACGTTCAATTCTTTTGTTATGTACCTCATAATAGGGACTCCATATTATGGAACCATATTCGAGCCTAGATTGTACAAAGGCATTGTACAATAGCTTTTTATACACAGCTGAGCAGAGCTCACAGAGTATATTAATTTTGTTCGCATAACGGTAATCCGTAACGGCATAAACTAATCGAGATAGATATAGACTCCTATATATCAAAACGATCTGGGCGAAAAAACAAATTAATTTATCCATGCCCGTCCGTCCGTCTGTTCGTAAACACGATAACTTGAGTAAATTTTGAGGTATCTTAATGAAATTTGGCATGTAAGTTATTGGGCACTCATCTCAGATCGCTGTTTAAAATGAGCGAAATTGGACTATAACCACGCCCACTTTTTCGATATCATGGATCATAGTACCGCGACAATGCAATATTAAACAAGTAAGGAAGTCTAATTTCGAGTGGAACCGAACATTACATACCCAGCTGTACACTTTAAATGCTGTTGTGTTTGTTTTGTGTGCTTAATAGTGTTACAAGGCTGCGCAATAATGCATATATGTACATATGGTTCTATTCTGAACAAATTTTCGTTTAAAAGAAGCAAAAAGCTTACAGAGGCTAACACCAATGACCTTGAGTGGGTAATAATGCAGTTCGCCTCCACATATGGGGATTTCCCTACTGTTTATTTTAAAATAAAGATATAACAGAACAATAAACATAAACACACAAGTGCCATTGTACTAAAAAGCGTTATTACAAACAAGTAAGAAAGGCTAAGTTCGTGTTAATGATTATTTAAAAGGGAGTGGGCCTTAGTTCTATAGGTGGACGCCTTTTCGAGATTTTTTTTTATTTATTTAAAATTATAGTCGACTCAAAAACAAAGCGGTCGACTGCTAAGAGTAATAGATTCAATTAAAAGAAAACAACGTACATAAATTTACAAGCCAAGAATTAAAGTAAATCATATATAATTATACGCATTACAATTTCGATTATAATATACACAAAGTAACAATGTTATTTAAGAATTTATATAAGTGTGCCCAGTGGGGGGCCCTCGTGAGGAGCTCAGAAGGGATCTTACGCGAGATGCTCATAAATGAGCCGGATGCCCGGAACTGCATGCAACGAGGTTAATAGTTAATTATACTCAGTTGAGCAGAGCTCACAGAGTATATTAAGTTTGATTGGATAACGGTTGGTTGTACATATATAAAGGAATCGAGATAGATATAGACTTCCATATATCAAAATAATCAGGATCGAAAAAAAATTTCATTGAGCCATGTCCGTCCGTCCGTCCGTCCGTTAACACGATAACTTGAGTAAATTTTGAGGTATCTTGATGAAATTTGGTATGTAGGTTCCTGAGCACTCATCTCAGTTCGCTATTTAAAATGAACGATATCGGACTATAACCACGCCCACTTTTTCGAAATCGAAAATTTCGAAAAACCGAAAAAGTGCGATAATTCATTACAAAAGACAGATAAAGCGACGAAATTTGGTAGATGAGTTGAACTTTTGGCGCGGAATATAAAACTAGTAAAATTTTGGACAATGGGCGTGGCACCGCCCACTTTTAAAAGAAGGTAATTTAAAATTTTTCCAAGCTGTAATTTGGCAGTCGTTGAAGATATTATGATGAAAATTGGCAGGAACGTTACTCCTGGCAGTAAGACTGATGTCTGCAATTACAGGCCAATTTCAAAGCTTTCCACCGTTTCTAAGCTATTTGAGTGCGTTGTCAAGGAAAAGATTTATTTTTCAGTGAAACACTTGATCTGTCCGAGACAGCATGGGTTTGTTTCTGGTCGCTTTACCGTTTCCAATCTTGTGGAGTTCAGTGAATATTGTATCTCTGCCTTTTCATCTGGTCTTCAGGTCGACTGTATTTATACCGACTTTTCCGAAGCTTTTGATAAGGTATCGCATGATGTTCTAATTCACAAGCTGTACTGCCTTGGCTTTCATTCAACCTTTTTGCAGTGGCTAAAATCATATCTAAGTAATAGATGGTGTGCCGTCTCTATTGATGGGGTATCATCAGATCCCTTTTTGGCGACATCGGGTGTCCCGCAGGGTAGTATTTTGGGACCATTGCTTTTTATCTTATTCATCAATGACATTAGCTCATGCTTCTCTTACGCTAGATTTCTGTTGTACGCCGATGATCTCAAAGTTTACTCTGTTGTAAATTCCGCAAACGATATGATTAATCTTCAAGCTGATATTGATAAACTTTACTCATGGTGCATTCGATCTCATCTTTCATTAAATATAAATAAATGCTTCCACGTAACCTACTCAAAATCTCGTTCAAATCTCAACAGTTCGTTTAGTATCGCTAACAGTACGTTGCAGACTGTTGAAAAAATCAAAGATCTTGGGGTTGTATTTGATACAAAATTTATGTTCGTGAACCATATTGATTGCATCGTTGCCAAGGCCTATGCTATGCTAGGCTTCATTCGGCGTAATAGTTCGGAGTTTTCTGACCCGTATACTTTAAAAGTACTCTACTCCTCATTCGTGCGTTCTCATCTTGAGTATGCTACCATCATTTGGAGACCTTTCCAACAATTCTCAATCAACAGGCTTGAGCGAGTTCAAAAAGTTTTTCTTAAGTATGCTTTACGGTCATTAAGGTTTACATACCCTCTTCCTCCATATACTGCTCGTTTACTTCTTTTGAATCTTAAATCCCTGGAAGCCAGGAGATCTATTCTCTCCTTGACTTTCTTGTTTGGCATTATCCACGGAGATGTAAACTGCGCTGACCTTCTTGTGGAAATTAATTTTAATGTTCCAAGGAGGGATCTTCGTAATGTTTGCCCGTTTTATGGTATCAATATTAGAACCAATTATGGAAGGAATGCGCCAATTGCACGTGCCCTGAACGAATTCAATAAGATTTCATCTTCTATTGAGCTTGATTTTTCTATGGGTAGGGACGCTTTTATAAATATTTTAAAGTCAGCTATTTAATTGCTTTTAAATTGTTTGTTATAAGAACTTATTATTTTTTTGTAAACTATATATTTACATGTATATTTTGTTATCTTTGTGTTAATATTTTTTGTATCTACCATTATTGGCAGTCTGTAAGACCTGTATCTTTATAGACTGAATAAATAAATAAATAAATAAATAAATATTACTATATGTATGCCTAATAAAAACTAGCAAAATCGGAGATGGACCACGCCCACTTTTAAAAAAAAAATTTTTTTAAAGTAAAATTTTAACAAAAAATTTAATATCTTTACAGTATATAAGTAAATTATGTCAACATTCAACCCCAGTAATGATATGGTGAACCAAAATACAAAAATAAAAGAAAATTTCAAAATGGGCGTGGCTCCGCCCTTTTTCATTTAATTTGTCTAGGATACTTTTAATGCCATAAGTCGAACAAAAATTTACCAATCCTTTTGAAATTTGGTAGGGGCAGAGATTTTATCACGCTAACTGTTTTCTGTGAAAATGGGCGAAATGAAAAAGTTCTGCAGGGCGAAATAAAAAACCCTTAAAATCTTGGCAGGTACTACATATATAAATAAATTAGCGGTATCCAACGTATGATGTTCTGGGTCACCCTGGTACACATTTTGGTCGATATCTGGAAAACGCCTTCACATATACAACTACCAGCACTCCCTTTTAAAACTCTCATTAATACCTTTAATTTGATACCCATATCGTACAAACTCATTCTAGAGTCACCCCTGGTCCACCTTTATGGCGATATCTCGAAAAGGCGTCCACCTATAGAACTAAGCACCACGCCCTTTTAAAATACTTATTAACTCCTTTCGTTTGATACCCATATTGCACAAAAGAATTCTAGAGTCACCCCTGGCCCACCTTTACGGCGATATCTCGAAACGGCGTCCACCTATGGAACTAAGTATTACTCCCTTTTAAAATACTCATTAACACCTTTCTTTTGATACCCATATTGTACTAACAAATTCTGGAGTCACCCCTGGTCCACCTTTATGGCGATATCTCGAAAAGGCGACCACCTATACAACAACCACCACTCCCTTTTAAAACACTCATTAATACCATTAATTTGATACCCATATCCTACAAACACATTCTAGAGTCACCCCTGGTCCACCTTTATGGCGATATTTCGAAACGGCGTCCACCTATAGAACTAAGGCCCACTCCCTTTTAAAATACTCATTAACACCTTTCGTTTGATGTCCGTATTGTACAAACAAATTCTAGGGTCACCCCTGGTCCACCTTTATGGCGATATTTCGAAACGGCGTCCACCTATAGAACTAAGGCCCACTCCCTTTTAAAATACTCATTAACACCTTTCTTTTGATACCCATATTGTACAAACAAATTCTGGAGTCACCCCTGGTCCACCTTTATGGCGATATCTCGAAAAGGCGACCACCTATACAACAACCACCACTCCCTTTTAAAACCCTCATTAATACCTTTACTTTGATACCCATATCGTACAAACACATTCTGGAGTCACCCCTGGTCCACCTTTATGGCGATATTTCGAAACGGCATCCACCTATAGAACTAAGGCCCACTCCCTTTTAAAATACTCATTAACACCATTGGTTTGATGCCCATATTGTACAAACAAATTCTAGGGTCACCCCTGGTCCACTTTTGTGGCGATATCTCGAAACGGCGTCCACCTATGGAACTAAGGATTACTCCCTTTTAAAATACTCATTACCACCTTTCATTTGATACCCATATCGCACAAACAAATTCTAGAGTCACCCCTGGTCCACCTTTATGGCGATATCTCGAAATGGCGTCCACCTATAGAACTATGGCCCACTCCCTCATAAAATACTCTTTAATGCCTTTCATTTGATACACATGTCATACAAACACATTCCAGGGTTTCCCTCGGTTCATTTTCCTACATGGTTATTTTCCCTTATGTTGTCACCATAGCTCTCAACTGAGTATGTAATGTTCGGTTACACCCGAACTTAACCTTCCTTACTTGTTATTTATTTACTTCGTTTAAAATATCATCCAAACACAAGAGTATGACAGGGTGTAAAGCAGCAAATGTACATTCGAAGCTAATACAGTTGTACAGGTCATTATATCGTGAGCACCAAATCCATATAGGACTATTTCTGGCAAAGTTTTGTCGACAAAGGGATAAATGAAAGGGCACAAAGGGTCTAGAAGTCCTAGTAAGAACAGCAAAATTTAGTCTACTGACCAGATCAGGGTAGTCAATCTCACCGATGATCAAATTATGAATGAACATTACACCAAGTAATATTCGACGAGTTAGAGCTGGAAAATTAATTAAAAGAAGTCTATTCCTATATGGTGGAAGATGAGGACTTTAATCCCAGTTGAGGCCTCGTAGTGCAAAAATTAAAAACTGTTTCTGTACTGACTCAATTCGATGTATATGGTTTTGAGAGGTTGGAGACCAGACACTTGAACAGTACTCGAGAATAGGACGTACCAACGAGGTATAAAGTATTTTGGTTAAATAAGGGTCATCAAACTCTCTAGCCCATCGTTTTATAAATCCTAGTACACCAGTTGCTTCATCTATTGTAGTTGAGATATGTAAGATAAAACTTAATTTCGGATCAAAAATAACACCTAGATCACATACAACAGATATACCCTCCAAAGGGGTGCCATTAACATATAAGATGCCAGAAACGGTGAAATGTTATTTGCTTGCATTTAGTGCAATTCAAACAAGTAAGGAAGGTTAAGTTCGGGTGTAACCGAACTAGAGAGATATGGTGACAACATAAGGGAAAATAACCATGTAGGAAAATTACCCGAGGGAAACCCTGGAATATGTTTGTATGACATGTGTATCAAATGAAAGGCATTAAAGAGTATTTTATGAGGGAGTGTGCCATAGTTCTATAGGTGGACGCCATTTAGGGATATCGCCTTAAAGGTGGATCAGGGTTGACTCTAGAATGCGTTTGTACAATATGGGTATCAAATGAAAGGTGTTAATGAGTATTTTAAAAGGGAGTGGGCCTTAGTTCTATAGGTGGACGCCGTTTCGAAATATCGCCATAAAAGTGGACCAGGGGTAGAATGCGTTTGTACAATATGGGTATCAAACGAAAGGTGTTAATGAGTATTTTAAAAGGGAGTGGTGGTAATTGTATAGGTGGTCGCCTTTTCGAGATATCGCCATAAAGGTAGACCAGAGGTGACTCTAGAATGCGTTTGTACAATATGGGTATCAAACGAAAGGTGTTAATGAGTATTTTAAAAGGGAGTGGGCCTTAGTTCTATAGGTGGACGCCGTTTCGAAATATCGCCATAAAAGTGGACCAGGGGTGACTATAGAATGTGTTTGTACGATATGGTTATCAAATTAAAGGTATTGAAGAAGGTTTTAAAAGGGAGTGGTGGTAGTTGTATAGGTGGTCGCCTTTTCGAGATATCGCCATAAAGGTGGACCAGGCGTGACTCTAGAATACGTTTGTACAATATGGGTATCAAACGAAAGATGTTAATGAGTATTTTAAAAGGGGGTGGGACTTAGTTCTATAGGTGGACGCCTTTTCGAGGTATCACAATAAAGGTGGACCAGGGGTGACTTTAGACTTTGTTTGTACGATATGTGTATCAAATGAAAGGTGTTAATGAGTATTTTTAAAAGGGAGTGGGCCTTCGTTCTATAGGTGGTCGCCTTTTCCAGATATCACCATAAAGGTGGACGAGGGGTGACTCTAGAACCTGTTTGTACGATATTAGTATCAAATTAAAGGTATTAATGGGAGTTTTAAAAGGGAGTGGTGGTAGTTGTATATGTGAAGGCGTTTTTCAGATATCGATCAAAATGTGGACCAGGGTGACCCAGGACATCATCTGCTGAATACCGCTAATTTATTTATGTATGTAATACCTGCCAAGATTTCAAGGGTTTTTTATTTCGCCCTGCAAAACTTTTTCATTTTCTTCTACTTAATATGGTAGGTGTCACACCCATTTTACAGAGTTTTTCTAAAGTTATATTTCGCGTCAATAAACCAATCCAATTACCATGTTTCATCCCTTTTTTCGTATTTGGTATAGAATTATGGCATTTTTTTCATTTTTCGTAATTTTCGATATCGAAAAAGTGGGCGTGGTCATAGTCGGACTTCATCCATTTTTTACACCAATGCAAAGTGAGTTCAGATAAGTACGTGAACTGAGTTTAATAAAGATATATCGATTTTTGCTCAAGTTATCGTGTTAACGGCCATGCGGAAGGACAGACGGACGACTGTGTATAAAAACTGGGCGTGGCTTCAACCGATTTTGCCCTTTTTCACATAAAACAGTTAGCGTCATAAAATCTATGCCCCTACCAAATTTCAAAAGGATTGGTAAATTTTTGTTCGACTTATGGCATTAAAATTATCCTAGACAAATTAAATGAAAAAGGACGGAGCCACGCCCATTTTGAAATTTTCTTTTATTTTTGTATTTTGTTGCACCATATCATTACCGGAGTTGCATTTTGACATAATTTACTTATATACTGTAAAAATATTAAATTTTTTGTTAAAATTTTACTTTAAAAAAATTTTTTTTAAAGTGGGCGTGGTCCTTCTCCGATTTTGCTAATTTTTATTAAGCGTACATATAGTAATAGGAGTAACGTTCCTGCCAAATTTCATCATAATATCTTCAACGACTGCCAAATTACAGCTTGCAAAACTTTTAAATTACCTTCTTTTAAAAGTGGACGGTGCCACGCCCATTGTCCAAAATTTTACTAATTTTCTATTCTGCGTCATAAGTTCAACGCACCTACCAAGTTCCATCGCTTTGTCTGTCTTTGGTAATGAATTATTGCACTTTTTCGGTTTTTCGAAATTTTCGATATCGAAAAAGTGGGCGTGGTTATAGTCCGATATCGTTTATTTTAAATAGCAATCTGAGATGAGTGCTCAGGAACCTACATACCAAATTTCATCAAGATATCTCAAAATTTACTCAAGTTATCGTGTTAACGGACGGACGGACGGACATGTCTCAATCAAATTTTTTTTCGATCCTGATGATTTTGATATATGGAAGTCTATATCTATCTCGATTCGTTTATACCTGTACAACCAACCGTTATCCAATCAAACTTAATATACTCTGTAAGCTCTGAATATAAAAAAGTAAATTTGCTGAACACCAACTTTGAAAAGAGCCATGATCGGCCTGCAGCTGGTCAAAGCTGGATGGATCTGAGGGCAAATATGTGTGATAAAGTTTTACGTCATCAGCATACATTGCAGTTCTAGAGTATAAGATAACTTGTGGTAAGTCATTAATGAACAAAGTAAAGAGTAAGGGACCCAAATGAGAACCCTGGGATACACCAGAGGTTACATTAATCGACTTTGAACAATTGTTTTTGAACAAAACTCGTTGAGTTCTGTTTTCGAGATAACTTACAATCGAAATCAAAAGATTCTTAGGAAAACCCAGAAGATCAAGTTTAAGAAGTAAAAGCTCATGATTAACAGAGTCGAATGCTTTACTAAAGTCAGTGTAAATGAAATCTGTTTGTTTACAATCGATAAAACCATCCATAATTATGGACGCAAATGCGATCATGTTGGTTGTTGTTGATCTCCGACGCAAAAAACCGCGCTGACAAGGTGATATTAAAGAACTACACAAATGCTGAAGTTGTCAAGTAATAACCTGTTCAAAAGATTTAGGAATGGTTGAGAGTTTAGCTATGCCCTTGTAGTTCTCTATATTAGACTTACTACCCTTTCTATGCAAAGGTATGATAAACGATTGCTTCTAAATAGATGGGAATAAAGCGGATTCCAGAGATAGTTTGAATAATTTTAAAATAGGCTCAGATAAGTTTACAGCACAGTACTTAAGCACACAACTGGGAACACTATCTGGGCCCGGGGAAAATATCGGTTTCAAAGCAAGAAGTCTAGGAAAAACAGTATCATTATCAATAAACCGGTTTAAAATATTATTCGAACTTTTTAAGTTATAAAGATTAATATCCAAAAGGAACACAATGAGATGAGTAGGTAGCCTTAAAAAATTCAGCAAATAAATCTGCGATTTCGTGATCAGAATTAGCGCTCTTAGACCCATAGATAAATGAATATGGATAACCAGAAATTTTCCTTTTCGAGTTAACGAAACTATAAAAACATTTCGCGTTGTTAACAAATTGAAGTTTGCAGCAGGATATGTAATTTTTGAGACGATGAAAACTGGATCGAGCAAATAAATATTTTCCAAAACTTTTAAAACGTTTATAGAGTATTAATTTAATATTATTTAGTCTTAGTAACTGCCTAGAGAACCAAGGCGGTTTAATTGGTGTACACGAGCATAGCGGAGGGGAAAACAACTATTAAAGAAGCCATCAAATGTGCTGTAAAATATTGTGGTTGCTGATTCTACATCGCTGCATGAGTAAAGATTTGGCCAGTCATGTGCAGCAATCAGTTCATTTAGCTTAATAAAATTCGTCTTATAAAAGCATCTTGAATTGGTTCGAGATTTCGATTTCGAAGCATCGAGCATCACAGGCCGAACAAAATCCAGTACAATCTCAAGCGTAGGATGAAGAGGGTCTTCAGCAAGCGATAATGCAGGAATTCGGGTTAGGGTGGTGCCCACAGTGTCATCTGTAAACACTAGGTCTAAAGTCTTGTTTTTGCAGTTTAATATATTGTTAATTTGAACAAGAGATGTGTCTAACAGGCAATTAAAAAATTCATCCTGAGTATTAGGAGTCATGACATTAGGTCGATGGTATTGATCCAATTTACTATTGATAAATTTAAATCACCGAGAACTATTAGGTGGTCTTTGTCTCGAAGTTGTGAGTACAAATTACAAATAGCTAAGCTATGACAAGTATAAACATGTATATCGGATCTTGGCGGTATATATTCACAGATACAAACTCGAAATCAGCTGCCGTGTCCAAAAACAATAACTCAGATGTAAGGCTTGAAACCACAGCAATAAGGACATCACCTGCTCCACCTCCTCTTTTAACCAGGTTTCAGTAAAGGCTATAACTTGCACAGTAAAAACAAAACTATTGAGAAAAAATGTACTCAATTTCGATCCTAGGCCACGGACATTTTGATAGTTAATAATTACTTGTGCGCTGTTCCTGTAGAGATGTTTAAGTTTTATTAATCTCTGAAAGGATTTGGCTTTTTAGTGTACAAATGTACCACTGAATGTTCCGGCTAAAAAGAATGATCCAAGACTCTATCAAAATAAGTTTCTGGCACTGATATTTTAAATGAAGATATATCCCTCTTATAACTAAAGTTGAATTTATAAGCACTTATATTTGAAGAATCAGAAATATCTAATTTAGATATTAACTATGTAGTCAACAATGTTATCTACCGTAAGCGATGCATGTAGCCGTGACATGAAAACTGTCCTACGAGGCGGCAAGGCAGTCAATTTCCTTGGACGCTCAGGAAGTAGTAGCAGCAATGTCATTGTTATGGCATTTTAATTTTCATTAACATTAGCAATTCGCTGTTCGGTATTAGCAGCAGTATTTGCCTTTGACGATTTAGTATTACAGACTTTAGCAACTACAAGGCATGTACTACCAAACAACTTTAGCATATCGGTAAAATTACGCTGATTAAACGGAAGTGGCGAGCAATCAGTACGATCTACAGTGGAACTGGTATGTCAACTACAAGACGCGCCATTCGCTTCTTGATCTGCTCCTCTCAGCGGAGTAGGGGCTTCCGTCTTCTTGGACAATGCTAATTGCTGCATAAAGCTCGTACCCATCGCGGACGCTTAGAGGCTCATCAATCTTTCGAAGAACTTTTCTCTCGGATACTCTCAGAGGTGCCTTATCTGATATTATCTGACTCATGCTTCTGAACCGTATAGCAGGACGGATACGATAAGTGTCTTGTAGAGCATGACCTTTGTTTGACGAAAAACGACTTTGTCAAGCTATGCTCAACCGTAAAGTCAATCTCACAAATGCAGATGGCGCGTCTTCTTTACGTCACCGAAAAAGAGGTTGAGAAAGCCAGCAAACTTGCTAAACCATCAAAAGCTGTGGAACCGGACAGGATTGCCACACCAATGTTTAAAAATCTTGCCAATGAAGGATTTAAATACCTGGCACTTTTATCCTGCCCACTTTCGTAAACCCTGAAAATTTTTAAATGGCGACAGTCCTACCGCTACTAAAGTATGGAAAACCAGCTAGCGTGTTAGACTCATATCGTCCGATATTTTTTCTATCGCCAGTAGCCAAGCCGCGCTACTCCCTTATTGCACCGCAAACCTGGGACTTGTGTTAGCATGTCCCTCGAACATTGGAACCTCATCATGAAACAGTACTCATAGCTCAAGACTTATCAAAATCCTTTGACGCAGTCAATCACAGCACGTTACTGCAAGACTTGGAAGAATCTACACTTCCTTCCAGTCTCAAAAGGTGGACCACAAATTATCTGTGTAGTCGGCAGACTTCGGCTCAGTTCAGGAACGTAGTATTAACAAGTAAAGGTGTCCAAGTTCGGGTGTAACCGAACATTATATACTCCGCGTTAGCTTCAGTTGTACATTTTATTTCAGATAAATTACTTTTCTACGCAGCACGTGGCACCACCCGTTTAAAAAAAAAATGTCTCCTCATTTCCTCTTGCAATAAAACTTGATAAGTGAAATATCATTGATTCAGAACTATTTTTTGCTAAGTTATAGCTTATTATTTTCGTTCACGACCCTTTTAATAATCTTTTATATAAAAGTGGGCGTGGTCCTTAACCGATTTCGTTAATTTTTCTTCAAAGCATTCCCTATAGTAAAGGCAACCTCCCTGCTGAGTTTTGTTACGATAGGTTTAACGATTTTACACAAGTGGGCGGTGCCACGCCCATTTTAAAAATGTTTTTCAAATTTTTGTCAGAGTCAATATCAGTCCACATGTCAAATTTTAATATTCTAGGTGTATTATTTACTAAATAATAAGGTTTTTTGTGTGTTTCTTATAAAAAGTGGACGTGGTTATCAACCGATTTCGCCCATTTTCAATACCAATCTCTTCTGGGTCCAGATAAGCTCGTGTACCAAATTTGGTGAAGATATCTCAATATTTAGTCAAGTTGTCGTGTTAACGGACGGACGGACATGGCTCAATCACATTTTTTTCGATACTGATGATTTTGATATATGGAAGTCTATATCTATATCTATTCCTTTATACCTGTACAACCAACCGTTATCCAATCAAAGTTAATATACTCTGTATGCAAAGCACGCTGGGTATAAAAATAAGAACCCAAGCTGTCGATATTATAACTGGGTAAAATCTTGTTAGCACCGAACTTGTACTTATTTGGCAATTTAGGTCTAGTTCCGAACCAGAAATGTTTATCACTAGTTACTGACTGAAAGGATTTCAGGGAACCGCCCACTATTTTTTTTATAACTTTAAGTGTAGCCTCTCCAATTTAAAATCTAAACCCAGTTCTATGCACTCACTTTCAGGAAGACCTTTATAATATATATTTTAACAAAATTGTGTTTGATCATATGTCCAAAATGTTTCAGATTTATGCTCAAACTTTTTACCGTGTGCCTGCCAAAACCTCAAACCACTTATTGATAAAAACTGGCCGCCGTGGTCCTGAGTTCAAGTGCCGACCAAAGCAACATCAAAAATTCAGAACACGTTTTTCAATTGGAAAAAAATATGTCCAAGCACGGTCGCCTCTCGGCAGTGATTTGGCATACACTCCAAGCGTATTTCTACTTTACTAAAGCTTTTCAGTGAAAATGCATCTCCCATGCATCAGGTTCCGTTTGGAATCGGCATAAAACATGGGACATATATGTTCTATGGTCTGCCAATGTGTAGGGAAAATCAAAAGGGAGCAAGTCGCAAATTCGAAGAGAAGTTCGAACTAAATCATAGTGGAAATAAGTCGCGCGAAGCACTATTTATTATCTTTTTTTCTTTTTAACTTTTTATGGTCAATGCGTCAAGCGTTAAACAATTCTAAATCAGTTGAACAAATAGCTTTTGTTCTGCCAAAATAACAAATTCAAGGTTGTTATGTTTATTCCAGCAAAATGAAATTAGTGCGTATATTCTATTATTTTTCAAAGGAAAATTTAATTGTGCTTATTTGTTCGTTTCTATATTTGTACAGTTGAATTGTGGTATTAACTTCACATAGGTTAAGTGATACGTGTAAAATGTGACCGTATTTTTAACCCTTTCACGCATATTTCATATTTCTTTATTCAGTCTATGATTTACAATAATCTTACAGACTAGATTAACAAAAATTTCTTATATATAAGTGAAAAGTGTTAAAAAATTAACATAATATAGAGAATAACACATCTTTAAAACAAAAGCGTGATACCGAAAAATCAATACAATGATCATTGTTTAATGAGTTGATGGCAATTAGAGCGCGTGTGATCGGCCCATTTAGAGCATAATTAGACTTAAACTGGTCAATAGAAAACATGTTATGTTGCCGCAAATTCCGTGATGGAACATAAAAGTTCAAAGACACCAAAGGCATGGGATATTCGATATTGCCATTAATGGTGCGGTAGGTATATATTATCGATGAGATAACTCTTCTACTCTCTAACGTATGCAGATTTATTAGCCTACATCTTGAGATATATGAGGGGAGAGGAAAATCTTATATCAGACTAGTAGATCCGGCAGACATTGTTCTGCTCTAAATTTGGTCTATATGCATACATTATAATAAGCTTTCCGTCTCTTTCTCTTCATCTATCTCTATCTTCGTCTCACTCTATCTCTTTCTCAGTATCCTTTTCCTTCCCTCTATTCTCTTCTCTCAAGTTCTCCTCATTCTTCTTTATACCTAATTGTCAGTCCCAGAGGGTGGTATGTATTTTGTTCCAGTCCCATCCCGAGTCCCCGTCCCACTCCGAGTCTCAATCCCAGTCCTAGTCCTAATCGCCGTCCCAGTCCGCCTCTGGTCTACGTCCCGGCAAAAAGGATCGTAAATAATAATATAGGTAAATTTATATACCAAATTTCAAGCAAATCGAATAGGACGTATGTAAATAGTTATGTGGGTATTATTAATTCATGTCTTTATTTCGGCTTCGCATGCATATTTAGCAGTTTTGCCGTGTTGATGCGACTAAATCGAATATCACAATGAAAATTACTTTAAAGCTCTCAGAAACAGCTTTCACTTGATATCCATATTACACACACATTCTAGGGGTATCCGCGTCCATAATATAAAAACACATGCTAGTAGGATCCTGATCCACGATTTGCTCTATACATATCTTGAGAACCTAGTCACAAACAGGTATGAAAATTACCAGATACTGAAGCACTAATCAACTGCTTTCATTTGTTATCCACTACTACTTTATCTACTTTACTGAAGCTTTTCAGTGAATATGCATCTCCCATGCATCAGCTGCCGTTTGGAATCGGCATAAAACATATATGTCCCGTCTGCCAATTTGTAGGGAAAATCAAAAGGGAGCAAGAAGCAAATTCGAAGAGAAGTTCGGCCTAATCTTAGTGGAAATAAATCGCGCCAAGCAATATTTATTATCTTTTTTCTTTTTAATTTTTTATGGTTAATGCGTCAATCGTAATACAAACTTTAAATCAGTTAAACAAATAAATAGCTTTTGTTCTACCAAAATAACAAATTCAAGGTTGTTTTATGTTTATTCCAGCAAAATGAAATTAGTGCGTATCTATCTATCTTTTATATATATAAAGTTAAAATTATGAATGTTTGTATGTAGGTATAAATCGGGTTGCATCCTACAGGGATCGGCCCATCACAACTAAATTTGAATCACCCACTAGAAACCTTCCAAAGATGGTCATAGACTAAACATAACTTCAATAAAAACAAGTAAGGAAGGCTAAGTTAGGGTGTAACCGAACATTACATACTCAGTTGAGAGCTATGGAGACAAAATAAGGGAAAATCACGTCGTAGTAAAATGAACCTAGGATAACCCTGGAATGTGTTTGAATGACATGTGTATCAAATGGAAGGTATTAAAGAGTATTTTAAGAGGGAGTGGGCCATGGTTCTATAGATAGACGCCATTTAGGGATATCGCCATAAAGGTGGACCAGGGGTGATTCTAGAATTTGTTTGTACGATATTGGTATCAAATTAAATGTATTAATGAGGGTTTTAAAAGGGAGTGGTGGTAGTTGTATATGTGAAGGCGTTTTCGAGATATCGACCAAAATGTGGACCAGCGTGACCCAGAACATCATCTGTCGGGTACCGATAATTTATTTATATATGTAATACCACGAACAGTTATCCTTCCAAGATTCCAACGGCTTTTGATTTTGCCCTGCAAAACTTTTTCATTTTCTTCTACTTAATATGGTAGGTGTCACACCCATTTTACAGAGTTTTTCTAAAGTTATATTTCGCGTCAATAGACCAATCCAATTACCATGTTTCATCCCTTTTTCGTATTCGGTATATTATTATGGCATTTTTTTCATTTTTAGCAATTTTCGATATCGAAAAAGTGGGCGTGGTCATAGTCGGATTTCATCCATTTTTTACACCAATATAAAGTGAGTTCGGATAAGTACGTGAACTGATTTTGGAAAAGATATATCGATTTTTGCTCAAGTTATCGTGTTAACCGCCATGCGGAAGGACAGACGGTCGACTGTGTATACAAACTGGGCGTGGCTTCAACCGATTTCGCCCTTTTTCACAGAAAACAGTTATCGTCCTAGAATCTAAGCCTCTACCAAATTTCACAAGGATTGGTAATGTTTTGTTCGACATATGGCATTAAAAGTATCCTAGACAAATTAAATGAAAAAGCTCGGAGCCACGCCCATTTTGAAAATTTATTTAATTTTTGTATTTTGTTGCACCATATCATTACTGGAGTTGAATGTTGACATAATTTACTTATATACTGTAAAGATATTAAATTTTTTGTTAAAATTTTACTTTAAAAAAAATTTTTTTTAAAAGTGGCCGTTGTCCTTCTCCGATTTTGCTAATTTTTATTAAGCGTACACACAGTAATAGGAGTAACGTTCTTGCCAAATTTAATCATGATATCTTCAACGAATGCCAAATTACAGCCTTCAAAATTTTAAATTACCTTCTTTTAGAAGTGGGAGGAGCCACGCCCATTGTCCAGAATTTTACTAATTTTCTATTCTGCGTCATAAGTTCAACTCACCTACCAAGTTGCATCACTTTATCTGTTTTTGGTAATGAATTATTGCACTTTTTCGGTTTTTCGAAATTTTCGATATCGAAAAAGTGGGCGTAGTTATAGTCCGATATCGTTCGTTTTAAATAGCGATCTGAGATGAGTGCTCAGAAACCTACATACCAAATTTCATCAAGATACCTCAAAATTTACTCAAGTTATCGTGTTAACGGACGGACAGACGGACGGGCGGACATGGCTCAATCATTTTTTTTCGATCCTGATAATTTTGATATATGGAAGTCTATATCTATCTCGATTCCTTTATACCTGTACAACCAACCGTTATCCAATCAAAGTTAATATACTCTGTGAGCTCTTCTCAACTGAGTATAAAACAAGTAAGGAAGGTTAAGTTCGGGTGTAATCGAACATTACATACTCAGTTGAGAGCTATGGTGACAACATAAGGGAAAATAACCATGTAGGAAAATGAACCGAGGGAAACCCTGGAATGTGTTTATATGACATGTGTATCAAATGAAAGGCATTAAAGAGTATTTTATGAGGGAGTGGGCCATAGTTCTATAGGTGGACGCCATTTAGGGATATAGCCATAAAGGTGGATCAGGGTTGACCCTAGAATGCGTTTGTACGATATGGGTATCAAATGAAAGGTATTAATGAGTATTTTAAAAGGGCGTGGACCTAAGTTCTATAGATGGACGCCTTTTCGAGATATCGCCGTAAAGATGGACCAGGGGTGACTCTAGAATGCGTTTGCACAATATGGGCATCAAACGAAAGGTGTTAATGAGTATTTTAAAAGGGAGTGGGCCTTAGTTCTATAGGTGGACGCCGTTTCGAGATATCGTCATAAAGGTGGACCAGGGGTGACTCTAGAATGCGTTTGTACGATATGGGCATCAAACGAATGGTGTTAATGAGTATTTTAAAAGGGAGTGGGCCTTAGTTCTATAGGTGGTCGCCTTTTCGAAATATCGCCATAAATGTGGACCAGGGGTGACTCTAGAATGCGTTTGTACGATATGGATATCAAATTAAAGGTATTAATGAGTATTTTAAAAGGGAGTAATTCTTAGTTCCATAGGTGGACGCCGTTTCGAGATATCGCCATAAAGGTGGACCAGGGGTGACCCTAGAATTTGTTTGTACGATATGGGTATCAAAAGAAAGGTGTTAATGAGTATTTTAAAAGGGAGTAATCCTTAGTTCCATAGGTGGACGCCGTTTCGAGATATCGCCATAAAGGTGGACCAGGGGTGACCCTAGAATTTGTTTGTACAATATGGGCATCAAACGAATGGTGTTAATGAGTATTTTAAAAGGGAGTGGGCCTTAGTTCTATAGGTGGTCGCCTTTTCGAAATATCGCCATAAATGTGGACCAGGGGTGACTCTAGAATGCGTTTGTACGATATGGATATCAAATTAAAGGTATTAATGAGTATTTTAAAAGGGAGTAATCCTTAGTTCCATAGGTGGACGCCGTTTCGAGATATCGCCATAAAGGTGGACCAGGGGTGACCCTAGAATTTGTTTGTACGATATGGGTATCAAAAGAAAGGTGTTAATGAGTATTTTAAAAGGGAGTAATCCTTAGTTCCATAGGTGGACGCCGTTTCTAGATATCGCCATAAAGGTGGACCAGGGGTGACCCTAGAATTTGTTTGTACAATATGGGTATCAAAAGAAAGGTGTTACTGAGTGTTTTAAAAGGGTGTGGGGCTTAGTTCTATAGGTGGACACCTTTTCGGAATATCGCCACAAAGGTGGACCAGGGGTGACTCTAGAATGTGTTTGTACAATATGGGCATCAAAAGAAAGGTGATAATGAGTATTTTAAAAGGGAGTATTCCTTAGTTCCAAAGGTGGACGCCGTTTCGAGATATCGCCATAAAGGTGGAGCAGGGGTGACCCTAGAATTTGTTTGTACGATTTGGGTATCAAATTAAAGGTATTAATGAGAGTTTTAAAAGGGAGTGCTGGTAGTTGTATATGTGAAGGCGTTTTCCAGATATCGACCAAAATGTGGACTAGGGTGACCTAGAACATTATCGGTTGGATACCGCTAATTTATTTATATATGTAATACCTGGCAAGATTTTAAGGGTGTTTTATTTCGCCCTGCAGAACTTTTTCATTTTCTTCTACTTAATATGGTAGGTGTCACAACCATTTTATAAAGTTTTTTCTAAAGTTATATTTCGCGTCAATAAAACAATCCAATTACCTTACCATGTTTCATCCCTTTTTTCGTATTTGGTATAGAATTATGGCATTTTTTTCATTTTTCGCAATTTTCGATATCGAAAAAGTGGGCGTGGTCATAGTCGGATTTCGTTCATTTTTCATACCAAGGTAAAGTGGGTTCAGATAAGTACGTGAACTGAGTTTAGTAAAGATATATCGATTTTTGCTCAAGTTATCGTGTTAACGGCCATGCGGAAGGACAGACGGACGACTGTGTATAAAAACTGGGCGTGGCATTAACCGATTTCGCCCATTTTCACAGAAAACAGTTAGCGCCATAAAATCTATGCCCCTACCATATTTCAAAAGGATTGGTTAATTTTTGTTCGATTTATGGCATTAAAAGTATCCTAGACAAATTAAATGAAAAAGGGCGGAGCCACGCCCATTTTTAAATTTTCTTTTATTTTTGTATTTTGTTGCACCATATCATTACTGGAGTTGAATCTTGGCATAATTTACTTATATACTGTAAAGATATTAAATTTTTTGTTAAAATTTTACTTTAAAAAAATTTTTTTTTTAAAAGTGGGCGTGATCCTTCTCCGATTTTGCTAATTTTTATTAAGCGTACATGCAGTAATAAGAGTAACGTTCCTGCCAAATTTCATCATGATATCTTCAACGACTGCCAAATTACAGCTTGCAAAAGTTTTAAATTACCTTCTTTAAAAAGTGGGCGGTGCCACGCCCATTGTCCAAAATTTTACTAATTTTATATTTTGCGTCATAAGTTCAACTCATCTACCAAGTTTCGTCGCTTTATCGGTCTTTTGTAATGAATTATCGCACTTTTTCGGTTTTTCGAAATTTTCGATATCGAAAAAGTGGGCGTGGTTATAGTCCGATATCGTTCATTCTAAATAGCGATCTGAGATGGGTGCTCAGGAACCTACATACCAAATTTCATCAAGATACCTCAAAATTTACTCAAGTTATCGTGTTAACGGACGGACGGACGGACGGACGGACATGGCTCAATCAAATTTTTTTTCGATCCTGATTATTTTGATATATGGAAGTCTATATCTATCTCGATTCTATGTCCCGTCTGCCAATTTGTAGGGAAAATCAAAAGGGAGCAAGAAGCAAATTCGAAGAGAAGTTCGGCCTAATCTTAGTGGAAATAAATCGCGCCAAGCAATATTTATTATCTTTTTTCTTTTTAATTTTTTATGGTTAATGCGTCAATCGTAATACAAACTTTAAATCAGTTAAACAAATAAATAGCTTTTGTTCTACCAAAATAACAAATTCAAGGTTGTTTTATGTTTATTCCAGCAAAATGAAATTAGTGCGTATCTATCTATCTTTTATATATATAAAGTTAAAATTATGAATGTTTGTATGTAGGTATAAATCGGGTTGCATCCTACAGGGATCGGCCCATCACAACTAAATTTGAATCACCCACTAGAAACCTTCCAAAGATGGTCATAGACTAAACATAACTTCAATAAAAACAAGTAAGGAAGGCTAAGTTAGGGTGTAACCGAACATTACATACTCAGTTGAGAGCTATGGAGACAAAATAAGGGAAAATCACGTCGTAGTAAAATGAACCTAGGATAACCCTGGAATGTGTTTGAATGACATGTGTATCAAATGGAAGGTATTAAAGAGTATTTTAAGAGGGAGTGGGCCATGGTTCTATAGATAGACGCCATTTAGGGATATCGCCATAAAGGTGGACCAGGGGTGATTCTAGAATTTGTTTGTACGATATTGGTATCAAATTAAATGTATTAATGAGGGTTTTAAAAGGGAGTGGTGGTAGTTGTATATGTGAAGGCGTTTTCGAGATATCGACCAAAATGTGGACCAGCGTGACCCAGAACATCATCTGTCGGGTACCGATAATTTATTTATATATGTAATACCACGAACAGTTATCCTTCCAAGATTCCAACGGCTTTTGATTTTGCCCTGCAAAACTTTTTCATTTTCTTCTACTTAATATGGTAGGTGTCACACCCATTTTACAGAGTTTTTCTAAAGTTATATTTCGCGTCAATAGACCAATCCAATTACCATGTTTCATCCCTTTTTCGTATTCGGTATATTATTATGGCATTTTTTTCATTTTTAGCAATTTTCGATATCGAAAAAGTGGGCGTGGTCATAGTCGGATTTCATCCATTTTTTACACCAATATAAAGTGAGTTCGGATAAGTACGTGAACTGATTTTGGAAAAGATATATCGATTTTTGCTCAAGTTATCGTGTTAACCGCCATGCGGAAGGACAGACGGTCGACTGTGTATACAAACTGGGCGTGGCTTCAACCGATTTCGCCCTTTTTCACAGAAAACAGTTATCGTCCTAGAATCTAAGCCTCTACCAAATTTCACAAGGATTGGTAATGTTTTGTTCGACATATGGCATTAAAAGTATCCTAGACAAATTAAATGAAAAAGCTCGGAGCCACGCCCATTTTGAAAATTTATTTAATTTTTGTATTTTGTTGCACCATATCATTACTGGAGTTGAATGTTGACATAATTTACTTATATACTGTAAAGATATTAAATTTTTTGTTAAAATTTTACTTTAAAAAAAATTTTTTTTAAAAGTGGCCGTTGTCCTTCTCCGATTTTGCTAATTTTTATTAAGCGTACACACAGTAATAGGAGTAACGTTCTTGCCAAATTTAATCATGATATCTTCAACGAATGCCAAATTACAGCCTTCAAAATTTTAAATTACCTTCTTTTAGAAGTGGGAGGAGCCACGCCCATTGTCCAGAATTTTACTAATTTTCTATTCTGCGTCATAAGTTCAACTCACCTACCAAGTTGCATCACTTTATCTGTTTTTGGTAATGAATTATTGCACTTTTTCGGTTTTTCGAAATTTTCGATATCGAAAAAGTGGGCGTAGTTATAGTCCGATATCGTTCGTTTTAAATAGCGATCTGAGATGAGTGCTCAGAAACCTACATACCAAATTTCATCAAGATACCTCAAAATTTACTCAAGTTATCGTGTTAACGGACGGACAGACGGACGGGCGGACATGGCTCAATCATTTTTTTTCGATCCTGATAATTTTGATATATGGAAGTCTATATCTATCTCGATTCCTTTATACCTGTACAACCAACCGTTATCCAATCAAAGTTAATATACTCTGTGAGCTCTTCTCAACTGAGTATAAAACAAGTAAGGAAGGTTAAGTTCGGGTGTAATCGAACATTACATACTCAGTTGAGAGCTATGGTGACAACATAAGGGAAAATAACCATGTAGGAAAATGAACCGAGGGAAACCCTGGAATGTGTTTATATGACATGTGTATCAAATGAAAGGCATTAAAGAGTATTTTATGAGGGAGTGGGCCATAGTTCTATAGGTGGACGCCATTTAGGGATATAGCCATAAAGGTGGATCAGGGTTGACCCTAGAATGCGTTTGTACGATATGGGTATCAAATGAAAGGTATTAATGAGTATTTTAAAAGGGCGTGGACCTAAGTTCTATAGATGGACGCCTTTTCGAGATATCGCCGTAAAGATGGACCAGGGGTGACTCTAGAATGCGTTTGCACAATATGGGCATCAAACGAAAGGTGTTAATGAGTATTTTAAAAGGGAGTGGGCCTTAGTTCTATAGGTGGACGCCGTTTCGAGATATCGTCATAAAGGTGGACCAGGGGTGACTCTAGAATGCGTTTGTACGATATGGGCATCAAACGAATGGTGTTAATGAGTATTTTAAAAGGGAGTGGGCCTTAGTTCTATAGGTGGTCGCCTTTTCGAAATATCGCCATAAATGTGGACCAGGGGTGACTCTAGAATGCGTTTGTACGATATGGATATCAAATTAAAGGTATTAATGAGTATTTTAAAAGGGAGTAATTCTTAGTTCCATAGGTGGACGCCGTTTCGAGATATCGCCATAAAGGTGGACCAGGGGTGACCCTAGAATTTGTTTGTACGATATGGGTATCAAAAGAAAGGTGTTAATGAGTATTTTAAAAGGGAGTAATCCTTAGTTCCATAGGTGGACGCCGTTTCGAGATATCGCCATAAAGGTGGACCAGGGGTGACCCTAGAATTTGTTTGTACAATATGGGCATCAAACGAATGGTGTTAATGAGTATTTTAAAAGGGAGTGGGCCTTAGTTCTATAGGTGGTCGCCTTTTCGAAATATCGCCATAAATGTGGACCAGGGGTGACTCTAGAATGCGTTTGTACGATATGGATATCAAATTAAAGGTATTAATGAGTATTTTAAAAGGGAGTAATCCTTAGTTCCATAGGTGGACGCCGTTTCGAGATATCGCCATAAAGGTGGACCAGGGGTGACCCTAGAATTTGTTTGTACGATATGGGTATCAAAAGAAAGGTGTTAATGAGTATTTTAAAAGGGAGTAATCCTTAGTTCCATAGGTGGACGCCGTTTCTAGATATCGCCATAAAGGTGGACCAGGGGTGACCCTAGAATTTGTTTGTACAATATGGGTATCAAAAGAAAGGTGTTACTGAGTGTTTTAAAAGGGTGTGGGGCTTAGTTCTATAGGTGGACACCTTTTCGGAATATCGCCACAAAGGTGGACCAGGGGTGACTCTAGAATGTGTTTGTACAATATGGGCATCAAAAGAAAGGTGATAATGAGTATTTTAAAAGGGAGTATTCCTTAGTTCCAAAGGTGGACGCCGTTTCGAGATATCGCCATAAAGGTGGAGCAGGGGTGACCCTAGAATTTGTTTGTACGATTTGGGTATCAAATTAAAGGTATTAATGAGAGTTTTAAAAGGGAGTGCTGGTAGTTGTATATGTGAAGGCGTTTTCCAGATATCGACCAAAATGTGGACTAGGGTGACCCAGAACATTATCGGTTGGATACCGCTAATTTATTTATATATGTAATACCTGGCAAGATTTTAAGGGTGTTTTATTTCGCCCTGCAGAACTTTTTCATTTTCTTCTACTTAATATGGTAGGTGTCACAACCATTTTATAAAGTTTTTTCTAAAGTTATATTTCGCGTCAATAAAACAATCCAATTACCTTACCATGTTTCATCCCTTTTTTCGTATTTGGTATAGAATTATGGCATTTTTTTCATTTTTCGCAATTTTCGATATCGAAAAAGTGGGCGTGGTCATAGTCGGATTTCGTTCATTTTTCATACCAAGGTAAAGTGGGTTCAGATAAGTACGTGAACTGAGTTTAGTAAAGATATATCGATTTTTGCTCAAGTTATCGTGTTAACGGCCATGCGGAAGGACAGACGGACGACTGTGTATAAAAACTGGGCGTGGCATTAACCGATTTCGCCCATTTTCACAGAAAACAGTTAGCGCCATAAAATCTATGCCCCTACCATATTTCAAAAGGATTGGTTAATTTTTGTTCGATTTATGGCATTAAAAGTATCCTAGACAAATTAAATGAAAAAGGGCGGAGCCACGCCCATTTTTAAATTTTCTTTTATTTTTGTATTTTGTTGCACCATATCATTACTGGAGTTGAATCTTGGCATAATTTACTTATATACTGTAAAGATATTAAATTTTTTGTTAAAATTTTACTTTAAAAAAATTTTTTTTTTAAAAGTGGGCGTGATCCTTCTCCGATTTTGCTAATTTTTATTAAGCGTACATGCAGTAATAAGAGTAACGTTCCTGCCAAATTTCATCATGATATCTTCAACGACTGCCAAATTACAGCTTGCAAAAGTTTTAAATTACCTTCTTTAAAAAGTGGGCGGTGCCACGCCCATTGTCCAAAATTTTACTAATTTTATATTTTGCGTCATAAGTTCAACTCATCTACCAAGTTTCGTCGCTTTATCGGTCTTTTGTAATGAATTATCGCACTTTTTCGGTTTTTCGAAATTTTCGATATCGAAAAAGTGGGCGTGGTTATAGTCCGATATCGTTCATTCTAAATAGCGATCTGAGATGGGTGCTCAGGAACCTACATACCAAATTTCATCAAGATACCTCAAAATTTACTCAAGTTATCGTGTTAACGGACGGACGGACGGACGGACGGACATGGCTCAATCAAATTTTTTTTCGATCCTGATTATTTTGATATATGGAAGTCTATATCTATCTCGATTCCTTTATATATGTACAACCAACCGTTATCCAATCAAACTTAATATACTCTGTGAGCTCTGCTCAACTGAGTATAAAAAGGGTGGCACATACCATACAAACGGAATGTTTGATACAGCATAACTCTGGAAGTATTCATGCAACAACATTGAATTCCAGTAAAGGGTCAAATTGAATCAATCCATAACACCTCTAAGAAAATAAGGGGTGAGTAAGAAGGGACGTGGCACCTCCCATACAAATGGAATAATGAAAGTTGGTATGGAGCTATATGACGTAAAGTTCTAACAGCACCAGTAATATATGGAATTGAAAAAAACAAGAGAAATGGGACTTTCAGAACTATGGCTGCCTTAAAAACTTAGGATATTTCAACACGTAAAGTTTGATTGCAGAGTTGGGTTTGGCTGTTATTCCTTTAGTATTATTTTAAATTATCTTTTGGGTTGGTATTTTTGGATACGCATGGAGGAACCACAAAAAAGCATTTGATATTAATTGATGTAATTTTAAGGTGTAGTGGTCATCCCAAAGGTGGTGCTTTCCTGTTACTTGCTGGAACAGCCGCATTTGAAGTATATGCATGCTTTTTCGTCTAGAGACGGATTTACGAACAAAAATTTACTCTCTTTAGAAATATGAGGGGGCATTTTGGCGGAGACACTTCAGCAGCAGCTTTTGCTAAACAACTTCTTGAAATTAATTATGGCAAAATTCCTATTTCTTTACTAGCAGATTTGATTTCTTTTCTTGCAAGTTTTTGAGAAATTATGACATCACCTGAAGCTTTAATATCTAATGTTTCTTCCAAATATTGATATTTATCTTTACAAACTATAAATTGCTTTGAGAAAAGGCATTTTATGCACCTTAAAATGAGGATGTTAATATCACTAGAACCAAGACAACTTATCATTCTATTAACACAGGCGTGGAAGAGTCCTAAGCTGTGCATATCCGATTGAGTTTATTAGCTCTTTTGAGCCATCAGAAATTTCTTCAAATCAACCGGTCCTTAAAAAGGGCCCATAATATCATAATATTTATGTTTCGTTATTTCGATTCTGCACGCTTATTCAGCGGGACAAGGCTTTTCATCACAAAACTTTTACGGATGTCATTGAAGCAATTCATTTTATCGGAAAATTTCGATAACAAAAAAGTTTAAAACCAAGGATTCCATTGATACCGATGGGTTTGTCTTTTCAATTTTAAATGCCTCAAATTTCCTATCCCTATCAATGAAGCTCAAGGACGATCATTAGATGCGAATCAAGAGATTGATGAGCGCAATAAAAACCTACGCCAGAGGAATCCTGTTACAAATATGATTATATCGTACAACCACAGTCATTAGCTATAGCAGAAGTCAATCTTACCAACTCATGTTTTACTCATGGCCAGTTACGCGTAGCTTGCATATTTTTATAGAAACGTGTGGTAAAACCCACGGACGTAAGCTAGTTTTCTATTATTCTTCAAAAGAAAATCTAATTGTGCTTATTTGTTCGTTTCTATATTTGTACAGTTGAATTGTGGTATTAACTTCACATAGGTTAAGTGATACGTGTACAATATGACCCTATTTTTAACCCTTTCACGCATATTTCATATTTCTTTATTCAGTCTATGATTTACAATAATCTTACAGACTAGATTAACAACAATTTCTTATATATAAGTAAAAAGTGTTAAAAAATTAACATAATATAGAGAATAACACATCTTTAAAACAAAAGCGTGATACCGAAAAATCAATACAATGATCATTGTTTAATGAGTTGACGGCAATTAGAGCGCGTGTGATCGGCCCATTTAGAGCATAATTACACTTAAGCTGGTCAATAGAAAACATGTTATGTTGCCGCAAATTCCGTGATGGAACATAAAAGTTCAAAGACACCAACGGCATGAAAAATTCGATATTGCCATTAATGATGCCGTAGATAAATATTATCGATGAGATAACCCTTCTACTCTCTAACGTATCCAGATTTATTAGCCTACATCTTGAGATATATGAGGGGAGATTCAAATCTTATATCAGACTAGTAGATCCGGCAGACATTGTTCTGCCCTAAATTTGGTCTATATGCATACATTTTAATAAGCTTTCCGTCTTTTTCTCTTCATCTATCTCTATCTTGGTCTCACTCTATCTCTTTCTCAGTCTCCTTTTCCTTCCCTCTATTCTCTTTTCTCAAGTTCTCCTCATTCTTCTTTATACCTAATTGTCAGTCCCAGAGGGTGGTATGTATTTTGTTCCAGTCCCATCCCGAGTCCCCGTCCCACTCCGAGTCTCAATCCCAGTCCTAGTCCTAATCGCAGTCCCAGTCCGCCTCTGGTCTACGTCCCGGCAAAAAGGATCGTAAATAATAATATAGGCAAATTTATATATTCATGTCTTTATTTCGGCTTCGCATGCATATTTATCAGTTTTGCCGTGTTGATGCGACTAAATCGAATATCACAATGAAAATTACTTTAAAGCTCTCAGAAACAGCTTTCACTTGATATCCATATTACACACACATTCTAGGAGTATCCGCGTCCATAATATAAAAACACATGCTAGTAGGACCCTGATCCACGATTTGCTCTATACATATCTCGAGACCCTAGTCACAAACAGGTATGAAAATTGCCCTATACTGAAGCACTAATCAATTGCTTTCATTTGTTATCCACTACTACTTTATCTACTTTACTGAAGCTTTTCAGTGAATATGCATCTCCCATACATCAGCTGCCGTTTGGAATCGGCATAAAACATATATGTCCCGTCTGCCAATTTGTAGGGAAAATCAAAAGGGAGCAAGAAGCAAATTCGAAGAGAAGTTCGGCCTAATCTTAGTGGAAATAAATCGCGCCAAGCAATATTTATTATCTTTTTTCTTTTTAATTTTTTATGGTTAATGCGTCAATCGTAATACAAACTTTAAATCAGTTAAACAAATAAATAGCTTTTGTTCTACCAAAATAACAAATTCAAGGTTGTTTTATGTTTATTCCAGCAAAATGAAATTAGTGCGTATCTATCTATCTTTTATATATATAAAGTTAAAATTATGAATGTTTGTATGTAGGTATAAATCGGGTTGCATCCTACAGGGATCGGCCCATCACAACTAAATTTGGATCACCCACTAGAAACCTTCCAAAGATGGTCATAGACTAAACATAACTTCAATAAAAACAAGTAAGGAAGGCTAAGTTCGGGTGTAACCGAACATTACATACTCAGTTGAGAGCTATGGAGACAAAATAAGGGAAAATCACGTCGTAGTAAAATGAACCTAGGGTAACCCTGGAATGTGTTTGTATGACATGTGTATCAAATGGAAGGTATTAAAGAGTATTTTAAGAGGGAGTGGGCCATGGTTCTATAGATAGACGCCATTTAGGGATATCGCCATAACGGTGGACCAGGGCTGACTCTAGAATTTGTTTGTACGATATGGGTATCAAATGAAAGGTGTTAATGAGTATTTTAAAAGGGCGTGGGCCTTAGTTTTATAGGTGGACGCCTTTTCGAGATATTGCCATAAAGGTGGACCAGGGGTGACTCTAGAATAAGTTTGTACAATATGGGTATCAAATTAAAGGTGTTAATGAGTCTTTTAAAAGGGAGTGGGTCTTAGTTCTATAGGTGGACGCCTTTTCGAGATGTCGCCATAAAGGTGGACCAGGGATGACTCTAGAATTTGTTTGTACGATATGGCTATCAAACGAAAGGTGTTAATAAGTATTTTAAAAGGGAATGGGCCTTAGTTCTATGGGTGGACGCCTTTTCGGGATATCGCCATAAACGTGGACCAGGGGTGACTCTAGAATGCGTTTGTACAATATGGGTATCAAATGGAAGCTGTTAATGAGTATTTTAAAAGGAGTGGGTCTTAGTTCTATAGGTGGACGCCTTTTCGAGATATCGCCATAAAGGTGGACCAGGGATGACTCTAGAATTTGTTTGTACGATATGGGTATCAAATGAAAGGTGTTAATGAGTATTTTAAAAGGGAGTGGGTCTTAGTTCTATATGTGGACGCCTTTTCGAGATATCGCCATAAAGGTGGACCAGGGATGACTCTAGAATTCGTTTGTACGATATGGGTATCAAACGAAAGGTGTTAATAAGTATTTTAAAAGGGAATGGGCCTTAGTTCTATGGGTGGACGCCTTTTCGGGATATCGCCATAAACGTGGACCAGGGGTGACTCTAAAATGCGTTTGTGCAATATGGGTATCAAATGGAAGGTGTTAATGAGTATTTTAAAAGGGAGTGGGCCGTAGTTCCATAGGTGGACGCCATTTCGGGATATCGCCATAAAGGTGGACCAGGGGTGACTCTAGAATGCGTTTGTACAATACGGGTATCAAACGAAAGGTGTTAATGAGTATTTTAAAGGGAGTGGGCCTTAGTTCTATAGGTGGACGCCTTTTCGAGATATCGCCATAAAGGTGGACCAGGGATGACTCTAGAATTTGTTTGTACGATATGGGTATCAAATGAAAGGTGTTAATGAGTATTTTAAAAGGGAGTGGGCCTTAGTTCTATAGGTGGACGCCTTTTCTAGATATTGCCATAAAGGTGGACCAGGGGTGACTCTAGAATGCGTTTGTACAATACGGGTATCAAACGAAAGGTGTTAATGAGTATTTTAAAGGGAGTGGGCCTTAGTTCTATAGGTGGACGCCTTTTCGAGATATCGCCATAAAGGTGAACCAGGGGCGACTCTAGAATTGGTTTGTACGATATGGGTATCAAACGAAAGGTGTTAATAAGTATTTTAAAAGGGCGTGGGCCTTAGTTCTATAGGTGGACGCCTTTTCTAGATATTGCCATAAAGGTGGACCAGGGGTGACTCTAGAATTGGTTTGTACGATATGGGTATCAAATGAAAGGTGTTAATGAGTATTTTGAAAGGGAGTGGGCCTTAGTTCTATAGGTGGACGCCTTTTCTAGATATCGCCATAAAGGTGGACCAGGGGTGACTCTAGAATGCGTTTGTACAATACGGGTATCAAACGAAAGGTGTTAATGAGTATTTTAAAGGGAGTGGGCCTTAGTTCTATAGGTGGAAGCCTTTTCGAGATATCGCCATAAAGGTGAACCAGGGGTGACTCTAGAATTGGTTTGTACGATATGGGTATCAAACGAAAGGTGTTAATAAGTATTTTAAAAGGGCGTGGGCCTTAGTTCTATAGGTGGACGCCTTTTCTAGATATTGCCATAAAGGTGGACCAGGGGTGACTCTAGAATGCGTTTGTACAATATGGGTATCAAATGAAAGGTGTTAATGAGTATTTTAAACGGGAGTGGGTCTTAGTTCTATGGGTGGACGCCTTTTCGGGATATCGCCATAAACGTGGACAAGGGGTGACTCTAGAATGCGTTTGTACAATATGGGTATCAAATGGAAGATGTTAATGAATTTTTTAAAAGGGAGAGGGTCTTAGTTCTATAGGTGGACGCCTTTTCGAGATATCGCCATAAAGGTGGACCAGGGATGACTCTAGAATTTGTTTGTACGATATGGGTATCAAATGAAAGGTGTTAATGAGTATTTTAAAAGGGAGTGGGTCTTAGTTCTATAGGTGGAAGCCTTTTCGGGATATCGCCATAAACGTGGACCAGGGGTGACTCTAGAATGCGTTTGTACAATATGGGTATCAAATGGAAGATGTTAATGAATTTTTTAAAAGGGAGTGGGTCTTAGTTCTATAGGTGGACGCCTTTTCGAGATATCGCCATAAAGGTGGACCAGGGATGACTCTAGAATTTGTTTGTACGATATGGGTATCAAATGAAAGGTGTTAATGAGTATTTTAAAAGGGAGTGGGTCTTAGTTCTATAGGTGGACGCCTTTTCGAGATATCGCCATAAAGGTGGACCAGGGATGACTCTAGAATTTGTTTGTACGATATGGGTATCAAATGAAAGATGTTAATGAGTATTTTAAAAGAGAGTGGGTCTTAGTTCTATAGGTGGAAGCCTTTTCGAGATATCGCCATAAAGGTGGACCAGGGATGACCCTAGAATTTGTTTGTACGATATGGGTATCAAATGAAAGATGTTAATGAGTATTTTAAAAGGGAGTGAGTCTTAGTTCTATAGGTGGACCCCTTTTCGAGATATCGCCATAAAGGTGGACCAGGTATGACTCTAGAATTTGTTTTTACGATATGGGTATCAAATGAAAGGTGTTAATGAGTATTTTAAAAGGGAGTGGGTGTTAGTTCTATAGGTGGACGCCTTTTCGAGATATCGCCATAAAGGTGGACCAGGGATGACTCTAGAATTTGTTTGTACGATATGGGTATCAAACGAAAAGTGTTAATGAGTATTTTAAAAGGAAGTGGGCCTTAGTTCTATAGGTGGACGCCTTTTCGAGATATCGTCATAAAGGTGGACCAGGGGTGATTCTAGAATTTGTTTGTACGATATGGGTATCAAACGAAAGGTGTTAATAAGTATTTTAAAAGGGAATGGGCCTTAGTCCTATGGGTGGACGCCTTTTCGGGATATCGCCATAAAGGTGGACCAGGGGTGACTCTAAAATGCGTTTGTGCAAAATGGGTATCAAATGGAAGGTGTTAATGAGTATTTTAAAAGGGCATGGGTGTTAGTTCTATAGGTGGACGCCTTTTCGAGATATCGCCATAAAGGTGGACCAGGGATGACTCTAGAATTTGTTTGTACGATATGGGTATCAAACGAAAAGTGTTAATGAGTATTTTAAAAGGAAGTGGGCCTTAGTTCTATAGGTGGACGCCTTTTCGAGATATCGTCATAAAGGTGGACCAGGGGTGATTCTAGAATTTGTTTGTACGATATGGGTATCAAACGAAAGGTGTTAATAAGTATTTTAAAAGGGAATGGGCCTTAGTCCTATGGGTGGACGCCTTTTCGGGATATCGCCATAAACGTGGACCAGGGGTGACTCTAAAATGCGTTTGTACAATATGGGTATCAAATGGAAGGTGTTAATGTGTATTTTAAAAGGGAATGGGTCTTAGTTCTATAGGTGGACGCTTTTTCGAGATATCGCCATAAAGGTGGACCAGGGATGACTCTAGAATTTTTTTGTACGATATGGGTATCAAATGAAAGGTGTTAATGAGCATTTTAAAAGGGAGTGGGTCTTAGTTCTATAGGTGGACGCCTTTTCGAGATATCGCCATAAAGGTGGACCAGGGATGACTCTAGAATTTGTTTGTACGATATGGGTATCAAACGAAAGGTGTTAATATGTATTTTAAAAGGGAATGGGCCTTAGTTCTATGTGTGGACGCCTTTTCAGGATATCGCCATAAACGTGGACCAGGGGTGACTCTAAAATGCGTTTGTATAATATGGGTATGAAATTAAAGGTGTTAATGAGTATTTTAAAAGGGAATGGGTCTTAGTTCTATAGGTGGACGCGTTTTCGAGATATCGCCATAAAGGTGGACCAGGGATGGCTCTAGAATTTTTTTGTACGATATGGGTATCAAATGAAAGGTGTTAATGAGTATTTTAAAAGGGAGTGGGTCTTAGTTCTATAGGTCGACGCCTTTTCGAGATATCGCCATAAAGGTGGACCAGGGATGACTCTAAAATTTGTTTGTACGATATGGGTATCAAACGAAAGGTGTTAATAAGTATTTTAAAAGGGAATGGGTCTTAGATCTATAGGTGGACGCCTTTTCGAGATATCGCCATAAAGGTGGACCAGGGATGACTCTAGAATTTGTTTGTACGATATGGGTATCAAACGAAAGGTGTTAATGAGTATTTTAAAGGGAGTGGGCCTTAGTTCTATAGGTGGACGCCTTTTCGAGACATCGCCATAAAGGTGGACCATGGGTGACTCTAGACTTTGTTTGTACGATATGGGTATCAAATGAAAGGTGTTAATGAGTATTTTAAAAGGGAGTGGGCCTTAGTTCTATAGGTGGACGCCTTTTCGAGATATCGCCATAAAGGTGAACCAGGGGCGACTCTAGAATTGGTTTGTACGATATGGGTATCAAACGAAAGGTGTTAATAAGTATTTTAAAAGGGCGTGGGCCTTAGTTCTATAGGTGGACGCCTTTTCTAGATATTGCCATAAAGGTGGACCAGGGGTGACTCTAGAATTGGTTTGTACGATATGGGTATCAAATGAAAGATGTTAATGAGTATTTTGAAAGGGAGTGGGCCTTAGTTCTATAGGTGGACGCCTTTTCTAGATATTGCCATAAAGGTGGACCAGGGATGACTCTAGAATGCGTTTGTACAATATGGGTATCAAATGAAAGGTGTTAATGAGTATTTTAAAAGGGAGTGGGTCTTAGTTCTATGGGTGGACGCCTTTTCGGGATATCGCCATAAACGTGGACAAGGGGTGACTCTAGAATGCGTTTGTACAATATGGGTATCAAATGGAAGATGTTAATGAATTTTTTAAAAGGGAGTGGGTCTTAGTTCTATAGGTGGACGCCTTTTTGAGATATCGCCATAAAGGTGAACCAGGGGCGACTCTAGAATTGGTTTGTACGATATGGGTATCAAACGAAAGGTGTTAATAAGTATTTTAAAAGGGCGTGGGCCTTAGTTCTATAGGTGGACGCCTTTTCTAGATATTGCCATAAAGGTGGACCAGGAGTGACTCTAGAATGCGTTTGTACAATACGGGTATCAAACGAAAGGTGTTAATGAGTATTTTAAAAGGGCGTTGGCCTTAGTTCTATAGGTGGACGCCTTTTCTAGATATTGCCATAAAGGTGGACCAGGGCTGACTCTAGAATGCGTTTGTACAATACGGGTATCAAACGAGAGGTGTTAATGAGTATTTTAAAGGGAGTGGGCCTTAGTTCTATAGGTGGACGCCTTTTCGAGATATCGCCATAAAGGTGAACCAGGGGCGACTCTAGAATTGGTTTGTACGATATGGGTATCAAACGAAAGGTGTTAATAAGTATTTTAAAAGGGCGTGGGCCTTAGTTCTATAGGTGGACGCCTTTTCTAGATATTGCCATAAAGGTGGACCAGGGGTGACTCTAGAATGCGTTTGTACAATACGGGTATCAAACGAAAGGTGTTAATGAGTATTTTAAAGGGAGTGGGCCTTAGTTCTATAGGTGGACGCCTTTTCGAGATATCGCCATAAAGGTGAACCAGGGGCGACTCTAGAATTGGTTTGTACGATATGGGTATCAAACGAAAGGTGTTAATAAGTATTTTAAAAGGGAGTGGGCCTTAGTTCTATAGGTGGACGCCTTTTCGAGATATCGCCATAAAGGTGAACCAGGGGCGACTCTAGAATTGGTTTGTACGATATGGGTATCAAACGAAAGGTGTTAATAAGTATTTTAAAAGGGCGTGGGCCTTAGTTCTATAGGTGGACGCCTTTTCTAGATATTGCCATAAAGGTGGACCAGGGGTGACTCTAGAATGCGTTTGTACAATACGGGTATCAAACGAAAGGTGTTAATGAGTATTTTAAAGGGAGTGGGCCTTAGTTCTATAGGTGGACGCCTTTTCGAGATATCGCCATAAAGGTGAACCAGGGGCGACTCTAGAATTGGTTTGTACGATATGGGTATCAAACGAAAGGTGTTAATAAGTATTTTAAAAGGGCGTGGGCCTTAGTTCTATAGGTGGACGCCTTTTCTAGATATTGCCATAAAGGTGGACCAGGGGTGACTCTAGAATTGGTTTGTACGATATGGGTATCAAATGAAAGGTGTTAATGAGTATTTTGAAAGGGAGTGGGCCTTAGTTCTGTAGGTGGACGCCTTTTCTAGATATCGCCATAAAGGTGGACCAGGGGTGACTCTAGAATGCGTTTGTACAATACGGGTATCAAACGAAAGGTGTTAATGAGTATTTTAAAGGGAGTGGGCCTTAGTTCTATAGGTGAAGCCTTTTCGAGATATCGCCATAAAGGTGAACCAGGGGTGACTCTAGAATTGGTTTGTACGATATGGGTATCAAACGAAAGGTGTTAATAAGTATTTTAAAAGGGCGTGGGCCTTAGTTCTATAGGTGGACGCCTTTTCTAGATATTGCCATAAAGGTGGACCAGGGTGACTCTAGAATGCGTTTGTACAATATGGGTATCAAATGAAAGGTGTTAATGAGTATTTTAAAAGGGAGTGGGTCTTAGTTCTATGGGTGGACGCCTTTTCGGGATATCGCCATAAACGTGGACAAGGGGTGACTCTAGAATGCGTTTGTACAATATGGGTATCAAATGGAAGATGTTAATGAATTTTTTAAAAGGGAGTGGGTCTTAGTTCTATAGGTGGACGCCTTTTTGAGATATCGCCATAAAGGTGGACCAGGGATGACTCTAGAATTGGTTTGTACGATATGGGTATCAAACGAAAGGTGTTAATAAGTATTTTAAAAGGGAATTGGCCTTAGTTCTATGGGTGGACACCTTTTCGGGATATCGCCATAAACGTGGACCAGGGGTGACTCTAAAATGCGTTTGTGCAAAATGGGTATCAAATGGAAGGTGTTAATGAGTATTTTAAAAGGGCATGGGTGTTAGTTCTATAGGTGGACGCCTTTTCGAGATATCGCCATAAAGGTGGACCAGGGATGACTCTAGAATTTGTTTGTTCGATATGGGTATCAAACGAAAAGTGTTAATGAGTATTTTAAAAGGAAGTGGGCCTTAGTTCTATAGGTGGACGCCTTTTCGAGATATCGTCATAAAGGTGGACCAGGGGTGATTCTAGAATTTGTTTGTACGATATGGGTATCAAACGAAAGGTGTTAATAAGTATTTTAAAAGGGAATGGGCCTTAGTCCTATGGGTGGACGCCTTTTCGGGATATCGCCATAAACGTGGACCAGGGGTGACTCTAAAATGCGTTTGTACAATATGGGTATCAAATGGAAGGTGTTAATGTGTATTTTAAAAGGGAATGGGTCTTAGTTCTATAGGTGGACGCTTTTTCGAGATATCGCCATAAAGGTGGACCAGGGATGACTCTAGAATTTGTTTGTACGATATGGGTATCAAACGAAAGGTGTTAATATGGATTTTAAAAGGGAATGGGCCTTAGTTCTATGTGTGGACGCCTTTTCAGGATATCGCCATAAACGTGGACCAGGGGTGACTCTAAAATGCGTTTGTATAATATGGGTATCAAATTAAAGGTGTTAATGAGTATTTTAAAAGGGAATGGGTCTTAGTTCTATAGGTGGACGCGTTTTCGAGATATCGCCATAAAGGTGGACCAGGGATGGCTCTAGAATTTTTTTGTACGATATGGGTATCAAATGAAAGGTGTTAATGAGTATTTTAAAAGGGAGTGGGTCTTAGTTCTATAGGTCGACGCCTTTTCGAGATATCGCCATAAAGGTGGACCAGGGATGACTCTAGAATTTGTTTGTACGATATGGGTATCAAACGAAAGGTGTTAATAAGTATTTTAAAAGGGAATGGGTCTTAGATCTATAGGTGGACGCCTTTTCGAGATATCGCCATAAAGGTGGAACAGGGGTGACTCTAGAATGCGTTTGTACAATATGGGTATCAAATTAAAGGTGTTAATGAGTATTTTAAAAGGGAGTGGGTCTTAGTTCTATAGGTGGACGCCTTTTCGAGATATCGCTATAAAGGTGGACCAGGGATGACTCTAGAATTTGTTTGTACGATATGGGTATCAAACGACAGGTGTTAATAAATATTTTAAAAGGTAATGGGCCTTAGTTCTATGGGTGGACGCCTTTTCGGGATATCGCTATAAACGTGGACCAGGGGTGACTCTAGGATGCGTTTGTACAATATGGGTATCAAATGGAAGATGTTAATGAGTATTTTAAAAGGGAGTGGGTCTTAGTTCTATATGTGGACGCCTTTTCGAGATATCGCCATAAAGGTGGAACAGGGATGACTCTACAATTTGTTTGTACGATATGGGTATCAAATGAAAGGTGTTAATGAGTATTTTTAAAGGGAGTGGGTCTTAGTTCTATAAGTGGACGCCTTTTCGAGATATCGCAATAAAGGTGGACCAGGGATGACTCTAGAATTTGTTTGTACGATATGGGTATCAAATGAAAGGTGTTAATGAGTATTTTAAAAGGGAGTGGGTCTTAGTTCTATAGGTGGACGCCTTTTCGAGATATCGCCATAAAGGTGGACCAGGGATGACTCTAGAATTTGTTTGTACGATATGGGTATCAAATGAAAGGCGCTGATGAGTATTTTAAAAGGGAGTGGGTCTTAGTTCTATAGGTGGACGCCTTTTCGAGATATCGCCATAAAGGTGGACCAGGGATGACTCTAGAATTGGTTCGTACGATATGGGTATCAAACGAAAGGTGTTAATAAGTATTTTAAAAGGGAATGGGCCTTAGTTCTATGGGTGGACGCCTTTTCTGCATATCACCATAAACGTGGACCAGGGGTGACTCTAAAATGCGTTTGTGCAATATGGGTATCAAATGCAAGGTGTTAATGAGTATTTTAAAAGGGAATGGGTCTTAGTTCTATAGGTGGACGCCTTTTCGAGATAAAGCCATAAAGGTGGACCAGGGATGACTCTAGAATTTGTTTGTACGATATGGGTATCAAACGAAAGGTGTTAATGAGTATTTTAAAAGGGAGTGGGTCTTAGTTCTATAGGTGGACGCCTTTTCGAGATATCGCCATAAAGGTGGACCAGGGGTGATTCTAGAATTTGTTTGTACGATATGGGTATCAAACGAAAGGTGTTAATAAGTATTTTAAAAGGGAATGGGCCTTAGTCCTATGGGTGGACGCCTTTTCGGGATATCGCCATAAACGTGGACCAGGGGTGACTCTAAATTGCGTTTGAACAATATGGGTATCAAATGGAAGGTGTTAATGTGTATTTTAAAATGGAATGGGTCTTAGTTCTAGAGGTGGACGCCTTTTCGAGATATCGCAATACAGGTGGACCAGGGATGACTCTAGAATTTGTTTGTACGATATGGGTATCAAACGAAAGGTGTTAATAAGTATTTTAAAAGAGAAAGGGCCTTAGATCTATTCGTTGGCGCCTTTTCGGGATATCAACATAAACGTGGACCAGGGGTGACTGTAGAATGCGTTTGTACAATATGGATATCAAATGAAAAGTGTTAATGAGTATTTTAAAAGGGAGTGGGTCTTAGTTCTATAGGTGGACGCCTTTTCGAGATATCGCCATAAAGGTGGACCAGGGATGACTCTAGAATTTGTTTGTACGATATGGGTATCAAATGAAAGGTGTTAATGAGTATTTTAAAAGGGAGTGGGTCTTAGTTCTATAGGTGGACGCCTTTTCGAGATATCGCAATAAAGGTGGACCAGGGATGACTCTAGAATTTGTTTGTACGATATGGGTATCAAATGAAAGGTGTTAATAAGTATTTTAAAAGGGAGTGGGTCTTAGTTCTATAGGTGGACGCCTTTTCGAGATATCGCAATAAAGGATGACCAGGGATGACTCTAGAATTTGTTTGTACGATATGGGTATCAAATGAAAGGTGTTGATGAGTATTTTAAAAGGGAGTGGGTCTTAGTTCTATAGAACTATCGAGATATCGCCATAAAGGTGGACCAGGGATGACTCTAGAATTGGTTTGTACGATATGGGTATCAAACGAAAGGTGTTAATAAGTATTTTAAAAGGGAATGGGCCTTAGTTCTATGGGTGGACGCCTTTTCTGCATATCACCATAAACGTGGACCAGGGGTGACTCTAAATTGCGTTTGAACAATATGGGTATCAAATGGAAGGTGTTAATGTGTATTTTAAAAGGGAATGGGTCTTAGTTCTATAGGTGGACGCCTTTTCGAGATATCGCCATAAAGGTGGACCAGGGATGACTCTAAAATTTTTTTGTACGATATGGATATCAAATGAAAGGTGCTAATGAGTATTTTAAAAGGGAGTGGGTTTTAGTTCTATAGGTGGACGCCTTTTCGAGATATCGCCATAAAGGTGGACCAGGGATGACTCTAGAATTTGTTTGTACGACATGGGTATCAAATGAAAAGTGTTAATGAGTATTTTAAAAGGAAGTGGGCCTTAGTTCTATAGGTGGACGCCTTTTCGAGATATCGTCATAAAGGTGGACCAGGGGAGATTCTAGAATTTGTTTGTACGATATGGTTATCAAACGAAAGGTGATAATGAGTATTTTAAAAGGGAGTGGGTCTTAGTTCTTTAGGTGGACGCCTTTTCGAGATATCGACTAAAATGTGGACCAGGGTGCCCAGAACATCATCTGTCGGGTACCGATAATTTATTTATATATGTAATACCACGAACAGTTATACTTCCAAGATTACAAGGGCTTTTGATTTTGCCCTGCAAAACTTTTTCATTTTCTTCTACTTAATATGGTAGGTGTCACAACCATTTTACAAAGTTTTTTTTCTAAAGTTATATTTTGCGTCAATAGACCAATCCAATTACCATGTTTCATCCCTTTTTTCGTATTTGGTATATTATTATGGCATTTTTTTCATTTTTAGTAATTTTCGATATCGAAAAAGTGGGCGTGGTCATAGTCGGATTTCGGCTATTTTTTACACCAATATAAAGCGAGTTCGGATAAGTACGTGAGCTGACTTTGGTAAAGATATATCGATTTTTGCTCAAGTTATCGTGTTAACCGCCATGCGGAAGGACAGACGGTCGACTGTGTATACAAACTGGGCGTGGCTTCAACCGATTTCGCCCTTTTTCACAGAAAACAGTTATCGTCCTAGAATCTAAGCCTCTACCAAATTTCACAAGGATTGGTAATGTTTTGTTCGACATATGGCATTAAAAGTATCCTAGACAAATTAAATGAAAAAGCTCGGAGCCACGCCCATTTTGAAAATTTATTTAATTTTTGTATTTTGTTGCACCATATCATTACTGGAGTTGAATGTTGACATAATTTACTTATATACTGTAAAGATATTAAATTTTTTGTTAAAATTTTACTTTAAAAAAATTTTTTTTTAAAAGTGGGCGTTGTCCTTCTCCGATTTTGCTAATTTTTATTAAGCGTACATATAGTAATAGGAGTAACGTTCTTGCCAAATTTCATCATGATATCTTCAACGACTGCCAAATTACAGCTTGCAAAATTTTTAATTACCTTCTTTTAAAAGTGGGAGGAGCCACGCCCATTGTCCAGAATTTTACTAATGTTCTATTCTGCGTCATAAGTTCAACTCACCTACCAAGTTGCATCGCTTTATCTGTCTTTGGTAATGAATTATTGCACTTTTTCTGTTTTTCGAAATTTTCGATATCGAAAAAGTGGCCGTGGTTATAGTCCGATATCGTTCATTTTACACAGCGATCTGAGATGAGTTCTCAGGAACCTACATACCAAATTTCATCAAGATACCTCAAAATTTACTCAAGTTATCGTGTTAACGGACGGACGGACGGACATGGCTCAATCATTTTTTTCGATCCTGATAATTTTGGTATATGGAAGTCTATATCTATCTCGATACCTTTATACCTGTACAACCAACCGTTATCCAATCAAAGTTAATATACTCTGTGAGCTCTGCTCAACTGAGTATAAAAAGAGGGTGGCACATACCATACAAACGGAATGTTTGATACAGCATAACTCTGGAAGTATTCATGCAAGAACATTGAAATCCAGTAAAGAGTTAAATTGGATCAATCCATAACACCACTAAGAAAATAAGGGGTGAGTAAGAAGGGGCGTGGCACCTCCCATACAAATGGAATAATGAAAGTTGGTATAGAGCTATATGACGTAAAGTTCTAACAGCACCAGTAATATATGGAATTGAAAAAAACAAGACAAATGGGACTCTCAGAACTATGGCTGCCTTAAAAACTCAGGTTATTTCAACACGTAAAGTTTGATTGCAGAGTTGGGTTTGGCTGTTATTCCTTTAGTAATCTTTTAAGTTATCTTTAGGGTTGGTATTTTTGGATACGCATGGAGGAACCACAAAAAAGGATTTCTGTTTAATTTGATATTAATTGATGTAATTTTAAGGTGTAGTGATCATCCCAAAGGTGGTGCTTTCCTGTTACTTGCTGGAACAGCCGCATTTGAAGTAAGCAGCAGCTTTTTTTTTTTTACCTCGGACGTTGTGGCAGCGCACTACCCTCAAGTGGCCCGCTGAAGCCAGGCTAATCCTGTTTTTTTTTTTTTTTTTTTTTAATTCATACATACTTTTTTTGTTTTTTTTTTATTTTTTTTTTGTGTATCATAATTCTTATTTATGTGTCACTTATAATTTTTTTTTACCGAGTCTTTGAGAGGCAGTGGCTTCTTAAGCGCCGAGATCTAAAACCGCTCAGCTACAGAGAAACTCATCAGCTGAGAAATATAGATTCACAAAATACAATAGACTAAAAGTATAAATATAATTTTTTAATTATTAAGAGAAGATAGAACCGTCTTTTTTATGGCAAAGAGCGAGTCCGAAACATCAATTATTCTCGAGTGAGAGTTATAATCTTCACACAAACATAGAAAAGGTTCGTGTAGTTGGAAATTGCTTCTGCATTGTTTAAGAATTATAGGTTTATAATGCCTTGAAACTCGGCATGGAACATTCAAGTTTACTTCGTTCAATAGAAATGGGCTTTAAATCGATCCATTTAAAAGTCTAGCCATAAATAGTACACCTAGCATTTCTCTACGACTTGCAAGTGTAGGAAGATTTATTAGTTTTAATCGATTAGTGTAAGGAGGAAGATTATACGGAGAGTCCCATTGAAGATTTCTAAAGGCGAAAAGTAAAAACTGTTTTTGAATTGATTCTAGTCTATCCACATGAACTTGATAACGCGGATTCCAAATTATCGATCCATATTCTAATATCGGCCTCACCAATGATGTAAAAAGGGTTTTTGTAACGTAAGGATCACTAAACTCCTTTGCCAATTTTTTCACAAATGCTAAAACTCCTCTCGCTTTATTGACTGTGGCATTAATATGAGGGTTGAAACTAAGTTTGCAATTCATTGTAACTCCCAAGTCGACAAAAACATCAACGCTTTCCTGAGTTTGGCCATTAATTGTGTAGGAAGCTGGCTGTATGTTTCCACGTGAAAAACACATGGATTTACATTTTTCTATGTTGAGAGGCATAAAATTCGCATTACACCAAGTAACTAAACGAGATAAATCCGCCTGGAGTACAGAACGTTCTTCAACCGACGCGTATGACTTAAAAAGTTTTACGTCGTCGGCATACATTAAAATTTTAGAATATTTTATAGTTGTGGAAACATCGTTTATAAAGATCAAAAACAGAATAGGACCGAGATGGCTGCCCTGAGGCACACCGGAGGGAACATCGATGACATTCGAACAATTTTTTTTTAAAATGACTCTTTGAGTTCTACCGCAAAGATAGGAGGAGATCCAGCGAGTTAGTCCAGGTTGAAAACCAAGCAATTCGAGTTTATAAACAAGTAATGAGTGGCGTACTTTGTCGAATGCTTTGCTGAAATCAGTGTATATAACGTCGGTATGATGATTGTTTCTAAACCCATTAAAGACGTGAGTTGTAAATTCAAGCAAATTGGTTGTGGTTGATTTGGCTCTACAAAAGCCATGCTGAGAACTATCTATCAATGTAGAACTCGAAAATGTAAGGTGATTAGTAACGATTGCTTCGAATAGCTTAGGGATAGCGGAGAGCTTTGCTATTCCACGATAGTTTTCAATAGACGACTTGCTTCCTTTTTTATGGAGTGGGATAAGAAAAGATTCCTTCCAAGCCGTCGGGAAAATGCCATCTTTTAAAGAGAGGTTAAACAGATCAGTAAGGGGCTGGTAAAAGTATTCCGCACATTTTTTAAGAAAACATGTTGGGATCAAATCGGGACCGTATTTGAAGGATTCTTTTAGGGTCTTTAGATGTAGTAGAACATCTTCAGGCAGCAAATGTGGGGCATATATTGAGTTACTAGAATGGAGCTCATACGGATAATTTGTAGGTGATGAATCAACCACAGCAGAGTAATTAGAGTGAAAGAATTGAGCGAAGAAGTTTGCAATCTCTTGATCGTCGCTGGAAATGCTATTTCTAAACTTCATGGCAGAAGGAAATCCGTTAGTTCTGCGTTTAGAATTTACGAAATCATAAAAAGACTTCGGGTGGCAAATAATGTTTCTTTTAATTTTACATATGTAAGCTTTATAACACTTTTTATTAAGTTCAAAATACTTATGACGGAAAATAGCGTACTGTGTATAATGAGAATGTAAACCGGTTCTCTTATATAATTTGAATAAACGTGATTTCTTATTTTTTAAAGCTTTTAAATCTTTAGTAAACCAGGCTTGCACTGGTTCAATGTACGAGCATTTGCGTTTGGGCACATGTTTTTCAAATAAAGTATAAATGGTTTTATTAAAATGTAAAACGTTTTCCTCTACATCCTCTTTATATCGAGGCCAAGTTATCTCAGAAAGCTCTTTATTTAAATTGTTGAAATAAGTTTTGGAAAAATCAAAGCATCTGGTAGAGACACATGTTTTGTTAGTGCAGCCGACTTCGTTGCTTATGATTTCGTAAGTTATCTCAAGAGAAGGATGGTAAGCGTCTTCTGGCAAAACAAGAGGTTCACACCGATTTATAAAGAATTTAGATATGTCGTCAACAAATGCCAAGTCTAAGAATTTTCCATACTTATTTGGAAAGAAGTTGATCTGATTAAGGCAAAGATCAGTAATTCCATCCAAAAAGTCATTGTTATGCATCTTGGATAATACGGGGACAATATTGTGATCAACGGTATTCCAAGATATATGTGGCAGGTTAAAGTCGCCTAAAACAATCATTGAGTCCGTGGACTTTATCATCGAATTGACTGGTTTTAACAGTGAAATATGGTGCATATACACTGATAGATCAGAAGACGGTGGAATATAGTAAACGGCTAAGTAAATGTTACCCCGGTCTAGTAAGATTCGGATGCATTTAAACTCGATGGAATCAACTTTGGCTAAATTAACATCTTCAGATGGAATTGAAGAATGTACAGCTAGCAAGACACCACCTCCGGTCCTATTTAAGCGATCATTTCTATAGGTCTGATACTCACCACAAAAAATTTCGGAATTTAAAACATTGGGTTTCAGCCATGTTTCGGTAAAAGCAATAATATTATAGTTACAGTGAATGGTTTTTATAAGTCAGTTAATTTAGTATTTAAGCCTCTAACGTTTTGATAGTAAATGCTTAAGCAAGATATTAAATTAAGTTTTTTGGATCGGAACTTTGAGGAGGAATTTTTGCTACATTTTGAGTAATCTCAATAGTCTTGTGCACAAATTCGCGAACAAAAGCCCCTGGCGGCCAAAATTCGCTGTCCAAAAGTTTATCAAAATCTTCTGAGTAGACATCATTTCTAAATGAAGAAATGTTCCTTTCGTAATTAAATTTAAATTTTCTTAAAGTCATGCCGTCAGCCTTAATTTTTGAAGTGACATAAGACTTGATATCCTCAACGGAAGTGTCTTTGTCAAAGCGAGATATAAAAATCGATTTTTTGACGGGACTACAACCAGCTTCTTAGCCGGTGCTACTGAATAAGAAGTCACAGATTGAGAAGTTACAGTTTCAGAAGTTACAGTTTGAGGCTCTAAGGTTTTTTCCGCGGCCTTAGAAGTGGATGGAACCACAGCTTGCGGATTAGGGGAAGCCAAGCCTATGAGCTCCACTTGCGGAAGATTAATGTTCTGAGCAGGATTAAGATTCATAGCATTAGGTGAGTCTTCAGAATGTTTTTGATTATTATCGCGGTTGTCTTTATTTCTATTTAAACAATGCGGTAACTCATCCAAACACTTGAAGGATTTGAACAAGCTATCGTATTGATTGAACTTTTCCGTGATTATTATAAATTAAATAAATAAAACTCTTTAGCAATATCAGAAAACGCATTTCGTGTTTGTCTAAACAGTTTAAATAGGTCAAACTCGGTTGATCTGCATTTAATGCATGACCAACGTACTCCCTTCTCCCCATCATTGACAGTGTCAACAACTCTAGCTATCAGTCCCGCGCACTTTCCATGGGCGAGCCCATCGCAAAGCCAGCAAGAGACAAAACGTTCGGATTCGCTTTTTACCTGACAGTTTTTGAAAATGCAAGTCATTTTTTATAGAAAGGTGAAAAGAAACTAGTATAAGAATATAGAAATGGTAGAGATATGTTTGTAAATTACAAAGAAAAAACAGTTGAAATAGCACTGAGAATGAGAAAGGTTATATATAAAGCAACTCTGAAAGTTTGGGAGCTTAGCGGTAGCTAGCAGTTTTAGAGTCACTGTCACTTGACACCTAAAAAGCGACGCAAACAGCTGCGAAGACAGTAAATTGCGAGAAAAACAAAAAGTGTGCGCACAAAAACAATTGCAAGGTGAAAAGGTGCCAATCAAAAATTGAAACAAAAACACAAATGCACAATGACTCGGCAAACACAAAATGAATAATAAGAAATTGATTAAAACTTTAAAAATTCAGAAAATCTTAACTTTTCAAAGCAAACCAATTATATTAAAATGAACTCTAGGTTTTCGCACTTATTTTTGTCACAAACTAGTATTACAATTTAGATATTATAATTTAAAACTCGCAAAATAAACACAGCAAAATAAAATGCAACTTCACAGCTATAATGACGTTTGCACACAACAACTTCTTGAAATTAATTATGGCAAAATTCCTATTTCTTTACTAGCAGATTTGATTTCTTTTCTTGCAAGTTTTTGAGAAATTATGACATAACCTGAAGCTTTAATATCTAATGTTTCTTCCAAATATTGAACCTATCTTTACAAACTATAAATTGCTTTGAGAAAAGGCATTTTATGCACCTTAAAATGAGGATGTTAATATCACTAGAACAAAGACAACTTATCACTCTATTAGCACAGTCGTAGAAGAGTCCCAACCTGTGCATATCCGATTGAGTTTATTAGCTCTTTTGAGCCATCAGAAATTTCTTCAAATCAACTGGTCCTTAAAAAGGGCCCATAATATCATAATATTTATGTTTCGTTATTTCGATTCTCCACGCTTATGCAGCGGGACAAGGCTTTTCATCACAAAACTTTTACGGATGTCATTGAAGCAATTCATTTTATCGGAAAATTTCGATAACAAAAAAGTTTAAAACCAAGGATTCCATTGATACCGATGGGTTTGTCTTTTCAATTTTAAATGCCTCAAATTTCCTATCCCTATCAATGAAGCTCAAGGACGATCATTAGATGCGAATCAAGAGATTGATGAGCGCAACAAAAACCTACGCCAGGGGAATTCTGTTACAAATATGATTATATCGCACAACCACAGTCATTAGCTATAGCAGAAGTCAATCTTACCAACTCATGTTTTACCCATGGCCAGTTACGCGTAGCTTGCATATTTTTATAGAAACGTGTGGTAAAACCCACGCACCTAAGCTAGTTTTCTATTATTTTTCAAAAGAAAATCTAATTGTGCTTATTTGTTCGTTTCTATATTTGTACAGTTGAATTGTGGTATTAACTTCACATAGGTTAAGTGATACGTGTACAATATGACCGTATTTTTTACCCTTTCACGCATATTTCATATTTCTTTATTCAGTCTATGATTTACAATAATCTTACAGACTAGATTAACAAAAATTTCTTATATATAAGTAAAAAGTGTTAAAAAATTAACATAATATAGAGAATAACACATTCTTAAAACAAAAGCGTGATACCGAAAAATCAATACATTGATCATTGTTTAATGAGTTGATGGCAATTAGAGCGCGTGTGATCGGCCCATTTAGAGCATAATTAGACTTAAACTGGTCAATAGAAAACATGTTATGTTGCCGCAAATTCCGTGATGGAACATAAAAGTTCAAAGACACCAACGGCCATTAATGATGCCGTAGATAAATATTATCGATGAGATAACCCTTCTACTCTCTAACGTATCGAGATTTATTAGCCTACACCTTGAGATATATGAGGGGAGAGGCAAATCAAATCTTATATCAGATAAACAGTATTTCATAAATATTTCTTGTACACGTTCAATTCTTTTGTTATGTACGTCATAATAGGGACTCCATATTATGGAACCATATTCAAGCCTAGATTGTACAAAGGCATTGTACAATAGCTTTTTATACACAGCTGAGCAGAGCTCACAGAGTATATTAATTTTGTTCGCATAACGGTAATCCGTAACGGCATAAACTAATCGAGATAGATATAGACTTCTATATATCAAAACGATCTGGGCGAAAAAAGAAATTCATTTATCCATGTCCGTCCGTCTGCCCGTTAACACGATAACTTTAGTAAATTTTGAGGTATCTTAATGAAATTGGGTATGTAAGTTATTGGCTACTCATCTCAGATCGCTATTTAAAATGAGCGAAATTGGACTATAACCACGCCCACTTTTTCGATATCATGGATCATGGTACCGCGACAATGCAAGATTAAACAAGTAAGGAAGTCTAATTTCGGTTGGAACCGAACATTACATACCCAGCTGTACACTTTAAATGCTGTTGTTGTTTGTTTTGTGTGCTTAATAGTGTTACAAAGCAGCGCAATAATACATATATGTACATATGGTTCTATTCTGAACAAATTTTCGTTTAAAAGAAGCAAAAAGCTTACAGAGGCTAACACCAATGACCTTGAGCGGGTAATAATGCAGTTCGCCTTCAAATAAGGGGTTTTCCCTACTGTTTATTTTAAAATTAAGATATAACAGAACAATAAACATAAACACACAAGTGACATTGTACTAAAAAGCGTTATTACAAACAAGTAAGGAAGGCTAAGTTCAGTTGTAAACGAACATTACATACTCAGCTGAGAGCTTTGGAGACAAAATACGGGGCAAATCACCATGTAGGAAAATGAACCTAGGGTAACCCTGGAATGTGTTTGTATGACATGGGTATCAAATGGAAGGTGTTAATGAGTATTTTAAAAGGGAGTGGGCCATAGTTCCATAGGTGGACGCCATTTCGGGATATCGCCATAACGGTGGACCAGGGCTGACTCTAGAATGTGTTTGTACACTATGGGTATCAAACGAAAGATGTTAATGAGTATTTAAAAGGGCGTGGGGCTTAGTTCTATAGGTGGACGCCTTAAAGGTGGACTAGGGGTGACTCTAGACTTTGTTTGTACGATGTGGGTATCAAATGAAAGGTGTTAATGAGTATTTTAAAAGGGAATGGGCCTTAGTTCTATAGGTGGACCAGGGGTGACTTTAGAATGTGTTTGTACAATATGGGTATCAAACGAAAGGTGCTAATGAGTATTTTAAAAGGGCGTGGGGCTTAGTTCTATAGGTGGACGCCTTTTCGAGATATCGCCATAAAGGTGGACCAGGGGTGACTCTAGACTTTGTTTGTACGATATGGGTATCAAATGAAAGGTGTTAATGAGTATTTTAAAAGGGAGTGGGCCTTAGTTCTATAGGTGGACGCCTTTTCGAGATATCGCCATAAAGGTGGACCAGGGGTGACTCTAGAATGTGTTTGTGCAATATAGGTATCAAACGAAAGGTGTTAGTGAGTATTTTAAAAGGGAGTGGGCCTTATTTCTATAGGTGGACGCTTTTTCGAAATATCGCCATAAAGGTGGACCAGGGGTGACTCTAGACTTTGTTTGTACGATATGGGTATCAAATTATAGGTATTAATGAGGGTTTTAAAAGGGAGTGGTGGTAGTTGTATAGAAGGCCGCCTTTTCGAGATATCGGCATAAAGGTGGACCAGGGGTGACTCTAGAATGCGTTTGTACAATACGGGTATCAAACGAAAGGTGTTAATGAGTATTTTAAAAGGGAGTGGGCCTTAGTTCTACAGGTGGACGCCTTTTCGAGATATCGCCATAAGGGTGGACCAGGGGTGACTCTAGAATGTGGTTGTACACTATGGGTATCAAATGAAAGGTGTTAATGAGTATTTTAAAAGGGAGTGGGCCTTAGTTCTACAGGTGGACGCCTTTTCGAGATATCGCCATAAGGCTGGACCAGGGGTCACTCTAGGCTTTGTTTGTACGATATGGGTATCAAATGAAAGGTGTTGATTAGTATTTTAAAAGGGAGTTGGCCTTAGTTCTATAGGTGGACGCCTTTTCGAGATATCGCCATAAAGGTGGACCAGGGGTGACTCTAGAATGCGTTTGTACAATACGGGTATCAAACGAAAGGTGTTAATGAGTATTTTAAAGGGAGTGGGCCTTAGTTCTATAGGTGGACGCCTTTTCGAGATATCGCCATAAAGGTGGACCAGGGATGACTCTAGAATTTGTTTGTACGATATGGGTATCAAACGAAAAGTGTTAATGAGTATTTTAAAAGGAAGTGGGCCTTAGTTCTATAGGTGGACGCCTTTTCGAGATATCGTCATAAAGGTGGACCAGGGGTGATTCTAGAATTTGTTTGTACGATATGGGTATCAAACGAAAGGTGTTAATAAGTATTTTAAAAGGGAATGGGCCTTAGTCCTATGGGTGGACGCCTTTTCGGGATATCGCCATAAACGTGGACCAGGGGTGACTCTAAAATGCGTTTGTACACTATGGGTATCAAATGGAAGGTGTTAATGTGTATTTTAAAAGGTAATGGGTCTTAGTTCTATAGGTGGACGCTTTTTCGAGATATCGCCATAAAGGTGGACCAGGGATGACTCTAGAATTTTTTTGTACGATATGGGTATCAAATGAAAGGTGTTAATGAGCATTTTAAAAGGGAGTGGGTCTTAGTTCTATAGGTGGACGCCTTTTCGAGATATCGCCATAAAGGTGGACCAGGGATGACTCTAGAATTTGTTTGTACGATATGGGTATCAAACGAAAGGTGTTAATATGTATTTTAAAAGGGAATGGGCCTTAGTTCTATGTGTGGACGCCTTTTCAGGATATCGCCATAAACGTGGACCAGGGGTGACTCTAAAATGCGTTTGTATAATATGGGTATCAAATTAAAGGTGTTAATGAGTATTTTAAAAGGGAATGGGTCTTAGTTCTATAGGTGGACGCGTTTTCGAGATATCGCCATAAAGGTGGACCAGGGATGGCTCTAGAATTTTTTTGTACGATATGGGTATCAAATGAAAGGTGTTAATGAGTATTTTAAAAGGGAGTGGGTCTTAGTTCTATAGGTCGACGCCTTTTCGAGATATCGCCATAAAGGTGGACCAGGGATGACTCTAGAATTTGTTTGTACGATATGGGTATCAAACGAAAGGTGTTAATAAGTATTTTAAAAGGGAATGGGTCTTAGATCTATAGGTGGACGCCTTTTCGAGATATCGCCATAAAGGTGGACCAGGGATGACTCTAGAATTTGTTTGTACGATATGGGTATCAAACGAAAGGTGTTAATGAGTATTTTAAAGGGAGTGGGCCTTAGTTCTATAGGTGGACGCCTTTTCGAGACATCGCATTAAAGGTGGACCATGGGTGACTCTAGACTTTGTTTGTACGATATGGGTATCAAATGAAAGGTGTTAATGAGTATTTTAAAAGGGAGTGGGCCTTAGTTCTATAGGTGGACGCCTTTTCTAGATATTGCCATAAAGGTGGACCAGGGGTGACTCTAGAATGCGTTTGTACAATACGGGTATCAAACGAAAGGTGTTAATGAGTATTTTAAAGGGAGTGGGCCTTAGTTCTATAGGTGGACGCCTTTTCGAGATATCGCCATAAAGGTGAACCAGGGGCGACTCTATAATTGGTTTGTACGATATGGGTATCAAACGAAAGGTGTTAATAAGTATTTTAAAAGGGCGTGGGCCTTAGTTCTATAGGTGGACGCCTTTTCTAGATATTGCCATAAAGGTGGACCAGGGGTGACTCTAGAATTGGTTTGTACGATATGGGTATCAAATGAAAGGTGTTAATGAGTATTTTGAAAGGGAGTGGGCCTTAGTTCTATAGGTGAACGCCTTTTCTAGATATCGCCATAAAGGTGGACCAGGGGTGACTCTAGAATTGGTTTGTACGATATGGGTATCAAATGAAAGGTGTTAATGAGTATTTTGAAAGGGAGTGGGCCTTAGTTCTATAGGTGGAAGCCTTTTCGAGATATCGCCATAAAGGTGAACCAGGGGTGACTCTAGAATTGGTTTGTACGATATGGGTATCAAACGAAAGGTGTTAATAAGTATTTTAAAAGGGCGTGGGCCTTAGTTCTATAGGTGGACGCCTTTTCTAGATATTGCCATAAAGGTGGACCAGGGGTGACTCTAGAATGCGTTTGTACAATATGGGTATCAAATGAAAGGTGTTAATGAGTATTTTAAAAGGGAGTGGGTCTTAGTTCTATGGGTGGAAGCCTTTTCGGGATATCGCCATAAACGTGGACAAGGGGTGACTCTAGAATGCGTTTGTACAATATGGGTATCAAATGGAAGATGTTAATGAATTTTTTAAAAGGGAGTGGGTCTTAGTTCTATAGGTGGACGCCTTTTCGAGATATCGCCATAAAGGTGGACCAGGGATGACTCTAGAATTTGTTTGTACGATATGGGTATCAAATGAAAGGTGTTAATGACTATTTTAAAAGGGAGTGGGTCTTAGTTCTATAGGTGGAAGCCTTTTCGGGATATCGCCATAAACGTGGACCAGGGGTGACTCTAGAATGCGTTTGTACAATATGGGTATCAAATGGAAGATATTAATGAATTTTTTAAAAGGGAGTGGGTCTTAGTTCTATAGGTGGACGCCTTTTCGAGATATCGCCATAAAGGTGGACCAGGGATGACTCTAGAATTTGTTTGTACGATAAGGGTATCAAATGAAAGGTGTTAATGAGTATTTTAAAAGGGAGTGGGTCTTAGTTCTATAGGTGGCCGCCTTTTCGAGATATCGCCATAAAGGTGGACCAGGGATGACTCTAGAATTTGTTTTTACGATATGGGTATCAAATGAAAGGTGTTAATGAGTATTTTAAAAGGGAGTGGGTCTTAGTTCTATAGGTGGACGCCTTTTAGAGATATCGCCATAAAGGTGGACCAGGGATGACTCTAGAATTGGTTTGTACGATATGGGTATCAAACGAAAGGTGTTAATAAGTATTTTAAAAGGGAATTGGCCTTAGTTCTATGGGTGGACACCTTTTCGGGATATCGCCATAAACGTGGACCAGGGGTGACTCTAAAATGCGTTTGTACAATATGGGTATCAAATGGAAGGTGTTAATGTGTATTTTAAAAGGGAATGGGTCTTAGTTCTATAGGTCGACGCCTTTTCGAGATATCGCCATAAAGGTGGACCATGGGTGACTCTAGACTTTGTTTGTACGATATGGGTATCAAATGAAAGGTGTTAATGAGTATTTTAAAAGGGAGTGGGCCTTAGTTCTATAGGTGGACGCCTTTTCTAGATATTGCCATAAAGGTGGACCAGGGGTGACTCTAGAATGCGTTTGTACAATACGGGTATCAAACGAAAGGTGTTAATGAGTATTTTAAAGGGAGTGGGCCTTAGTTCTATAGGTGGACGCCTTTTCGAGATATCGCCATAAAGGTGAACCAGGGGCGACTCTAGAATTGGTTTGTACGATATGGGTATCAAACGAAAGGTGTTAATAAGTATTTTAAAAGGGCGTGGGCCTTAGTTCTATAGGTGGACGCCTTTTCTAGATATTGCCATAAAGGTGGACCAGGGGTGACTCAAGAATTGGTTTGTATGATATGGGTATCAAATGAAAGGTGTTAATGAGTATTTTGAAAGGGAGTGGGCCTTAGTTCTATAGGTGGACGCCTTTTCTAGATATCGCCATAAAGGTGGACCAGGGGTGACTCTAGAATGCGTTTGTACAATACGGGTATCAAACGAAAGGTGTTAATGAGTATTTTAAAGGGAGTGGGCCTTAGTTCTATAGGTGGAAGCCTTTTCGAGATATCGCCATAAAGGTGAACCAGGGGTGACTCTAGAATTGGTTTGTACGATATGGGTATCAAATGAAAGATGTTAATGAGTATTTTAAAAGGGAGTGAGTCTTAGTTCTATAGGTGGACCCCTTTTCGAGATATCGCCATAAAGGTGGACCAGGTATGACTCTAGAATTTGTTTTTACGATATGGGTATCAAATGAAAGGTGTTAATGAGTATTTTAAAAGGGAGTGGGTCTTAGTTCTATAGGTGGACGCCTTTTCGAGATATCGCCATAAAGGTGGACCAGGGATGACTCTAGAATTGGTTTGTACGATATGGGTATCAAACGAAAGGTGTTAATAAGTATTTTAAAAGGGAATTGGCCTTAGTTCTATGGGTGGACACCTTTTCGGGATATCGCCATAAACGTGGACCAGGGGTGACTCTAAAATGCGTTTGTACAATATGGGTATCAAATGGAAGGTGTTAATGTGTATTTTAAAAGGGAATGGGTCTTAGTTCTATAGGTGGACGCTTTTTCGAGATATCGCCATAAAGGTGGACCAGGGATGACTCTAGAATTTTTTTGTACGATATGGGTATCAAATGAAAGGTGTTAATGAGCATTTTAAAAGGGAGTGGGTCTTAGTTCTATAGGTGGACGCCTTTTCGAGATATCGCCATAAAGGTGGACCAGGGATGACTCTAGAATTTGTTTGTACGATATGGGTATCAAACGAAAAGTGTTAATGAGTATTTTAAAAGGAAGTGGGCCTTAGTTCTATAGGTGGACGCCTTTTCGAGATATCGTCATAAAGGTGGACCAGGGGTGATTCTAGAATTTGTTTGTACGATATGGGTATCAAACGAAAGGTGTTAATAAGTATTTTAAAAGGGAATGGGCCTTAGTCCTATGGGTGGACGCCTTTTCGGGATATCGCCATAAACGTGGACCAGGGGTGACTCTAAAATGCGTTTGTACAATATGGGTATCAAATGGAAGGTGTTAATGTGTATTTTAAAAGGGAATGGGTCTTAGTTCTATAGGTGGACGCTTTTTCGAGATATCGCCATAAAGGTGGACCAGGGATGACTCTAGAATTTGTTTGTACGATATGGGTATCAAACGAAAGGTGTTAATATGTATTTTAAAAGGGAATGGGCCTTAGTTCTATGTGTGGACGCCTTTTCAGGATATCGCCATAAACGTGGACCAGGGGTGACTCTAAAATGCGTTTGTATAATATGGGTATCAAATTAAAGGTGTTAATGATTATTTTAAAAGGGCATGGGTGTTAGTTCTATAGGTGGACGCCTTTTCGAGATATCGCCATAAAGGTGGACCAGGGATGACTCTAGAATTTGTTTGTACGATATGGGTATCAAACGAAAAGTGTTAATGAGTATTTTAAAAGGAAGTGGGATTAAGTTCTATAGGTGGACGCCTTTTCGAGATATCGTCATAAAGGTGGACCAGGGGTGATTCTAGAATTTGTTTGTACGATATGGGTATCAAACGAAAGGTGTTAATAAGTATTTTAAAAGGGAATGGGCCTTAGTCCTATGGGTGGACGCCTTTTCGGGATATCGCCATAAACGTGGACCAGGGGTGACTCTAAAATGCGTTTGTACAATATGGGTATCAAATGGAAGGTGTTAATGTGTATTTTAAAAGGGAATGGGTCTTAGTTCTATAGGTGGACGCTTTTTCGAGATATCGCCATAAAGGTGGACCAGGGATGACTCTAGAATTTTTTTGTACGATATGGGTATCAAATGAAAGGTGTTAATGAGCATTTTAAAAGGGAGTGGGTCTTAGTTCTATAGGTGGACGCCTTTTCGAGATATCGCCATAAAGGTGGACCAGGGATGACTCTAGAATTTGTTTGTACGATATGGGTATCAAACAAAAGGTGTTAATATGTATTTTAAAAGGGAATGGGCCTTAGTTCTATGTGTGGACGCCTTTTCAGGATATCGCCATAAACGTGGACCAGGGGTGACTCTAAAATGCGTTTGTATAATATGGGTATCAAATTAAAGGTGTTAATGAGTATTTTAAAAGGGAATGGGTCTTAGTTCTATAGGTGGACGCGTTTTCGAGATATCGCCATAAAGGTGGACCAGGGATGGCTCTAGAATTTTTTTGTACGATATGGGTATCAAATGAAAGGTGTTAATGAGTATTTTAAAAGGGAGTGGGTCTTAGTTCTATAGGTCGACGCCTTTTCGAGATATCGTCATAAAGGTGGACCAGGGATGACTCTAGAATTTGTTTGTACGATATGGGTATCAAACGAAAGGTGTTAATAAGTATTTTAAAAGGGAATGGGTCTTAGTTCTATAGGTGGACGCCTTTTCGAGATATCGCCATAAAGGTGGAACAGGGGTGACTCTAGAATGCGTTTGTACAATATGGGTATCAAATGAAAGGTGTTAATGAGCATTTTAAAAGGGAGTGGGTCTTAGTTCTATAGGTGGACGCCTTTTCGAGATATCGCCATAAAGGTGGACCAGGGATGACTCTAGAATTTGTTTGTACGATATGGGTATCAAACGAAAGGTGTTAATATGTATTTTAAAAGGGAATGGGCCTTAGTTCTATGTGTGGACGCCTTTTCAGGATATCGCCATAAACGTGGACCAGGGGTGACTCTAAAATGCGTTTGTATAATATGGGTATCAAATTAAAGGTGTTAATGAGTATTTTAAAAGGGAATGGGTCTTAGTTCTATAGGTGGACGCGTTTTCGAGATATCGCCATAAAGGTGGACCAGGGATGGCTCTAGAATTTTTTTGTACGATATGGGTATCAAATGAAAGGTGTTAATGAGTATTTTAAAAGGGAGTGGGTCTTAGTTCTATAGGTCGACGCCTTTTCGAGATATCGCCATAAAGGTGGACCAGGGATGACTCTAGAATTTGTTTGTACGATATGGGTATCAAACGAAAGGTGTTAATAAGTATTTTAAAAGGGAATGGGTCTTATTTCTATAGGTGGACGCCTTTTCGAGATATCGCTATAAAGGTGGACCAGGGATGACTCTAGAATTTGTTTGTACGATATGGGTATCAAACGACAGGTGTTAATAAATATTTTAAAAGGTAATGGGCCTTAGTTCTATGGGTGGACGCCTTTTCGGGATATCGCCATAAACGTGGACCAGGGGTGACTCTAGGATGCGTTTGTACAATATGGGTATCAAATGGAAGATGTTAATGAGTATTTTAAAAGGGAGTGGGTCTTAGTTCTATATGTGGACGCCTTTTCGAGATATCGCCATAAAGGTGGAACAGGGATGACTCTACAATTTGTTTGTACGATATGGGTATCAAATGAAAGGTATTAATGAGTATTTTAAAAGAGAGTGGGTCTTAGTTCTATAAGTGGACGCCTTTTCGAGATATCGCAATAAAGGTGGACCAGGGATGACTCTAGAATTTGTTTGTACGATATGGGTATCAAATGAAAGGTGTTAATGAGTATTTTAAAAGGGAGTGGGTCTTAGTTCTATAGGTGGACGCCTTTTCGAGATATCGCCATAAAGGTGGACCAGGGATGACTCTAGAATTTGTTTGTACGATATGGGTATCAAATGAAAGGTGTTAATGAGTATTTTAAAAGGGAGTGGGTCTTAGTTCTATAGGTGGACGCCTTTTCGAGATATCGCAATAAAGGTGGACCAGGGATGACTCTAGAATTTGTTTGTACGATATGGGTATCAAATGAAAGGTGTTAATAAGTATTTTAAAAGGGAGTGGGTCTTAGTTCTATAGGTGGACGCCTTTTCGAGATATCGCAATAAAGGATGACCAGGGATGACTCTAGAATTTGTTTGTACGATATGGGTATCAAATGAAAGGTGTTGATGAGTATTTTAAAAGGGAGTGGGTCTTAGTTCTATAGAACTATCGAGATATCGCCATAAAGGTGGACCAGGGATGACTCTAGAATTGGTTTGTACGATATGGGTATCAAACGAAAGGTGTTAATAAGTATTTTAAAAGGGAATGGGCCTTAGTTCTATGGGTGGACGCCTTTTCTGCATATCACCATAAACGTGGACCAGGGGTGACTCTAAATTGCGTTTGAACAATATGGGTATCAAATGGAAGGTGTTAATGTGTATTTTAAAAGGGAATGGGTCTTAGTTCTATAGGTGGACGCCTTTTCGAGATATCGCCATAAAGGTGGACCAGGGATGACTCTAAAATTTTTTTGTACGATATGGATATCAAATGAAAGGTGCTAATGAGTATTTTAAAAGGGAGTGGGTTTTAGTTCTATAGGTGGACGCCTTTTCGAGATATCGCCATAAAGGTGGACCAGGGATGACTCTAGAATTTGTTTGTACGACATGGGTATCAAATGAAAAGTGTTAATGAGTATTTTAAAAGGAAGTGGGCCTTAGTTCTATAGGTGGACGCCTTTTCGAGATATCGTCATAAAGGTGGACCAGGGGAGATTCTAGAATTTGTTTGTACGATATGGTTATCAAACGAAAGGTGATAATGAGTATTTTAAAAGGGAGTGGGTCTTAGTTCTTTAGGTGGACGCCTTTTCGAGATATCGACTAAAATGTGGACCAGGGTGCCCAGAACATCATCTGTCGGGTACCGATAATTTATTTATATATGTAATACCACGAACAGTTATACTTCCAAGATTCCAAGGGCTTTTGATTTTGCCCTGCAAAACTTTTTCATTTTCTTCTACTTAATATGGTAGGTGTCACAACCATTTTACAAAGTTTTTTTTCTAAAGTTATATTTTGCGTCAATAGACCAATCCAATTACCATGTTTCATCCCTTTTTTCGTATTTGGTATATTATTATGGCATTTTTTTCATTTTTAGTAATTTTCGATATCGAAAAAGTGGGCGTGGTCATAGTCGGATTTCGGCTATTTTTTACACCAATATAAAGCGAGTTCGGATAAGTACGTGAGCTGACTTTGGTAAAGATATATCGATTTTTGCTCAAGTTATCGTGTTAACCGCCATGCGGAAGGACAGACGGTCGACTGTGTATACAAACTGGGCGTGGCTTCAACCGATTTCGCCCTTTTTCACAGAAAACAGTTATCGTCCTAGAATCTAAGCCTCTACCAAATTTCACAAGGATTGGTAATGTTTTGTTCGACATATGGCATTAAAAGTATCCTAGACAAATTAAATGAAAAAGCTCGGAGCCACGCCCATTTTGAAAATTTATTTAATTTTTGTATTTTGTTGCACCATATCATTACTGGAGTTGAATGTTGACATAATTTACTTATATACTGTAAAGATATTAAATTTTTTGTTAAAATTTTACTTTAAAAAAAATTTTTTTTAAAAGTGGGCGTTGTCCTTCTCCGATTTTGCTAATTTTTATTAAGCGTACATATAGTAATAGGAGTAACGTTCTTGCCAAATTTCATCATGATATCTTCAACGACTGCCAAATTACAGCTTGCAAAATTTTTAATTACCTTCTTTTAAAAGTGGGAGGAGCCACGCCCATTGTCCAGAATTTTACTAATGTTCTATTCTGCGTCATAAGTTCAACTCACCTACCAAGTTGCATCGCTTTATCTGTCTTTGGTAATGAATTATTGCACTTTTTCTGTTTTTCGAAATTTTCGATATCGAAAAAGTGGCCGTGGTTATAGTCCGATATCGTTCATTTTACACAGCGATCTGAGATGAGTTCTCAGGAACCTACATACCAAATTTCATCAAGATACCTCAAAATTTACTCAAGTTATCGTGTTAACGGACGGACGGACGGACATGGCTCAATCATTTTTTTCGATCCTGATAATTTTGGTATATGGAAGTCTATATCTATCTCGATACCTTTATACCTGTACAACCAACCGTTATCCAATCAAAGTTAATATACTCTGTGAGCTCTGCTCAACTGAGTATAAAAAGAGGGTGGCACATACCATACAAACGGAATGTTTGATACAGCATAACTCTGGAAGTATTCATGCAAGAACATTGAAATCCAGTAAAGAGTTAAATTGGATCAATCCATAACACCACTAAGAAAATAAGGGGTGAGTAAGAAGGGGCGTGGCACCTCCCATACAAATGGAATAATGAAAGTTGGTATAGAGCTATATGACGTAAAGTTCTAACAGCACCAGTAATATATGGAATTGAAAAAAACAAGACAAATGGGACTTTCAGAACTATGGCTGCCTTAAAAACTCAGGTTATTTCAACACGTAAAGTTTGATTGCAGAGTTGGGTTTGGCTGTTATTCCTTTAGTAATCTTTTAAGTTATCTTTAGGGTTGGTATTTTTGGATACGCATGGAGGAACCACAAAAAAGGATTTCTGTTTAATTTGATATTAATTGATGTAATTTTAAGGTGTAGTGATCATCCCAAAGGTGGTGCTTTCCTGTTACTTGCTGGAACAGCCGCATTTGAAGTAAGCAGCAGCTTTTTTTTTTTTTACCTCGGACGTTGTGGCAGCGCACTACCCTCAAGTGGCCCGCTGAAACCAGGCTAATCCTGTTTTTTTTTTTTTTTTTTTTTTTTTAATTCATACATACTTTTTTTGTTTTTTTTTTATTTTTTTTTTGTGTATCATAATTCTTATTTATGTGTCACTTATAATTTTTTTTACCGAGTCTTTGAGAGGCAGTGGCTTCTTAAGCGCCGAGATCTAAAACCGCTCAGCTACAGAGAAACTCATCAGCTGAGAAATATAGATTCACAAAATACAATAGACTAAAAGTATAAATATAATTTTTTAATTATTAAGAGAAGATAGAACCGTCTTTTTTATGGCAAAGAGCGAGTCCGAAACATCAATTATTCTCGAGTGAGAGTTATAATCTTCACACAAACATAGAAAAGGTTCGTGTAGTTGGAAATTGCTTCTGCATTGTTTAAGAATTATAGGTTTATAATGCCTTGAAACTCGGCATGGAACATTCAAGTTTACTTCGTTCAATAGAAATGGGCTTTAAATCGATCCATTTAAAAGTCTAGCCATAAATAGTACACCTAGCATTTCTCTACGACTTGCAAGTGTAGGAAGATTTATTAGTTTTAATCGATTAGTGTAAGGAGGAAGATTATACGGAGAGTCCCATTGAAGATTTCTAAAGGCGAAAAGTAAAAACTGTTTTTGAATTGATTCTAGTCTATCCACATGAACTTGATAACGCGGATTCCAAATTATCGATCCATATTCTAATATCGGCCTCACCAATGATGTAAAAAGGGTTTTTGTAACGTAAGGATCACTAAACTCCTTTGCCAATTTTTTCACAAATGCTAAAACTCCTCTCGCTTTATTGACTGTGGCATTAATATGAGGGTTGAAACTAAGTTTGCAATTCATTGTAACTCCCAAGTCGACAAAAACATCAACGCTTTCCTGAGTTTGGCCATTAATTGTGTAGGAAGCTGGCTGTATGTTTCCACGTGAAAAACACATGGATTTACATTTTTCTATGTTGAGAGGCATAAAATTCGCATTACACCAAGTAACTAAACGAGATAAATCCGCCTGGAGTACAGAACGTTCTTCAACCGACGCGTATGACTTAAAAAGTTTTACGTCGTCGGCATACATTAAAATTTTAGAATATTTTATAGTTGTGGAAACATCGTTTATAAAGATCAAAAACAGAATAGGACCGAGATGGCTGCCCTGAGGCACACCGGAGGGAACATCGATGACATTCGAACAATTTTTTTTTTAAAATGACTCTTTGAGTTCTACCGCAAAGATAGGAGGAGATCCAGCGAGTTAGTCCAGGTTGAAAACCAAGCAATTCGAGTTTATAAACAAGTAATGAGTGGCGTACTTTGTCGAATGCTTTGCTGAAATCAGTGTATATAACGTCGGTATGATGATTGTTTCTAAACCCATTAAAGACGTGAGTTGTAAATTCAAGCAAATTGGTTGTGGTTGATTTGGCTCTACAAAAGCCATGCTGAGAACTATCTATCAATGTAGAACTCGAAAATGTAAGGTGATTAGTAACGATTGCTTTGAATAGCTTAGGGATAGCGGAGAGCTTTGCTATTCCACGATAGTTTTCAATAGACGACTTGCTTCCTTTTTTATGGAGTGGGATAAGAAAAGATTCCTTCCAAGCCGTCGGGAAAATGCCATCTTTTAAAGAGAGGTTAAACAGATCAGTAAGGGGCTGGTAAAAGTATTCCGCACATTTTTTAAGAAAACATGTTGGGATCAAATCGGGACCGTATTTGAAGGATTCTTTTAGGGTCTTTAGATGTAGTAGAACATCTTCAGGCAGCAAATGTGGGGCATATATTGAGTTACTAGAATGGAGCTCATACGGATAATTTGTAGGTGATGAATCAACCACAGCAGAGTAATTAGAGTGAAAGAATTGAGCGAAGAAGTTTGCAATCTCTTGATCGTCGCTGGAAATGCTATTTCTAAACTTCATGGCAGAAGGAAATCCGTTAGTTCTGCGTTTAGAATTTACGAAATCATAAAAAGACTTCGGGTGGCAAATAATGTTTCTTTTAATTTTACATATGTAAGCTTTATAACACTTTTTATTAAGTTCAAAATACTTATGACGGAAAATAGCGTACTGTGTATAATGAGAATGTAAACCGGTTCTCTTATATAATTTGAATAAACGTGATTTCTTATTTTTTAAAGCTTTTAAATCTTTAGTAAACCAGGCTTGCACTGGTTCAATGTACGAGCATTTGCGTTTGGGCACATGTTTTTCAAATAAAGTATAAATGGTTTTATTAAAATGTAAAACGTTTTCCTCTACATCCTCTTTATATCGAGGCCAAGTTATCTCAGAAAGCTCTTTATTTAAATTGTTGAAATAAGTTTTGGAAAAATCAAAGCATCTGGTAGAGACACATGTTTTGTTAGTGCAGCCGACTTCGTTGCTTATGATTTCGTAAGTTATCTCAAGAGAAGGATGGTAAGCGTCTTCTGGCAAAACAAGAGGTTCACACCGATTTATAAAGAATTTAGATATGTCGTCAACAAATGCCAAGTCTAAGAATTTTCCATACTTATTTGGAAAGAAGTTGATCTGATTAAGGCAAAGATCAGTAATTCCATCCAAAAAGTCATTGTTATGCATCTTGGATGATACGGGGACAATATTGTGATCAACGGTATTCCAAGATATATGTGGCAGGTTAAAGTCGCCTAAAACAATCATTGAGTCCGTGGACTTTATCATCGAATTGACTGGTTTTAACAGTGAAATATGGTGCATATACACTGATAGATCAGAAGACGGTGGAATATAGTAAACGGCTAAGTAAATGTTACCCCGGTCTAGTAAGATTCGGATGCATTTAAACTCGATGGAATCAACTTTGGCTAAATTAACATCTTCAGATGGAATTGAAGAATGTACAGCTAGCAAGACACCACCTCCGGTCCTATTTAAGCGATCATTTCTATAGGTCTGATACTCACCACAAAAAATTTCGGAATTTAAAACATTGGGTTTCAGCCATGTTTCGGTAAAAGCAATAATATTATAGTTACAGTGAATGGTTTTTATAAGTCAGTTAATTTAGTATTTAAGCCTCTAACGTTTTGATAGTAAATGCTTAAGCAAGATATTAAATTAAGTTTTTTGGATCGGAACTTTGAGGAGGAATTTTTGCTACATTTTGAGTAATCTCAATAGTCTTGTGCACAAATTCGCGAACAAAAGCCCCTGGCGGCCAAAATTCGCTGTCCAAAAGTTTATCAAAATCTTCTGAGTAGACATCATTTCTAAATGAAGAAATGTTCCTTTCGTAATTAAATTTAAATTTTCTTAAAGTCATGCCGTCAGCCTTAATTTTTGAAGTGACATAAGACTTGATATCCCCAACGGAAGTGTCTTTGTCAAAGCGAGATATAAAAATCGATTTTTTGACGGGACTACAACCAGCTTCTTAGCCGGTGCTACTGAATAAGAAGTCACAGATTGAGAAGTTACAGTTTCAGAAGTTACAGTTTGAGGCTCTAAGGTTTTTTCCGCGGCCTTAGAAGTGGATGGAACCACAGCTTGCGGATTAGGGGAAGCCAAGCCTATGAGCTCCACTTGCGGAAGATTAATGTTCTGAGCAGGATTAAGATTCATAGCATTAGGTGAGTCTTCAGAATGTTTTTGATTATTATCGCGGTTGTCTTTATTTCTATTTAAACAATGCGGTAACTCATCCAAACACTTGAAGGATTAGAACAAGCTATCGTATTGATTGAACTTTTCCGTGATTATGGAAAACTCTTTAGCAATATCAGAAAACGCATTTCGTGTTTGTCTAAACAGTTTAAATAGGTCAAACTCGGTTGATCTGCATTTAATGCATGACCAACGTACTCCCTTCTCCCCATCATTGACAGTGTCAACAACTCTAGCTATCAGTCCCGCGCACTTTCCATGGGCGAGCCCATCGCAAAGCCAGCAAGAGACAAAACGTTCGGATTCGCTTTTTACCTGACAGTTTTTGAAAATGCAAGTCATTTTTTATAGAAAGGTGAAAAGAAACTAGTATAAGAATATAGAAATGGTAGAGATATGTTTGTAAATTACAAAGAAAAAACAGTTGAAATAGCACTGAGAACGAGAAAGGTTATATATAAAGCAACTCTGAAAGTTTGGGAGCTTAGCGGTAGCTAGCAGTTTTAGAGTCACTGTCACTTGACACCTAAAAAGCGACGCAAACAGCTGCGAAGACAGTAAATTGCGAGAAAAACAAAAAGTGTGCGCACAAAAACAATTGCAAGGTGAAAAGGTGCCAATCAAAAATTGCAACAAAAACACAAATGCACAATGACTCGGCAAACACAAAATGAATAATAAGAAATTGATTAAAACTTTAAAAATTCAGAAAATCTTAACTTTTCAAAGCAAACCAATTGTATTAAAATGAACTCTAGGTTTTCGCACTTATTTTTGTCACAAACTAGTATTACAATTTAGATATTATAATTTAAAACTCGCAAAATAAACACAGCAAAATAAAATGCAACTTCACAGCTATAATGACGTTTGCACACAACAACTTCTTGAAATTAATTATGGCAAAATTCCTATTTCTTTACTAGCAGATTTGATTTCTTTTCTTGCAAGTTTTTGAGAAATTATGACATAACCTGAAGCTTTAATATCTAATGTTTCTTCCAAATATTGAACCTATCTTTACAAACTATAAATTGCTTTGAGAAAAGGCATTTTATGCACCTTAAAATGAGGATGTTAATATCACTAGAACCAAGACAACTTATCACTCTATTAGCACAGTCGTAGAAGAGTCCCAACCTGTGCATATCCGATTGAGTTTATTAGCTCTTTTGAGCCATCAGAAATTTCTTCAAATCAACTGGTCCTTAAAAAGGGCCCATAATATCATAATATTTATGTTTCGTTATTTCGATTCTCCACGCTTATGCAGCGGGACAAGGCTTTTCATCACAAAACTTTTACGGATGTCATTGAAGCAATTCATTTTATCGGAAAATTTCCATAACAAAAAAGTTTAAAACCAAGGATTCCATTGATACCGATGGGTTTGTCTTTTCAATTTTAAATGCCTCAAATTTCCTATCCCTATCAATGAAGCTCAAGGACGATCATTAGATGCGAATCAAGAGATTGATGAGCGCAACAAAAACCTACGCCAGGGGAATTCTGTTACAAATATGATTATATCGCACAACCACAGTCATTAGCTATAGCAGAAGTCAATCTTACCAACTCATGTTTTACCCATGGCCAGTTACGCGTAGCTTGCATATTTTTATAGAAACGTGTGGTAAAACCCACGCACCTAAGCTAGTTTTCTATTATTTTTCAAAAGAAAATCTAATTGTGCTTATTTGTTCGTTTCTATATTTGTACAGTTGAATTGTGGTATTAACTTCACATAGGTTAAGTGATACGTGTACAATATGACCGTATTTTTAACCCTTTCACGCATATTTCATATTTCTTTATTCAGTCTATGATTTACAATAATCTTACAGACTAGATTAACAAAAATTTCTTATATATAAGTAAAAAGTGTTAAAAAATTAACATAATATAGAGAATAACACATTCTTAAAACAAAAGCGTGATACCGAAAAATCAATACATTGATCATTGTTTAATGAGTTGATGGCAATTAGAGCGCGTGTGATCGGCCCATTTAGAGCATAATTAGACTTAAACTGGTCAATAGAAAACATGTTATGTTGCCGCAAATTCCGTGATGGAACATAAAAGTTCAAAGACACCAACGGCCATTAATGATGCCGTAGATAAATATTATCGATGAGATAACCCTTCTACTCTCTAACGTATCGAGATTTATTAGCCTACACCTTGAGATATATGAGGGGAGAGGCAAATCAAATCTTATATCAGATAAACAGTATTTCATAAATATTTCTTGTACACGTTCAATTCTTTTGTTATGTACGTCATAATAGGGACTCCATATTATGGAACCATATTCAAGCCTAGATTGTACAAAGGCATTGTACAATAGCTTTTTATACACAGCTGAGCAGAGCTCACAGAGTATATTAATTTTGTTCGCATAACGGTAATCCGTAACGGCATAAACTAATCGAGATAGATATAGACTTCTATATATCAAAACGATCTGGGCGAAAAAAGAAATTCATTTATCCATGTCCGTCCGTCTGCCCGTTAACACGATAACTTTAGTAAATTTTGAGGTATCTTAATGAAATTGGGTATGTAAGTTATTGGCTACTCATCTCAGATCGCTATTTAAAATGAGCGAAATTGGACTATAACCACGCCCACTTTTTCGATATCATGGATCATGGTACCGCGACAATGCAATATTAAACAAGTAAGGAAGTCTAATTTCGGTTGGAACCGAACATTACATACCCAGCTGTACACTTTAAATGCTGTTGTTGTTTGTTTTGTGTGCTTAATAGTGTTACAAAGCAGCGCAATAATACATATATGTACATATGGTTCTATTCTGAACAAATTTTCGTTTAAAAGAAGCAAAAAGCTTACAGAGGCTAACACCAATGACCTTGAGCGGGTAATAATGCAGTTCGCCTTCAAATATGGGGATTTCCCTACTGTTTATTTTAAAATTAAGATATAACAGAACAATAAACATAAACACACAAGTGACATTGTACTAAAAAGCGTTATTACAAACAAGTAAGGAAGGCTAAGTTCAGTTGTAAACGAACATTACATACTCAGCTGAGAGCTTGGGAGACAAAATACGGGGCAAATCACCATGTAGGAAAATGAACCTAGGGTAACCCTGGAATGTGTTTGTATGACATGGGTATCAAATGGAAGGTGTTAATGAGTATTTTAAAAGGGAGTGGGCCATAGTTCCATAGGTGGACGCCATTTCGGGATATCGCCATAACGGTGGACCAGGGCTGACTCTAGAATGTGTTTGTACACTATGGGTATCAAACGAAAGGTGTTAATGAGTATTTAAAAGGGCGTGGGGCTTAGTTCTATAGGTGGACGCCTTAAAGGTGGACTAGGGGTGACTCTAGACTTTGTTTGTACGATGTGGGTATCAAATGAAAGGTGTTAATGAGTATTTTAAAAGGGAGTGGGCCTTAGTTCTATAGGTGGACCAGGGGTGACTCTAGAATGTGTTTGTACAATATGGGTATCAAACGAAAGGTGCTAATGAGTATTTTAAAAGGGCGTGGGGCTTAGTTCTATAGGTGGACGCCTTTTCGAGATATCGCCATAAAGGTGGACCAGGGGTGACTCTAGACTTTGTTTGTACGATATGGGTATCAAATGAAAGGTGTTAATGAGTATTTTAAAAGGGAGTGGGCCTTAGTTCTATAGGTGGACGCCTTTTCGAGATATCGCCATAAAGGTGGACCAGGGGTGACTCTAGAATGTGTTTGTGCAATATAGATATCAAACGAAAGGTGTTAGTGAGTATTTTAAAAGGGAGTGGGCCTTATTTCTATAGGTGGACGCTTTTTCGAAATATCGCCTTAAAGGTGGACCAGGGGTGACTCTAGACTTTGTTTGTACGATATGGGTATCAAATTATAGGTATTAATGAGGGTTTTAAAAGGGAGTGGTGGTAGTTGTATAGAAGGCCGCCTTTTCGAGATATCGGCATAAAGGTGGACCAGGGGTGACTCTAGAATGCGTTTGTACAATACGGGTATCAAACGAAAGGTGTTAATGAGTATTTTAAAAGGGAGTGGGCCTTAGTTCTACAGGTGGACGCCTTTTCGAGATATCGCCATAAGGGTGGACCAGGGGTGACTCTAGAATGTGGTTGTACACTATGGGTATCAAATGAAAGGTGTTAATGAGTATTTTAAAAGGGAGTGGGCCTTAGTTCTACAGGTGGACGCCTTTTCGAGATATCGCCATAAGGGTGGACCAGGGGTCACTCTAGACTTTGTTTGTACGATATGGGTATCAAATGAAAGGTGTTGATGAGTATTTTAAAAGGGAGTTGGCCTTAGTTCTATAGGTGGACGCCTTTTCGAGATATCGCCATAACGCTGGACCAGGGGTGACTCTAGAATGTGTTTGTACAATACGGGTATCAAACGAAAGGTGTTAATGAGTATTTTAAAAGGGCGTGGGGCTCAGTTCTATAGGTGGACGCCTTTTCGAGATATCGCCATAAAGGTGAACCAGGGGTGACTCTAGACTTTGTTTTTACGATATGGGTATCAAATGAAAGGTGTTAATGAGTCTTTTTAAAAGAGAGTGGGCCTTAGTTCTATAGGTGGTCGCCTTTTCGAGATATCGCCTTAAAGGTGGACAAGGGGTGACTTAGAATATGTTTGTACAATATAGGTATCAACTTAAAGGTATTAATGAGTGTTTTAAAAGGGAGTGGTGGTAGTTGTATATGTGAAGGCGTTTTCCAGATAACAAAAAAAAATAATCCAATTACCATGTTTCACTCCTTTTTTTCGTATTTGGTTAGAATTATGGCAATTTTTTTGGTTTTTGGTAATTTTCGATTTCAAAAAGTGGGCGTGGTCAAAGTCGGATTTCGGCCGTTTTTTATACCAATACAAAGTGAGTTCAGGTAAGTACGTGAACTGATTTTAGTAAAGATATATTGATTTTTGCTCAAGTTATCGTGTTAAAGGCCGAGCGGAAGGACAGACGGTGGACTATGTATAAAAACTGGGCGTGGCTTCAACCGATTTCGCCCTTTTTTACAGGAATAAGTTATAGTCCCAGAAACTAAGCCCCTACCAAATTTCACAAGGATTGGTAAAGTTTTGTTCGACTTATGGCCTTAAAAGTATTATAAACAAATTAAATGAAAAAGGGCGGAGCCACGCCCATTTTGAAATTTTCTTTTATTTTTGTATTTCGTTACACCATGTCATTACTGGAGTTGAATGTTGACATAATTTACTTATATACTGTAAAGATATTAAATTTTTTGTTAAAATTTGACTTTAAAAATGTTTTTTTTTTTTAAGTGGACGTGGTCGTTCTCCGATTTTGATAATTTTTATTAACCATACATATAGTAATAGGAGTAACGTTCCTGCCAAATTTCATAATGATGTCTTCAACGACTGCCAAACTACAGCTTGAAAAACTTTTAAATTACCTTTCCACCTGCCTTTACCTGCATTGTCCAAAATTTTACTGATTTTCTATTCTGCGTCATAAGTTCAACTCACCTACCAAGTTGCATCGCTTTATCCATCTTTGGTGTGAATTATCGCACTTTTTCGGTTTTTCGAAATTTTCGATATCGATACAGTGGGCGTTGTTATTGTCCGATTTCGTTCATTTTAAATAGCGATCTGAGATGAGCGCCCAGAAACTCACATGCCAAATTTCATCAAGATACCTCAAAATTTACTCAAGTTATCGTGTTTACGGATGGACGAACGGACCGACGGACGGACATGGCTAAATAAATTTCTTTTTTCGCCCGGATCAATTTGATATATAGAAGTCTATATCTATCTCGATTCCTTTATACCTGTACAACCAACCGTTATCCAATCAAAGTTAATATACTCTGTGAGCTCTGCTCAACTAAGTATAAAAATAGGGAAAGAAATGGAAGCCCAATGTGGCATAGAAAAAAAAACATAATAATAACATGAAATTTAATTTTAAACAATTCTTTGAAAAAAAATTTTTTTCAATTTTAAGAAAACTAGAAATGTCAAAAATATTAAATTTAAAAACTTTTTTTAAGAAAATCAAAAATTTTAGAAACAAATTTTCTATAATGTTAATTAGATAAAGGAAAATAGCAAAATGGCATAAATTTTAATTTTTAAAATAATTTGTAAATTGAAAAAAACTACTATTTCTAAAATTTAAAGAAAAATGTTAATTATTTTGTTAAATTAATTAAACAAAAAGAGAAGAAATAACATAGAAATAAAATTTTGTTTAAATACTTTGTAAAATTAATATTTTGAATATTTTGTAAGAAAATTTGAAATATCTGAATTAGAAATGTTAAATTTAACAAAATTTATCTTTAAGAATAGAGTTTTTTTTCTAAATAATAACAAGGCTAATTAAATAAGAAAAATAAAAAAATAAAATAATAAAGTAAAATGGAATGCATATGATAAAGAATAAACCAAAATTTTTTTTCTCGGGAGATCCAAGTGAGTCGCGACCGAAGTACTTTCGCCTAGTTCTGGCAAAAGCTGGGCAATCAAACATAAAGTGATTTGGTGATTCCACCTCGTCATCCTCCATACAGCTGCAGCAGGATGGAGTTTCCAGTATATTGAGACGTACCGCATGGACACCCATGGGACAGTGCCCTGTCAAAACTCCAATGACAATTGATAGGTGAGCCTTAGTGAACCCAATTATTTCAGCAGACCTCCTGCCATCCACTTTCGGTCAGAAAGATCTTGCTACCCTGCAAGACGTGGTGTCCGCCCAACGTTTGCTGAGCTGACTCGAGGCCCAGCTATGGAGGAGCAATCCATAGGTGGCCAGCGGGATCCCGAAATCCCTACAGCCATCTTCATCTGGTCCCTGATCAAGAGCCTTGAACTACTTATGATATCCAAGCCAAGTATCTTAGCCCCCAAAGCGCTATATAAATTTGCAATAAAAGACTAGTCGCGCTCATTTTCATCTTAGGATAGAAAAATGGTAGCGTAGAAAATTATCAAGCAACCAGATTGTTGAGGAAGTTATTGACTTAGGACAATATTCGACCAGGCATACAAGAAATGCCGGCAATCCAGGACTTGAAATTTATAAGGAGAAACACAGTTGTCCTGAGGGACAAATTGGTGATTAAGAATTGAATATTTACTGCAGTAGACAAATTTATAAAATAATAATTGGTACCCAAGTTCTCAAAGATCAAATAATTGCACTAACCCAAGAGGTTGTGCAAGTGACAAATCCCGGTATAAAAATAATTCTTCATAAAAATCATGACGATTCTGTCTTGGTGACCGCCGCAGAAATCGCATGCCAAATAAGATCAAAGAAATTGCTGGAAAAATAAGAAAAATAAATAGAATAATTTTTGCATCCACTATACCATCCTTCCACTAACCAGCTAAACTACTACCACTAATATAAACTACCTTGCTTTTCCGTCAACCTCAGCTCCAAAATTCCTGCACAATTAGCTACAGATACTTCTTATACACTAAATTAAATAAAACCCTAATAAAATGAAAGAACAATGAAAAGCCGTTATTTAATAAAAATAATTAAAGTTAGAAATAGAAAAAAAAAATAGAAATAAAGAAAAAATAGATATAAGTGTGAGACGCTTCAGATAGGAAACCTAATTTTTAGAGAGATCATAATTTTAGGAAAGATATTTTCATTTAGCCACAGGTAGAATAGAAAATAGTAATAGAAAATATTTTTACTTCAACCCACACATATAATCCATACGAATAAGTTTAATCCGGTATAGAACATATTACATAACACAGTATAGAACATTTACTAGTAACACATATGATTTAAAAACCAAAACAATTATACTATAAGCACACCAATTTACTCAACAACATAGATGCGTAAGAAAGAGAATAATAAACAAAAGAAATAAAAATACTAACCCATGTTAGCACACATGAAGTAACTGTAACACTTCATAATAATTTGTAAACACATGCCGTTTTTTAAGGGAGTCGACGCTCTTAAGGGTCAGCTGTGCAAAAAAAAAACAAAAAAAAGTAATAATAATAAATTACTCATCATAGTAAATACACAAAAAAAAATAGAAAAAGTCAGCTTATTATGAAAAAGCGAGAATGAGCATAACGGGCATAGTATGTAAAGCAAATGCAAACGGATAAAAGCAAAAAAAAAACATATAAACTTATAATATCAAGTTACCACTATGACAGAAATTACAACTGAATGCAAAAAATTATTTGGTAACACCAAGTAAGTTGACTGGGTCATTTAACGAAAAATGAAACAACACGGCACACTTATCCAAGTGACTTTGGACTGACCATCTATAATTAAGCACAAAATTATATACGCTCACTTAAAAGGCCGATGGTGTAGTATCGCGTGAAACTCACCTCACTTCAAACACGCTTAACATTACAAACATACGTTCATTGACCCAGGTGACTACCATAAGTTCATTCGCGTTCACCAAGTCACCTAATGCATTAATGCGTCATACCCAAATTGCTCAAGTAGGACAATATGTAAGTCAACATAATAATTCGCTAACAAAGCATTCCTCACTATTGGGTCATGCCCCTCTAGTATGTAATTATTAATGTAAGAATGTATATATATTTAGGTTAAGAACTTTTGTATAAATAGGAAAGAATTTAATCAATAAAGAAAATTTATGAATGTGATGTCAGCGCTTAAAATCTTTGTATTGTAAAAGAAAAAATTATTTTCTCAGTAAGTCGTCTAATCTCTGTAGATCAGCATGGTTTCATGTCGGGAAGATCAACCACGTCTAACTTGGCAGTGTTTTCGGAATACTGCATCGACGCTTTTACTGTTGATGGTATGACCTCATATCCCTTCATAGCTTCTTCAGACGTTCCTCAAGGAAGCATACTGGGCCCTATTCTTTTTGTCATTTTCATTAATGATGTTGCCAGCTGTTTTGAATTTTCGCAACTCCTGCTATACGCAGATGATATGAAGGTTTTCAACAAGATTACCCTCCGATTCAATTAAACTTCAGAAGGACCTAGATAATGTAGTTATAAATAAAAAAATAAATGTAAGGCGCGATAACCTCCGAAGAGATCTAAGGCCGAGCTTCTCTTCCAATTTGCGTCGTGCTCCTCTTGCTTTTCCCTACAAATTGGCCGGACGGGACCTACATGTTTTATGCCGACTCCGAACGGCATATGCAAGGCAGATGAGTTTTCACTGAGAGCTTTTCATGGCAGAAATACACCCGGAGCGCTTGCCAAACACTGCCGAGGGCGACCCCGCTTAGAAAAGTTTTCTTCTAATTGAAAAACCTTATTTCTAAAATTTTGATGTTGCTTTGCCCGGGGTTTGAACCCAGGGCATACGGTGTGGTAGGCGGAGCACGCTACCATCACACCACGGTGGCCGCCAGATAATGTAGTTACTTGGTGCAAAAATAATAAACTTGCGTTAAATATTAAAAAATGCTATCATGTCCCTTATTATAAATCCCGTTTACTCATTCCTACTTCCTACCACATGGGGGCGCGCAACTAAGCACTGTGTCCGAGGTCACTGATCTTGGGGTGGTCTTTGATTCTAAGTTTTCTTTTCATAGTCATTTAAACTTTACAATAGCTAAAGCTTACTCGATGTTGGCTTTTGTTCGACGATTCAATTCTGATTTCACTGACCCATATACTTTAAAATCACTATATAGGATAGGGATAGGGATAGGTTAGGTGGTAGCTGCCCTGATAAGGATAGCTCACTTGGACAACACGAAGGTCCGTTGTGATACCACATACACCAAAAATAACGGTGACCTAGATCCAGCTACTTAGAGAATCGTTGGGTAGCAACGATAAAGCTCCGAATGATACCGATCTCAACTTTGGATATATCCTCGGGAGATCCAAGTGAGTCGCGACCGAAGTACTTTCGCCTAATTCTGGCAAAAGCTTGACAATCAAGCATAAAGTGATTTGGTGATTCCACCTCATCATCCTCCATACAGCTGCAGCAGGATGGAGTTTCCAGTATATTGAGACGTACCGCATGGATACCCATGGGACAGTGCCCTGTCAAAACCCCAATGACCATTGATAGGTGAGCCTTAGTGAACCCAATTATTTCAGCAGACCTCCTGCCATCCACTTTCGGCCAGAAAGATCTTGCTACCCTGCAAGACGTGGTATCCGCCCAACGTTTGCTGAGCTGATTCCAGGCCCAGCTATAGAGGAGCAATCCACAGGTGGCCAGCGGGATCCCGAAGTCCCTACAGCCATCTTCATCCGGTTCAGTTGTACCGATTCGGGCTAAGAGATCCGCTTGACAGTTACCCGGGATATCACTATGGCCCGGGACCCAGATAATCTTAATTGTAAAATAATTCGATGCAATCGCAAGCGAGGTCAGGCACTCCGAGACCACCCTCGATCGCACTGTAGTTGAGCTCAAGGCCTTGATAGCCGATTGGCTATCAGAGTAAATGTTAAATTCCCTAACCGTGGTAGCACTGGATAGCATTCCATCCACCGCATCCTTAATCGCAGCAATTTCCGCTTGGAATACACTGCAGTGATCAGCCAACTTAAACTTGCGGCTTAAATTTAGCTCTTGACAAAAGACCCCCCCACCAACCTTTCCATCCAGCTTTGACCCATCCGTGAACAAGTTAACCGGTCCCATGCCCCAGATAATTCCTCTTCCCCAATCCTCTCTCTCTGGAATAACTGGGGTGAAGGTTGTATAGGGAGCTGTTATCGGCATACAGTAGTCCGTTCTGTCCGGGATGAAGTCGAAACTGGTAAGAAGGCTAGAGTGTCCGCGGTCAGAAAGTCTATATCCCATATCACGAAGCCTGACCAACGACCTTGCCGCGGCCGCCTTTCCCGCAATATCTACTGGGTATATGTTCAGCATGACGTTCAGTGCCAAGGTAGGCGTTGTTCTGAGAGCGCCACTGATACCGATCAGCGCCGTCCGTTGCACTGACACTAACATTTTGGAGGTGCTCGCCGTGTCCAGTGCTTTCCACCAGACCAGCACCCCATATAGCAGAATCGGTTTGACCACCATCTCATAAAGCCAGTGTACTATTCTTGGCGAGAGTCCCCATCTCTTTCCGATAGCTCCTCTGCAGCAGTACAAGGCAATGGCGGCCTTCCTGGCCCGATCTTCCACATTGGGTCTCCAGGACAGTTTCTTGTCCAAAACAATCCCCAAATATTAAACCCTATCAGAAAGTACCAACGGTACCCCTCCAATCGAGGGAGTTCTGAAATCGGGCACCTTATATCTTCTTGTGAAAAGGACCAATTCCGTTTTTCCCGGGTTGACCGCCAATCCACATGATTCAGCCCACCTAGCCACAGTATCCAGGTAGCCCTGAAGAACATCGCGCAGGGCGCCCAGAAATTTGCCTCTGACTAGGATAGCGAGGTCATCTGCATAGGCAACCACCCGACAACCATTGGCTTCCAGCTCCACAAGAAGCTCGTTGACTACCACAACCCAGAGGAGAGGAGATAGGACACCCCCTGTGGCGTGCCCCTGCACACCTTCCTCTTAATTATGGCCCCTCCCCACTCCGCTGCGACAATTCTGCCGCATAGAAGTTTGCTAATAAATTCAACCAGAGCCGCCTCGACTCCTAAACCCACCAGAGCTCTTTCGATTGACCCCGGTAAGACATTGTTAAAAGCTCCCTCGATGTCTAGAAAGGCACCCAGAGCATACTCTTTGTGTTCTAGGGACCCCTCTATTTGCTTTACAATCGAATGGAGAGCCGTTTCCGTCGATCTGCCTTTGCAGTACGCATGTTGTGAAGCCGACAGTAACCCCCGAGGTATCCTTTCCCGTAGGTACAGGTCAATCAACCGCTCAAACGTCTTAAGAAGAAACGACGAGAGACTGATTGGCCTGAAATCCTTAGGTGATACATGAGAGCTTCTGCCGGCCTTCGGAATGAAAATAACCCTAACCGTGTGCCAAGACTTCGGGATATAGTTAAGCCTGAGGCAGTTAGTATATATGATGGCCAACCAGCGGCAGGAAATCCCCAAAGACATTTGAAGCTGCGCAGGAATGATTCCATCCGGGCCCGGAGACTTATAGGGCTTGAACGACCCTATAGCCCAGGTTATCTGACTTTCCCGTATTGGAATGGCAGGCACTTCTGCATGGCCAACGACCGCCGACCATGCAGGCGAAGATCCCTGCGCAACTGGGACATCGGGAAAATGATTGTCCAGTAAAAGCCTTAGGGACTCCTCGCTACTCATCGACCAGTCCCCACCATCATCTCTCAGATACCCCAGAGGAGCGGGGTTCCTAGAGAGTATTTTTCTAAATCTCGCGGATTCATTGCAGCCTTCTACGTTTTCGCAGAAGCTTCGCCATGCATCTCGCTTGGCTATCCTTATTTCATATTTATAAATCCCCAGACTCACCTTATAGAGCTCCCAGTCCGAGGGTAATTTACTCCTCCTGGCTCTGTTGAAGAGCCGCCGACTGGACGCTCTTAGGTCGTCAAGAGAATCCGACCACCAGGGCGGCTTGCCCTTCCCCCTGTAAGTTTTCAATGGGCAGGACAGCTGAAAGGCGCTATTGCTTGCCGAGGTGAAGTTTTCCACCAGAACGTCTATCTCAGATTCGGACAGGCCCGAACTAATGATAGGCACCGCAGGCAGTAGCTCTCCCAGCTTCCTACAATACAAGTCCCAGTTAGTACTTTTAGGGTTCCTAAAAGATATTTTACCGGGACGTTCTTCGTTCACTGAGAACTGAATATATCGGTGATCAGAGAAGGAGTGCTCGTTGAGAACCCTCCATCCAGATATCCGACCTTCCAGTTCTCTACTAACCAGGGTGAGGTCCAGGACCTCCTCCCTTAACGCAGTAATAAAAGTCGGGTCATTCCCCCTATTACATATACAAAGTCCCTCATCTACAATAAAAGTAAATAAAGACTCACCTCTAGTGTTGGTATCCGAGCTTCCCCAAATGCTATGATGGGCATTTGCATCGGCACCGATGATCACGCCAACACCTCTCCGCCTTGCTTCAGCGGTGATTTCACCCAGTATCGCAGGTGGTGGTCCCACTACGTCCCCGTGGGGCATGTACGCTGAGACCACCCACATTTCATTACTTCCTCGCTCGAGGCAGACCGTGGTTACGTCAGCATTGCTGAAATTAGAGAGAATAAAAGCTTTAATCTCTTTTTTAACAAGCACACAGGATCTAGGCCTACTTGCCTCTCCATGCACCAAGGTGTTGAATTTTCCAGTCCTTAATCCAGAAATCTTACTGCCGTTACTACTCAGCCACGGCTCCTGGACAAGGACTATATCCACTCCGCCTTTTTCAAGGCAGAGCAACAAATTTGCGGAAGCTGCCTTAGAGTGCTGAAGATTGATTTGACGGATTTCCATCAAAAGCGCTCTTCTTCCGCACCCCATCCTTGGCGGATTCGTATTAGTATTGTCCATTCTAAAAAAGTCCCCCCTCAAGGCCGCTATCCGGAGCCGATTGTGTAGTCGCCCTTTAACGATCTCGTGGTTATCTATGCTACGCAGGGAGGCCACGCGAGGTAAAGACTCACCTCTAGTGTTGGTATCCGAGCTTCCCCAAATGCTATGATGGGCATTTGCATCGGCACCGATGATCACGCCAACACCTCTCCGCCTTGCTTCAGCGGTGATTTCACCCAGTATCGCAGGTGGTGGTCCCACTACGTCCCCGTGGGGCATGTACGCTGAGACCACCCACATTTCATTACTTCCTCGCTCGAGGCAGACCGTGGTTACGTCAGCATTGCTGAAATTAGAGAGAATAAAAGCTTTAATCTCTTTTTTAACAAGCACACAGGATCTAGGCCTACTTGCCTCTCCATGCACCAAGGTGTTGAATTTTCCAGTCCTTAATCCAGAAATCTTACTGCCGTTACTACTCAGCCACGGCTCCTGGACAAGGACTATATCCACTCCGCCTTTTTCAAGGCAGAGCAACAAATTTGCGGAAGCTGCCTTAGAGTGCTGAAGATTGATTTGACGGATTTCCATCAAAAGCGCTCTTCTTCCGCACCCCATCCTTGGCGGATTCGTATTAGTATTGTCCATTCTAAAAAAGTCCCCCCTCAAGGCCGCTATCCGGAGCCGATTGTGTAGTCGCCCTTTAACGATCTCGTGGTTATCTATGCTACGCAGGGAGGCCACGCGAGGGTTGACGCATTACCTTATGAGTAATGCGTTCAGAGCCAGACCGGACGCGAAGCGGGAAAATCTTCAACCGCACCTACACCACCAACTTAACGGCGACGGAGCCGGAACGTACCTTGAGGCCCGCCACGGTTTTAACGGGACGTGGGCAGGTGCAGCATTAGCCTACCATCCATTTTGGTAGGGTTTCACCCCGACCTACTAAAGTGGTAGAATACCGCACCTACCAGCCCAATGTCATCAAGTCAAAATGTGATGTGAAATCAAAGTCCTAAAACAGTCCAGTTCGTCACCGTTGTGTACCGATCTTGACTCTCCCTCCCCTGAGCTCGGCACAATGACTCAAGGGGTGCGGATTTTATCGAGTTGTCTTCTCTAGATCCGCCATTATCAGTAGAAGCAGGGGCACCTCGTGCAGGACGTGATAACTAATCACGCGTGACATTCGTCACTATGGCCGGTCTAAGACTGATATCAGTCCCTGATCCAGAGCCTGAAACCACTTATGATATCCAAGCCAAGTATCTTAGCCCCTATATAGTACTACTATATAGTACTTTCGTACGTTCGAAATTGGAATATGCCGTATTTATTTGGCGGCCGTTTTATGCTTGTCATATTTATCGTCTGGAAAAAATTCAAAAAGTATTTATTAAGTACGCTCTACGTCCCCTTTATTTTGATTCCTCCTTTTGATAACTCTTTCACTCCGCTTTTGCGATCCTTTCAGCGCCTCCAATATTGTGTTCACCCAGTCTGGCCTTTCTACCTCCACACGGCGTGCTTTGGACGCTGGCTTACACAGAAGCGATGCTGTTTCCTGAATCAGAACATGTTATACCGTTTCTGCGAATATGGGTTTTGGGTTTGGGTATGTCGCTCGCTTCGTTTCCACGTCCCGTATGCCATTTAAAAAGCTCTGGATGTTTACCCTTTCGGTGTATTCCACGGGTGCGTCCGCATTCGCTAAATATGCCAGCCTTTCAACATCCGACGCAAACTCATGTAATGTTTCACCAGGCCTCTGGAAGCGATTTAGTAACTCCATTTGGTATATCTGTCTCATACGCTCGGTTCCGTATCATCTCTCTAGAGCGCCGACCAATGCTTCATAACAATTCATTTCGCCCTCTGGAATGGTTTGTAAGATCTCAGCTGCAGGCCTTTTCAATGCCATGAACAGTGCAGCTACTTTATCATCCACATTCAAGTTGTTCACTGCTGACATCTTCTCAAATTGTAGCTTAAACACATGGAAAGGAACAGAGCCGTCAGTTTTTACCTTCGTATTGTTTGCTGAAACAATTGGGCGATTTAGTTGCACCTCAGCCTCGATTTTGTTCTCAAACTGCATTATTTTTTTATACTGTGCTTCCACATTCCTTCCGTCTCCATAGCGTCTCGTAGCCGTGTTTGAAGTTCGATCTTATTGCCGGTTGTATTCAATCCATGGTTCTCCAACTCCTTTTCAGTTGCTGGATCCTTAATTCACTTAACTTTGCCGTGTCCTTGTTGTCCTGTGGAATTTATTCAACAAATTCCTCTTCTGACACCAATTGTAACGAATTTAGTGCAATTCCGCGTATTTGCAACCTTTTACCAACGTTCGTATCGCTAAATTGTTGAATAAATAACTCCAATATTCAATTATGCAAAATGGTCTTTATTAAAGTACTTCACAATAACACTTCTACTTCTCAACAGATAACGTGCTTAAATCAAACTGATTGCCATGCCTCAGCTGGCGCGGTTTCCTCGTTTGCATATTTCTAGGCGTTTCTAGAATCTACTATTTGTTTACCAGCTATAAACTCACCAGATATAAAAGCAGATGCACTATTATAGCTTCTCGCATATCCATATGCGCGTGCATATGTGAGTGATACTTCCATCGATGATTGCCTACTTTTGGGAGTATCTCAGATATATGCATGTGTTTGTGCGTTTCTATCCGCTTGCTTTATTGTTGTTGTGGCTTTATTTACTTAGTTTCAGATTAGTGATGTGAGTATCACTTAGTGTCACTAATATTCGTCACAATATTATCGATGAGATAACCCTTCTACTCTCTAACGAATGCAGATTTATTAGCCTACACCTTGAGATATATGATGGGAGGGGCAAATCAAATATTATATCAGATAAACAGTATTTCATAAATATTTTTTGTACAGGTTCAATCCTTTTGTTATGTACCTCATAATAGGGACTCCATATTATGGAACCATATTCAAGCCTAGATTGTAAAAAACATTGTACAATAACTTTTTATACTCAGCTGAGCAGAGTTCATAGAGTATACGGTACCCCGTAACGGCACAAATTAGTCGAGATAGATATAGACTTCTATATATCAAAACGATCTGGGCGAAAAAAGAAATTCATTTAGCCATGTCCGTCCGTCCGTCTGTCCATAAATACGATAACTTGAGTAAACTTTGAGGTATCTTAATGAAATTTGGTATGTAAGTTCCTGAGCACTCATCTCAGATCCCGATTTAAGACTATAACCACGCCCACTTTTTCGATATCATGGATCATGGTACCACGACAATGCAATATTAAACAAGTAAGCAAGTCTAATTTCGGGTGAAACCGAACATTACATACCCAGCTATACACATTAAATGCTGTTGTTGTTTTATTTGTGTGTGTGTTGTGTGTTATTTAAAAGGGGTGGGCCTTAGTTCTACAGGTGGACGCCTTTTCGAGATTTTTTTTATTTATTTTTTATTTATTTAAAATTATAGTCGACTCAAAAAAAAAAACCGGTCGACTGCTAAGAATAATAGAATCAATTACAAGAAAAGAACATACATAAATTTACAAGCCGAGAATTAAAGTAAATCATATATAATTATACGCATTACAATTTCGATTATAATATACACAAAGTAACAATGTTATTTAAGAATTTATATAAGTGTGCCCAGTGGGGGGCCCTCGTGAGGAGCTCAGAAGGAATCTTACGCGAGGTGCTCATAAATGAGCCGGATGCCCGGAACTGCATGCAACGAGGTTAATAGTTAATTATTTATTTACTTCGTTTAAAATATCATCCAAACACAAGAGTATGACAGGGTGTAAAGCAGCAAATGAACATTCGAAGCTAATACAGTTGTACAGGTCATTATATCGTGAGCACCAAATCCGTTTAGGACTATTTCTGGCAAAGTTTTGCCGACAAAGGGATAAATGAAAGGACACAAAGTGTCTAGAAGTCCTAGTAGGAACAGCAAAATTTAGTCTACTGACCAGATCAGGGGAGTCAATCCCACCGATGATCAGCTTATGAATGAACATTACAACAAGTAATATTCGACGAGTTTTGAAGAGCTGGCAAATTAATTAAAAGAAGTCTGTTCCTATATGGTGGAAGATGAGGACTTTAATCCCAGTTGAGGCCTCGTAGTGCAAAAATCAAAAACATTTTCTGTACTGACTCAATTCGATTTATATGGTTTTGAGTGGTTGGGGACCAGACACTTGAACATTACTCGAGAATAGTACGTACAGACGAGGTATAAAGTATTTTGGTGAAATAAGGGTCATCAAACTCTCTAGCCCATCGTTTTATAAATCTTAGTACACCAGTTGCTTTATTTATATTAGTTGGGATATGTAAGATAAAACTTAATTTCGGATCAAAAATTACACCTAGATCACATACAACAGATATGCGCCCCAAAGGGGTGCCATTTAGCATATAAGATGCCAGAAACGGTGAAATGTTATTTGCTTGCATTTAGTGCAATTCAAAAAAAGTAAATTTGCTGAACACCAACTTTAAAAAGAGCCATGATCGGCCTGCAGCTGGTCAAAACTGGATGGATCTGAGGGCAAATATGTGTGACAAAGTTTTACGTCATCAGCATACATTGCAGTTCTAGAGTATAAGATAACCCGTGGTAAGTCATTAATGAACAAGAGTAAGGGACCCAAAAGAGAACCCTGGGATACACCAGAGATTACATTTATCGACTTCGAACAATTGTTTTTGAACAAAACTCGTTGAGTTCTGTTTTCGAGATAACTTGCAATCGAAATCAAAATACTCTTAGGAAAACCCAGAAGATCAAGTTTAAGAAGTAAAAGCTCGTGATTAACAGAGTCGAATGCTTTACTAAAGTCAGTGTAAATGACATCTGTTTGTTTGCAATCCATAAAACCATCCATAATTAGGGACGCAAATGCGAACATGTTGGTTGTTGTTGATCTCCGACGCACAAAACCGCGCTGACAAGGTGATATTAAAGAACTAAACAGATGCTGAAGTTGTCAAGTAATAATCTGTTCAAAAGATTTAGGAATAGCTGAGAGTTTAGCTATGCCCTTGCAGTTCTCTATATTAGACTTACTACCCTTTCTATGCAAAGGTATGATAAACGATTGCTTCTAAATAGATGGGACTAATGCGGATTCCAGAGATAGTTTGAATAATTTTAAGATAGACTCAGATAAGTTTACAGCACAGTACTTAAGCACACAACTGGGAACACCATCTGGGCCGGGGAAAATATCGGTTTCAAAGCAAGAAGTCTAGGAAGAACAGTATCATTATCAATGAACGGGTTTAAAATATTATTCGAACTTTTTAAGTTATAAAGATAAATATCCAAAATGAACACAATGAGATGAGTAGGTAGACTTAAAAAATTCAGCAAATAAATCTGCGATTTCGTGATCAGAATTAGCGCTCTTAGACCCATAGATAAATGAATATGGATAACCAGAAATTTTCCTTTTCGAGTTAACGAAACTATAAAAACATTTCGCGTTGTTAACAAATTGAAGTTTGCAGCAGGATATGTAATTTTTGAGACTTTTGAAGCATTTATAGAGTCTTGATTTAATATTATTTAGTCTTAGTAACTGCCTAGAGAACCAAGGCGGTTTACTTGGTGTACACGAGCATAGCGGAGGGGAACACAACTATTAAAGAAGCCATCAAATGTGCTGTGAAATATTGTGGTTGCTGATTCTACATCGCTGCATGAGTAAAGATTTAACCAGTCATGTGCAGCAATCAGTTCATTTAGCTTAATAAAATTCGTCTTATAAAAGCATCTTGAATTGGTTCGAGATTTCGATTTCGAAGCATCGAGCATCACAGGCCGAACAAAATCCAGTACAATCTCAAGCGTAGGATGAAGAGGGCCTTCAGCAAGGGACAAGGGGGAATTCGGGTTAAGGTGGTGCCCACAGTGTCATCTGTAAACACTAGGTGTAAAATCTTGTTTTTGCAGTTTAATATATTGTTAATTTGAACAAGAGATGTGTCTAACAGGCAATTAAAAAAATCATGCTGAGTAGTAGGAGTCATGACATTAGGTCGATGGTATTGATCCAATTTACTATTGATAAATTGAAATCACCGAGAACTATTGGGTGGTCCTTTGTCTCGAAGTTGCGAGTACAAATTACAAATAGCTAAGCTATGACAAGTATAAACATGTATATCGTATCTTGGCGGTATATATTCACAGCTACAAACTCTAAATCAGCTGCGATGTCCAAAAACAATAACTCAGATGTAAGGCTCGAAACCACAGCAATAAGAACACCACCTGCTCTAGCTACCCGATCGCGTCGATACACTACGTAGTTATCTGAGAGAAGCTCGGAGTTAAAATTATCCTCTTTTAACCAGGTTTCAGTAAAGGCTATAACTTGCACAGTAAAAACAAAACTATTGAGAAAAAATGTACTCAATTTCGATCCTAGGCCACGGACATTTTGATAGTTAATAATTACTTCTGCGCTGTTCCCGTAGAGATGTTTAAGTTTTTTTTAATCTCTGAAAGGATTTGGCTTTTTAGTGTACAAATGTACCACTTAATGTTCCGGCTAAAAAGAATGATCCAAGACTCTATTAAAATAAGTTTCTGGCACTGATATTTTAAATGAAGATATATCCCTCTTATAACTAAAGTTGAATTTATAAGCACTTATATTTGAAGAATCAGAAATATCTAATTTAGATATTAACTATGTAGTCAACAAAGTCATCTACCGTAAGCGATGCATGTAGCCGTGACATGAAAACTGTCCTACGAGGCGGCAAAGCAGTCAATTTCCTTGGACGCTCAGGAAGTAGTAGCAGCAATGTCATTGTTATGGCATTTTAATTTTCATTAACATTAGCAATTCGCTGTTCGGTATTAGCAGCAGTATTTGCCTTTGACGATTTAGTATTACAGACTTTAGCAACTACAAGGCATGTACTACCAAACAACTTTAGCATATCGGTAAAATTACGCTGATTAAACGACAGTGGCGAGCAATCAGTACGATCTACAGTGGAACTGGTACGTCAACTACAAGACGCGCCATTCGCTTCTTCGTTGTACTGACCTGCTCATTTCAGCGGAGTAGGGGCTTCCGTCTTCTTGGACAATGCTAATTGCTGCATAAAGCTCGTACCCATCGCGGACGCTTAGAGGCTCATCAATCTTTCGAAGAACTTTTCTCTCGGATACTCTCAGAGGTGCCTTATCTGATATTATCTGACTCATGCTTCTGAACCGTATAGCAGGACGGATACGATAAGTGTCTTGTAGAGCATGACCTTTGTTTGACGAAAAACGACTTTGTCAAGCTATGCTCAACCGTAAAGTCAATCTCACAAATGCAGATGGCGCGTCTTCTTTACGTCACCGAAAAAGAGGTTGAAAAAACCAGCAAACTTGCTAAACCATCAAAAGCTGTGGAACCGGACAGGATTGCCACACCAATGTTTAAAAATCTTGCCAATGAAAGATTTAAATACCTGGCACTTTTATCCTGCCCACTTTCGTAAACCCTGAAAATTTTTAAATGGCGACAGTCCTACCGCTACTAAAGTATGGAAAACCAGCTAGCGTATTACACTCATATCGTCCGATATTTTTCCTATCGCCAGTAGCCAAGCCGTGCTACTCCCTTATTGCACCGCAAACCTGGGACTTGTGTTAGCATGTCCCTCGAACATTGGAACCACATCATGAAACAGTACTCATAGCTCAAGACTTATCAAAATCCTTTGACGCAGTCAATCACAGCACGTTACTGCAAGACTTGGAAGAATCTACCCTTCCTCCCAGTCTCAAAAGGGCGGACCACAAATTATCTGTGTATTCGGCAGACATCGGCTCAGTTCAGGAACGTAGTATTAACAAGTAAAGGTGTCCAAGCTCGCGTGTAACCGAACATTATATACTCCGCGTGAGCTTCAATTGTGCATTTCATTTCATATAAATTACTTTTCTACATAACACGTGGCACCGCCCGTTTAAAAAAAATGTCCCCAAATTTCCTCTTACAATAAAACTTGATAAGTGAAATATAATTGATTCAGAACTATTTTTTGCTAAGTTATAGCTTATTATTTTCGTCCACGACCCTTTTAAAAATCTTTTATATAAAAGTGGGCGTGGTCCTTAACCGATTTCGTTAATTTTTCTTCAAAGCATTCCCTATAGTAAAGGCAACCTCTCTGCCGAATTTTGTTACGATAGGTTTAACGATTTTATCACAAGTGGGCGGTGCTACGCCCATTTAAAAAATTTTTTTCAAACTTTTGTCAAGAGTCAATATCAGTCCACATGTCAAATTTTAATATTCTAGGTGTATTATTTACTAAATAATCAGGTGTTTTGTGTTTTCCAAAATGTTATACATATAAAAAGTGGGCGTGGTTATCAGCCGATTTCGCTCATTTTCAATACCAATCTATTCTGGCTGCAGATAAGCTCGTGTACCAAATTTGGTGAAGATATCTCAATATTTACTCAAGTTATCGTGTTATCGGACGGACGGACAGACGGACGGACATGGCTCAATCAAATTTTTTTTTCGATACTGATGATTTTCTAGTCTATCTCGATTCCTTTATACCTGTACAACCAACCCTTATCCAATCAAAGTTAAAATACTCTGTGTGCAAAGCACGCTGAGTATAAAAATAAGAACCCAAGCTGTCGATTTTATAACTGGGTAAAATTTTGTTAGCACCGAACTTGTACTTATTTGGCAATTTAGGCCTAGTTCCGAAATGTATATCACTAGTTACTGACTGAAAGGATTTCAGGGAACCGGCCACTATATTTTTTATAACTTTAAGTATAGCCCCTCCAATTTAAAATCGAAATGCAGTTCAATGCACTCACTTTCAGGAAGACTTTATAATATATATTTGGACAAAATTTGGTTTGATCATATGTCCAAAATGTTTCAGATTTAGGCTCAAACTTTTTACCGTGTGCCTGCCAAAATCTCAAGCCACTTATTGATAATAAGTGGCCGCAGTGGTGTGATGGGAGCGTGCTTCGCATACCACACCGAAAATCCTGAGTTCAAGTGCCGACCAAAGCAACATCAAAAATTCAAAACACGTTTTTCAATTGGAAAAAAAATATGTCCGAGCGCGGCCGCCCCTCGGCAGTGATTTGGCATACACTCCAAGCGTATTTCTACTTTACTAAAGCTTTTCAGTGAAAATGCATCTCCCATGCATCAGGTTCCGTTTGGAATCGGCATAAAACATGGGACATATATGTTCTATGGTCTGCCAATGTGTAGGGAAAATCAAAAGGGAGCAAGACGCAAATTCGAAGAGAAGTTCGGCTTAAATCATAGTGGAAATAAATCGCACCAAGCACTATTTATTATCTTTTTTCATTTTAATTTTTTATGGTTAATGCGTCAAGCGTAATACAAATTCTAAATCAGTTGAGCAAATAGCTTTTGTTCTGCCAAAATAACAAATTCAAGGTTGTCATGTTTATTCCAGCAAACTGAAATTAGTGCGTATATTCTATTATTTTTCAAAGGAAAATTTAGTTGTGCTTATTTGTTCGTTTCTATTTTTGTTAAGTTGAATTGTGTTATTAACTTCACATAGGTTAAGTGATACGTGTACAATATGACCGTATTTTTAACCCTTTCACACATATTTCATATTTCTTTATTCAGTCTATGATTTACAATAATCTTACAGACTAGATTAACAAAAATTTCTTATATATAAGTGAAAAGTGTTAAAAAATTAACATAATATAGAGAATAACACATTTTTAAAACAAAAGCGTGATACCGAAAAATCAATACAATGATCATTGTTTAATGAGTTGATTGGTGGCAATTAGAGCGCGTGTGATCGTCCCATTTAGAACATTATTAGACTTAAACTGGTCAATAGAAAACATGTTATGTTGCTGCAAATTCCGTGATAGAGCATTAAAGTTCAAAGACACCAAAAGCATGGCACAATATATTGTGCCATTAATGATGCCGTAGATAAATATTGCAACGAATTTAGTGCAATTCCGCTTATATGCAACCTTCTACTGACGTTCGTATCGCTAAATTTTTAAATAAATAACTCCAATATTCAATTATGCAAAATGGTCTTTATTAAAGTACTTCACAATAACACTTCTACTTCTCAACAGATAGCGTGCTTAAATCAAATTGATTGCCATGCCTCAGCTGGCGCTGCTTTTATACTCTTCGGTTTCCTCGTTTGCATATTTCTAGGCGTTTCTAGAATATACTATTTATTTACCAGCTATAAACTCACCAGCTATAATTACAAATGCACTATTATAGCTTATCGCATAGCCATATTCGCGTGTATATGTGAGTGATACTTCCATCTATGATTGCCTACTTTTGGGAGTATCTCAGATATATGCATGTGTTTGTGCGTTTCTCTCCGCTTCTTGTATGGACATATGTGTAGACTTAATGATTAATTTGTTTACGTGCATACAAATGTGGCAGCTTGCTTTATTGTTGTTGTGGCTTTATTTACTTAGTTTCAGATTAGTGATATGAGTATCACTTAGTGTCACTAATATTTGTCACACTGCCCTCCACCTAAGTGTGATCGTCCCGATCACACAAATCTCTCGATCTCACCGCAACTAGCCTCTGCAAATGAACCACCCTTCTATTTCGTGGTTTTCCAATTGTTTGTATGCGGTAAATGACATCACTGATCCTCTTCACAACTCTGCACGGGCCTTCCCAAAATTTGGATGAAACACTTTTCCGCCAGTGAGGGTTGTATAACAGTACCAAATCTCCCTCCGAGAAACCATCCGAATTGTTGTTCTTTCAAACCTGTGTTTCATCTTACTACTCATTACCCTGGTTCGTTCCCTCACACTCTACTCTTTGGCCAATGAACTACTTCGTAGAGCTTGCGCTTGACCGATTGGCTTTTCATAATCAGTATCGTTCCGACGCTTCACAGTAGTAGTGCGCCCTATCTTGAAACCACCCTTGCATTCTTTCTGCGAAATTCTTTCCTTCGTTTTAGTGCGTCCATTTGGGTTTGTCAATGCCAGTGTTTCTCTCGCAGGTATCTTTGATCTTGCTTGTTTGGCCCATTCATTCCATCAGCCTTTGCCCGCTTTTCTTTCTTTGACTTTTGTGGTCTCTGTTGAATCTCCAGTCAGTACATGTTCTTTGCCATCCACATCCCCTCTGACTGTAAGACTACTTGATTTCCTTCCAATTTGCTACACAGATATCACAGGGCATTCAATAGCTGGAGCTACCTCTCGATATCTACATTTTACTCGCTTTTGCTCATCCCCTCCAGCTTTGTTATTAAGACCACCCATGCTGTTGAAACCACTAGGATCAAGACCGCAATGACGCGCAATGGGACCGGGCTTCTCGCATTTGAAGCATTTGATAACTCTTTCACTCCGCTTTTGCGATCCTTTCAGCGCCACCCTTATTGTGTTCACCCAGTCTGGCCTTTCTACCTCCACACGGCGTGCTTTGAACGCTGGCTTACATAGAAGCGATGCTGTTTCCTGAATCAGAACATGTGGTAACGTTTCTGCCAATGTAGGTTTTGGGTTTGCGTATGTCGCTCGCTTCGTCTCCACGTCCCTTATGCCATTTAAAAAGCTCTGGATTTTTACCCTTTCGGTGTATTCCACGGGTGCGTCCGCATCCGCTAAATGTACCAGCCTTTCAACATCCGACGCAAACTCTTGCAATGTTTCACCAGGCCTCTGGAAGCGGTTCAGTAACTCCATTTGGTATAACTGTCTCATACGCTCGCTTCCGTATCATCTCCCTAGAGCACCGACCAATGCTTCATAACAGATCCGTTCGCCCTCTGGAATGGTTTGTAAGATCTCAGCTGCAGGCCCTTTCAATGCCATGAACAGTGCAGCTACTTTATCATCCGCATTCCAGTTGTTCACTGCTGAAGTCTTCTCAAATTGTAGCTTAAACACATGGAAAGGAACAGAGCTGTCAAAATATGGAGTTTTTACCTTCGTATTGCTTGCTGGAACAACTGGGCGATTTAGTTGCAGCTCTTGTATACGACCTTTTAAAGCACCTACCTCAGCCTCGATTTTGTTCTCAAACTGCATTATTTTTTTATCCTGTGCTTCCAGTTTTGATGTTACCTTCGCTACCTGTCCATCTAATTGCGAAGAGATTTGAGCCACCTGTAATGACAAGCGCTCCTCTTGTGCTTCCATCTTAGATATTATGCGTGTCTCCTATGATTCCATCTTGGATGTTATTTGCGACGACATTTCTGAAATGCGTGCCTCCTGTGCTTCCATCTTGGATGTTAAACATGTCCCTTGCGATTCCAGTTGGGATGCCATATATGTCTTCTGTTTTACCAGTTGAGATGACACTGTCGATGTTTGAGCGGATATTGCAGCCAAAATCGTGTTCAAGTCTGTGCTGGTAACTGCCTGCTATGCTTCGTTTTTCTCTTCAATTTTTGTTGTTGTCTCGTCCCCATTAGGATGAAAGACAGCATCGTCCACATTGATTCAATAGAGACCACAAAAGTCAAAGAAAGTAAAGCGGACAAAGGTTGATGGAATGAATGGGCCAAACAAAGCAAAATCAAAGATACCTGCGAGAGAAACACTGGCACTGACAAACCCAAATGGGCGCACTATAACGAAGGAAAGAATTTCGCAGAAAGGATGCAAGGGTGGTTTCAAGCCAGGGCACACTACTATTGTGAAGCGTCAGAACGATACTGATTATGCAAAGCCAATCCGTCAAGCGCAAGCTCTACGAAGTAGTTCATTGGCGAAACAACAGAGTATGAGGGAACGAACCAGGCAGGTTTGAAAGAACAACAATTCGGATGGTTTCGCGGAGGGAGATTTGGTACTGTTATACAACCCTCACTGGCGGAAAGGTGTTCCATGCAAATTTTGCTGCAGCTGGGAGGCCCGTGCAGAGATGTGAAGAGGATCAGTGATGTCATCTACCGCATACAAACAATTGGGAAACCACGAATTAGAAAGGTTGTTTATTTGGAGAGGCTAGCAGCGGCTAGATCGAGAGATTTGTGTGATCGGACCGATCAGACTTAGGTGGGGGGCAGTGTGGCCAATATTAGTGACACTAAGTGATACTCCTATCACTAATCTGAAACTAAGTAAATAAAGCCACAACAACAATAAAGCAAGCTGCCACACTTGTATGTACGTAAACAAATTAATCATTAAGTCTACACATATATTCATACAAGCAGCGGAGAGAAACGCACAAACACATGCATATATCTGAGATACTCCCAAAAGTAGGCAGTCATCGATGGAAGTATCACTCACATATACATGCGAATATGGCTATGTGATAAGTTATAATAGTGCATCTGTGGTTATAGCTGGTGAGTTTATAGCTGGTAAATAAATAGTAAATTCTAGAAACGCCTAGAAATATGCAAACGAGGAAACCGAAGAGTATAAAAGCAGCGCCAGCTGAGGCATGGCTATCAATTTGATTTAAGCACGCTATCTGTTGAGAAGTAGAAGTGTTATTGTGAAGTACTTTAATAAAGACCATTTTGCATAATTGAATATTGGAGTTATTTATTCAAAAAATTAGCGATACGAACGTCAGTAGAAGGTTGCATATAAGCGGAATTGCAATAAATTTGATTCATTATGTATCTACGGCATCATTAATGGCAATATCGATTGTGCCATGCTTTTGGTGTCTTTGAACTTTAATGCTCTATCACGGAATTTGCGGCAACATAACGTGTTTTCTATTGACCAGATTAAGTCTAATTATGCTCTAAATGGGCCGATTACACGCGCTCTAATTAACATTAACTCATTAAACAATGACCATTGTATTGATTTTTCGGTATCATGCTTTTGTTTTAAGAATGTGTTATCCTCTATATTGTGTTAATTTTTTAACACTTTTTACTTATATATAAGAAACTTTTGTTAATCTATTCTGTAAAATTATTGTAAGTCATAGACTGAATAAAGAAATATGAAATATGTGTGAAAGGGTTAAAAATACGGTCACATTTTATACGTATCATTTAACCTATGTGAAGTTAATACCACAATTCAACTGTACAAATATAGAAACGAACAAATAAGCACAACTAAATTTTCCTTTGAAAAATAATAGAATATACGCACTAATTTCATTTTGCTGGAATAAATATAACAACCCTGAATTTTTTATTTTGGTAGAACAAAAGTTATTTGCTCAACTGATTTAGAATTTGTATTACGCTTGACGCATTAACCATAAAAAATTAAAAAGAGTAAAATAATAAAAATTAGTGCTCCGCGCGATTTATCTCCACGAAGGTTTAGGCCGAACTTTTCTTCGAATTTGCGACTTGCTCCCTTTTGATTTTCCCTACAAATTTGCAGGCGGGACATATATGTTTTGTGCCGGTTCCAAACGGAAGCTGAAAAGCTTTAGTAAAGTGGAAATACGCCTGGAGTGTATGACGAGGGGCGACCGCGATTGGACATATTTTTTCCAATTGAAAAACGTGTTCTGAATTTTTGGTGTTGCTTTGACCGGCACTTGAACTCAGGACCATCGGTGTGGTATGCGAAGCACGCTCCCACCACACCACGGCGGCCACTTATTATCAATAAGTCGTTTGAGATTTTGGCAGGTACACGGTAAAAAGTTTGAGCCTAAATCTGAAACATTTTGGACATATGCTCAAACCCAGTTTTGTTTAATTATAGACTATAAAGGTCTTCCTGAAAGTGAGTGCATGAGAGTTCCCTGAAATCCTTTCAGTCAGTAACTAGTGATACACATTTCTGGTTCGGAACTAGACCTAAACTGCCAAATAAGTACAAGTTCGGTACTAACAAGATTTTACCCAGTTATAAAATCGACAGCTTGGGTTCTTATTTTTATACTCAGCGTGCTTTGCACACAGAGTATATTAACTTTGATTGGATAACGTTTGGTTGTACAGGTATAAAGGAATCGAGATAGACTAGAAAATCATCAGTATCGAAAAAAAAAATTGATTGAGCCATGTCCGTCCGTCCGTTATAACGATCACTTGAGTAAATATTGAGATATCTTCACCAAATTTGGTACACGAGCTTATCTGGACCCAGAATAGATTGGTATTGAAAATGAGCGAAATCGAATGATAACCACGCCCACTTTTTATATATATAACATTTTGGAAAACACAAAAACCTGATTATTTAGTAAATAATACGCCTAGAATGTTAAAATGTGACATGTGGACTGATGTTGAGACTCTTGATAGAAATCTTAAAAACCTTTTTAAAACGGGCGTGGCACCGCCCACTTATGATAACATCAATTTAACAAATATTATGAATCATAATTCAAAAATCGTTAAACCTATCGTAACAAAATTCGGCAGAGGGGTTGCTTTTACTATAAGGAATGCTTTGAAGAAAAATTTACGAAATCGGTAAAGGACCACGCCCACTTTTATATAAAATATTTTTAAAAGGGTCGTGGACGAAAATAATAAGCTATATCTTAGCGAAAAAGCGCTTTGTATCAATAGAATTTTACTTTATAAATTGAATTATAACATTAAATTGGAAAACACTAAAATTGTTTAAAATGGGTGTGGCACCGCCCCTTTTATGAGTAAGCAATTTTCTATGTTTAGGGAGCCATAACTCGAAGAAAAATTAAGATATTGTAATGAAATTGTGTACACATATTTTCCTTATAGCAGAAAATATTTCTGGTAAAAATGGACGGGATCGGTTAAAGACCACGGCAACTTACATATAAAACAAGTCTAAAAGAGTCGTGGACTAGAATACTAAGCTATAACTTAGCGAAAAATAGTTTTGAATCAATCATATTTCACTTATCAAGTTTTATGGCAAGAGGAAATGGAGAGACATTTTTTTTTTAAATGGGCCGTGCCACGTGTTATGTAGAAAATTAATTTATCTGAAATGAAATGTACAATTGAATCTCACGCTGGGTATATAATGTTCGGTTACCCCCGAGCTTAGACACCTTTACTTGTTCATATTTAATTTAACAAATATGTTACCTACAAAAAACTGCTACCAGCTTTAATTAACTTCGACTATGAGTATGATTTTTTTGCCCACTGGCTCGGTAGTCTCGATAAATGCCCTAATATCGCACTAGAAGCAGCATTTAGAATTAGTACCAAGAAAACAAGTAAGCTGTCATTTTAACACTAGTTTGGAACCACCGAAATAGTTCCAATAAACCAACTAGTTCCAAAGTGGAAATATGTATATAGTTCGGAACTATTGAAAAATAATGCAACTCAAACAAAGAAGGGCATCGCCATGCTAAAAAAGGGGGGAACGACTAGAGGTTCCGAATGTACTAGAAACGCATCAGTTTTGAACTAGAGATTTTCCTATAGCGTTGCTCCACCTACGACTGTGTAAGAAATCATTTCATAACAACTTATATGTATAACAAAAATTTTTGAAAAAATTCGATAACTTACAGCGCTTTACACAAATAAAATATTATTATTTTTGAATTTTCAGCACCAAATTTAAACTCTTAAGATAAGTTTTAAAACCAGACGTTTCTATTCCAGTTTCCAATTTTAGATTTTTGAAACCTTTTGCTTTTGTTTCAAACCCAGAAGTGACTACAAGTTTGTATTTTTGGATTTTTAGAAACTTTTTTGCTTTTGTTTTAAAACAGTTTTAATATTTTTAACTTATTGTTTAAAGAAGTTTTAAATTGAAATTGAAAAAAATTAGAAAAGACAATATTAAATTGAGAGATTGCCAATTTAGTAGTGCAATGTTTCAAAAAATGTTTAAACCGATTAATTGCTAAACATTTAGGCTCAGATTTCTAACCGTGTACTTGCACCCGAAAATTCAAAAAAAAAAAAAAAAAATTAAGCTTCACCATTAAATATATAAATAGCGCCCACAAAACATTTCTTGCTTTAGTTACTTTATACTTAAGGAGCAGCGCAAAACATCAGGGTCTAAAATGAATTTCCACCATCACATCGTGATCCTTGTTATCGTAGTTAGCGGTCTTTTGACCCATATAAATTCACATGATGACGATCATTTGTTATTTTTATTTTTTAGAAAGAAATATCATTGTGGTGCTTCATTGGTCTCTTGGCGAATAGCGATCACAGCTGCGGCATGCACGCAAAAACGAGATGAAAATTTCATGCACGTTGCACGTCCTACAGATTTACAAGAACCATTTCGAATAGTGAAACGTGTACATTATGAAACTACTGATTCAGAATGCAAAGATGGCAATAATGATATAGCTGCACTTGAACTGTTGAAGCCCTTTATAAGTGATGATGGAGTGAATCCAATAGGACTTTGCGAAAAGGAACTTTCGGTGGGCACAGAGATGAAAGTTAGAGAATGGACTTCAAAACCTTATGAAGATAATTTTAAAGTCGTAAGACATGACGTAACTATAGTAGATCCAAAGGACTGTGAGGATTACCCCGAAGGACAAAATATGTATTGTGCTAAGGGTGGCGTAGATTTGAGTAAAGGATACTCTGGAGCACCGGCCGTATGGGAGGGACAACTTTGTGCGGTGAGAATATATTTGGTTGAACGAGAAAAATCGAAACTTTATATAAATGTAGGTGATCCACACATTAAGGGTTTCATAACAGGATTGATTAAAAGGATTTCTGCGAATTATTGCTCTACCTCGGCAGAAGGCTCCACTTCAGATTTATTTAATAAACGTTTCAAGTCACTTTAAAATATATTGAATTTAAACTGATATAAGGCGTTCTGGAATAAAATACTGAAGGGAGGTTCCACGAGAAAATGAACTTTGGTGCGAAGCAAATGTATCTTATAAAACTGGGGATAGTATGTACATATCTATTCAAAAAAATAAATTTAACCTTAAACAATTTTCAATCTCTTTTATTGTTTTTAAAATAAAATATGGATTTAACTTTTTCAGTAAGGTCGAAATAGTATGTTCTATCATACGATTTGTTGTGTTTTTTGCTGATATCGTTTGGTGTACTTGTTGGTCCGTCTATTATATTTGCGTTTGATGGTTTGGTACACCTTACAGGGGTTTCCGTTCTTTTGGTGTGCTTTCCGTTTGAACATTTTTAGTAATTTTTATAGCCTTATACTTTAGCTTGCGTTAATTTTATGAGCTTAACGGCCGTATGTAGGTTAGGTTAGGTTGAACTGGCCGGTCCATGAGGACCTCACATAGACTGATTGAGTCCGTAGTGTTACCAGAAGTTTGTTTTAACGACAAAACTGAAAAACCATATCAAAAATCAGGACCTATGTTATAAAATAACTCCGTCCTTTTGGCAAATACTAGAAGCTTCCTAGGACTTAAGCCACTTGCTGCTTCTAGATCCGACAGCTGTATCACTCCTAATAGCTGGAGTCTTAGCCTGGCAAGTGCAGGGCATGAGCACAGAACGTGCCCGATCGTTTCCTCCTCCAACCCGCACTTCCTACATCTGCTATCACTGGCCAAGCCTAATTTAAAGGCATGTGACGCCAGCAGGCAGTGTCCAGTCAGAATACCCGTTCTGAGTCTACAGTCCTCTCTTTTTAATAATAGAAGCAACTTTGTTAGTCTAAGGTTGTAAGACCTACACATAATCTTCGACACTTTACAGCCCCGCGCTTGAATCCACGCCTTTCCCGCTTGGTCGATCATGTGCACCTCTCGCCTTCGCTTAATCTCGCCCAGTCTAATTGGGACGTCTACGGAGCAAGCTTCAAGGGATGCGCCCTTCTTAGCTAGTTCGTCTGCTTTTTCATTCCCATCTATTCCCATATGCCCTGGGACCCAATATAGATGTATGCTTCTCCCTGTCCCGATTCTCTCCAGAGACTGCTTACACTCTAACACGCATTTAGATGCCGTGCTATGCGAGATTATTGCCTTAATTGCTGCTTGACTGTCAATATAAAAGTTAACACGGTTGCAGCTTAAGCTATACTCTTCCAGGGTTTCTATTGCTTTGGATGTGGCTAATATTTCCGCTTGGAGAACGCTACAGTAATCCGGTAGCCTGTAGGATCTTCTTATTTCCGGATCAGCACACTATACGGCAGGTCCTACTCCTTCCACTACTTTGGAACCATCTGTGTACACATGTATCGCCTCGTCCGCCATTTGCGCACCCTTGAGATCTCCCTCAGAGCACAGATAGGGAGTCGGGTAGTATGTTCGTGTTGTGATTGATGACACTATACTCTTATGGCCATATGGTCGGCGCTCAAGCTGCCCCGACGCACCGAGCCCGGTTGCGGATGTTAATGCTATGTTCTCTGCTACCAGTTCTACAGGTGGAATGTGCAGAATGGCATACAGTGCAGCCGTCGAGGTTATTTTCAGGGCTCCCGTAATGCTAAGCATCGATAGTCTGCATACCCCCTCTAATTTGTTTAGGTATGTTGTTGTTTGTGTGGCTTTCCACCAAACAAGAACTCCATAGTATAGAATAGGGCTTACAATCGCTGTAAAAACCCAATGAGAAAGAGAGGGTGATAAGCCCCACGTACACCCCAGCATTCTTTTACATGCATGAAGTGCCTTTGAGGCCTTCTTGACCCTCTCCTCCACGTTGAGCTTCCATGACAGCTTACTGTCTAGGATGATTCCTAGATTTTGTGCAAGGTTTCTCCTGTAAGGTCAACCCTCCTAACTTAGGCCTGGTCCAATTAGGGACCTTGTACCTCTTTGTAAAGAAGACCATATCCGTCTTCTCCGCATTGACTTTCAACCCGACATTAGATGCCCAGGTATGAATATCCCGAAGCGCCCGATCCATCAAAGAGCTAATCGTTGGAAGGCACTTTCCACTTATGACAATTGCAACGTCATCTGCGTAAGCCGTAAGTTTTACGGGTCCCTCATTGAATCGCCTGAGCAGTTGGTTGATGACCAGCGTTCACTGCAGAGGTGATAGCACCCCTTCCTGCGGCGTGCCCCTGTCCACTGAATCGTGGCCTCGTACAATCCCCATTGTGATGTAACCTTCCTTCAATTTAACATGCAGTCGATCCATCTGATTAAGGCGGGATGTACTTTAATGTAATGGAGACCATCCATAATCGCCCATTTAGAAACATTATTCAAAGCCCCGGCAATGTCCAAGAAGACTCCTAGAGCATACTCCTTATATTCCAGGGATTTCCCTATGCTTATTACCACCCTATGCAATGCGGTGTCTACCGACTTGCCTTTGGTGTACGCATACTGTGTTGTGGAGAGCAGCTTTTCATCCACGTTGGACTTTATGTACACATCTATCAGCCTCTCAAAAGTTTTGAGCAGAAATGATGTTAAGCCTTTGGTAGGAAAGCTACATTTCCTAACACCTTCGTGGTGACGTCGGGGATCTCCACCTGTCTTTTTCCCCTTAGGCTTTTGAAGTCTTTTCGCTTCGCCAAAGGACATTTTGCCAAGCTGCGTGTACAAAATATCCTCCGCCTGCTTGTTTATTTGGAAGATGTAGAACTGACCTTCCTCGGTAGGCCGGAGTTTGCCCCGGACTTCAAACCTGCCGTCCGTGCCGGGTTCTATGATTCTATACTTGGATCCTTTTAAACATCCTATTAGACAAATATATAAGAAATCGGCTGCAGAACTATAACCTAATTAAACACGATAATTAGATCCCATTTTGTTTAAAACGCTATATTTCCCCAGTGTCTCTCGAGTCGTCCTCTAACATTAGAGATTCGGAAAGAGTGTTAGTTAGCTAACTTCCCCTATTCATTTTATAACATCAGTGTTTATTAGGTTAACATAAAAGTGTGTGTTCTAATCATCTGATTTGGTCAGATTTGACGACACACTGGACTTGATTGGTGTAGATTTAACTATTCGTCGCAGTGTATCCTCCAACTTCATCACGCATGGTATCCATACCTTAACTTTTGATACCGTGGGGATTTGCGCTTTATCCACCACCTCAAACTGCGCGTTCGTGCCTTTTCTTTGGAGGTTTGGAACCACTTCCTCCAGCCACCGCAAGCCCGCGATGTTGTCGCACGCTATCGTCTTCACACCATTATACCATCCCCCCGAATCAAAGGTTGGAAGGGGCTTACTTGGTTGTTTCCGCATCATTTTAAGCATTAAGCTAATAAGCTCCCTTTCCACATATCTCCACTCATTTGTCAAAAAGGACTGCTACGATCAACCAGCGCCACAGTCAGTGACTGCTTTGCCACATCACTCATCTTCTCGGGAAAAGCCGGAGTCTTAGTGTTATCTCCCTTTGGCACCTCCGAGAAAGCCGGAGTCTTAGCGTTATCTTCTTTGGCTTATCTCCTACTTCCGTAGTTGGAACTTCCCTCTGACTCGCAGCTTTCGGGGTAGTTCCTACCTCGCTATTGGGGCCCATCTGTCTTACAGCTTTGGGCCTACTTCTCTTGTCTATGCGACTGCCCTGCCTCGCGGCTCTAGGAAAACAGGCTTGACGCCTTCCGCCGAACGTTGCCTCTTCATTCTGCCATTCGACGCTTCTTCCTCCTCGTACCTGTTGCAGAACCGAGGGTTTCTCGCAGCAAACCTTTTGAACTGCCTTCGACATACTTCTACCGCCTAATGGGCCACTGCTCCCAAGCGCTGTACAATTCTTCGTGCTGCACGGTACTGCGAGAGAGCTCTTTTACTTTCTCTGCCCCATACCCTTCTCCACTCTTCTACTCCGTTTTCATTTGTGTGCTTCTCCAACACGGAGTTCATTGAATCAGCACTATTCTTGCTCCCCGAGTCCGACGCATTGCCTAATGCGTATTTGTCATCCTTGGCTTGCGACTCAGTCCTCCTCTTATCATCGTCCTTATTACAATCAGGTAAAGAGTCGTTCATCTTGGTCGTACGACCACTTGCCCGACAAGGCGGGCTCAGCGGTCCAGGATTATATGCGGGGAAAGAACCCTCCACCACAGCAGCGCCCCTTACTGTGGTAAGGCCATAGATACATCCCGAGGTGGTCCGGTATCGGGAAGGCTCCGTTCGAATACAGCCGAATTTATCCCCTGGCTGCAAATCGTCCAATAGGCACGGTCCGCATAACACCCTGGATTAGGGGGTTGGCAGTTCTTGGTCACCGACATCCCGCCGCCCTCCTATAAAGCGAAAGGGCGTAGATGTCAGTCCTAAACAGCTCCGCCTCATAGTCCGGCGATTCCCCCGGGCCCGGGGTTTCTCAGGGGGCCCGCGATTTAGAGGTACTAAAAGATTTTTTTTATACAGGAGTCCTTAGTTGTTCCATGTGCAAATTTTAAGCCGAATTTCAAAGCAGCGAATATTGATAATGATTTTTTGCCTGGGCCTCAGGAGACAATAAAAACATCAAACAAAAATGTATGTTTACTTGAATCCGAAATCGTAAAGTTTTCGTGGTGACACTGATGAAGGTTCATCTTCAAAAAGTCTTCCAGTCTTTGGGAAATAATTCGTCGAGGTCATCAAAAGTTTTCTGTTATTTTTCCACGTGATTGTCAAGACGGGGCTTTTCCTACCTCGTTGTTAAACAGAAACTTGCCAAATGGAGAGAAAGTGGAGCGTGACTGGTTGATGTGGAGTGCCAGTAGCAATGCTTTTTATTGCCTACCATGTCGTCTGTTAAGCACCAATACTTTAAATCGGCCTAAAATTTGTTGTCCTGGCGGATATTCGAATTTCCAGGTATGTAAGAAGATATACGATTAACTGCCATCACACGAAAACACTCAAGATCACATTAAATGTTATATTCAATGGCGATCTTTACAAAATCTAATTCAAAAGGAGGCTACAATTGATACACTTATCAATGACCAGCTAATCCCTGAAACTCAAAAGTGGAAAGAAATTTTATATAGAATTTTGGACACTATTTTATTTTTGGGTGAAAGAGGTCTAGCTTTCAAGGCGAAGGTTTATATCTTGGTGAACGAAAGGATGGACATTTTTTGTGCATCAAAGATCTCATAAGCCATTATGATCCGATACTTAGAGATCATTTGGAGAAAGTTAGGATTTCACAACAGCAACACAAACGTCTACAAGTTCACTATATTTCCCCAGAAATTCAGAACAAGTTTATAGAAATGTGTGCAAAGCACGTGAGGGAAACTATACTAGATCAAGGCAAGAAAGCCAAGTATTTTGCTATTATCGTGGATGCTGTTCCCGCCTATATGGCAGCTCACTTATATTTTGTAATTCCAACGAATGATGGAATGAAGTAAATGAAGAAAATGAAATGTCAGTTCATTTAAACATCCGCCTACATATATTCTTGTACAACCGCTCGCTTTTTTATGCCTGATGCTAGTCACGTTGACTACGTTCGTTTTGCGCTAATTCCATTTCAATTCGAAAGCAACAAATTTTACAACTCAAGAACGGTTTTTGGCTTTCGGGAATTGTAACCAAAACAGTGGTCAGAAAATCGCTGATCTAATTTGCCATACTTGATTAGAGATTGTCGTGCACAAGGATACGATAACGGCGCCAATATGAAAGGAGCTTACAACGGACCACTACGTCACATTTTCAACAAAAATTCGAATGCTGATTACTCGCCTTGCGCAACCCACAGTCTCAATTTATGTGGTGTTGATGTTACAGAATGTTGTACGACTGCAATTACTTTCTTCGGAGTTGTACAAAAATGTTTTCCTATTTTCAGCAGCAGTCCACAACGATGGGAGATCCTCAAAAAAATGTACCGAGCTCTCTTCATAGTCTTTCAGACAAAAGCCAAATTTGACTGCGTAAGCATACGGAGATGTTACCGGCATTCTCAAGTATATCAACAAGTTCGAATGTATCTATTTGGTTCAAAATAATGACTACCATTAATGAAAGAAACGTTTTTCTCCAAGCTAGAGACGCCACCATAGATGTTGAGGTCCAACATCTAGATGCCTTATTAGCTGATTTGAAGTTGATCAAAAGACACCAGGTGGTGTCTAGAGTAATACAGGATAAGTTAAGAAAGGAAGAAAGGTTGAGTACTGATTGTGGGTGTAGGTATCAGGTGTTAAAACAAATAATAGCTGAGGGTATACAGCAGGGAAGAAAACCAAATATATGGGTTAAAAGTAAACCGTGTCCATGGTATTCAGCAGACATAAAACAACATATGGTGGAAAGGGATATTGCTTATAACAGATTTCTTCTGTTGAAAGAAACGGGATATGGGCAATTTGAAGCGTGGGAGCAATATAAGCAAAAAAGAAATAAATTTATTAGCGTCTGGAGAAATGCGAAAATGAAGTATCATGAAGATAGTTTTGAAAAACTAAAGAAAGATCCGAAGAAACTTTGGAAATATCTTAAAACGTTATATAAAGTTGAGTCTAAGCCAATGAATAGCTTGATAATTGAAAACGAACTTGATGCTTCTGAAATAGCTAATAGATTAAATCAGTTTTTTGTCGGTAGTGTGGAGGAGATAGTTCAAAATATACCTAATGTAAATACCTATGAAATGGAAGAGAGAGCTGGATATGTTGCATTACGTGAATTCCTAGAAGTAGATAAGGAATCTATTACAAGAATAGTAAAAAACTTAAAAAATACGAATGGCCCTGATGGAATAAGTTGTGATACAATTAAAAAACTGTGGGAAGTGGTGGGTGATGAAGTAACTAGTATTGTACAGCAGTCACTTACACAGAGAAGTATGCCGCATGCACTAAAAACGTCAGTGATTGTGCCCATCGCCAAAATCAAAGGAAGTGTGCATTGCAATGACCTGAGGCCAATTAATACCCTTCCAGTGATAGAAAAAGTCATTGAAACTATTGTACAAGAAACATTACTTAAGCATATATCAGAAAAAATATTACTTACAAAGCACAAGTCAGGCTTTAGAGAGAAACACAGTACAGAATCGGCTTTGCAACTAGTTATAGAAGACTGGTTTAGGGCCATTGATGGAGGTGAAGGCGTACTAGCAGTTTTTCTAGACTACAAAAGAGCATTTTAAACTATTAATAGGAATCTGTTGTTGAAAAAGTTAAGGAAATTATATGGCATCACTGGAAGAGTTTATGAATGAATAGAAGATTATCTAAGTAACTGATATCAAACTCTAAGATTTAATAATAAAGTTTTACAGGAGATAGAAGTAAAACATGGTGTTCCACAAGGAAGTAAATTAGGTCCGTTGTTGTGCATAATGTATATTAACGATTTGCCAGGAGTATTACATCATTGCAAAATACATATGTTTGCGGATGATACACTGATTTATTTAAGGGAAAAGGATGTGCAAGTTGGGCTTGGAAAGATTAATGAAGATTTACTTACTGTATACGAATGGTTGTGTATGAACCAATTGTGTGTTAATGTGCAAAATACAAAATGTATGGTAGTAGGAAAGCCTAGATTTAGGGAGGAAGCTGAAATTAGATCAGTTTTACTTTCAGGGTCACAGCTGGAATGGATCCAAAGATACAAGTATCTAGGGGTAATTATAGATAATAGTTTGAGTTTCAAAGAACACGTTGAGTATATAAATGACAAAATAGCAAAGAAAGTCAACTTGCTGCGTAGATTGAAAAAAATAATTCGAAAGCAGGAAAAACTACATTATTTAAAATGATTTTGGTGCCTCATATAAAGTATTGTTCTACAATACTATTGAGGGCAAGTAAACAAGCAATATCCAAGTTGCAAAAAAATTTTAATAAAGGGATGAGGGCAGTATTGAACAAAAGTCATACTGAACGTGTTCAAAGTATGTTAAGAGATTTAGGATATTTATCTATAAAAATGAAGTGAAAAGAGATGTACTAACTTTGATCTATAGAGTTGAAAATGGCACATTACCTGAATATTTAGAACATTTAATTAGAAGAAACTCTGATGTACATCAGTACCTAACTAGACAGGCAAATCAGTTTCACTTGGAGCCTGTACGTACAACTAAGGGCTTAAAATCAGTATGTAATAATGGACCAGCAATGTATCATGCTGTCCCAGATGAAATAAAAAATGTAAGAACAGTTGGATTGTTTAGGGAAAGGATAGGTCTCTGGTTAGATGCTAATGCAATGGCTGATGATTAATGTGATATAAAATAGTCTAATCTAATCTAATCTAATATCTAATCTAATATATATTATAAATGGGAAAGTTTGGATGTTAAGATGTTTGGATGTTTGGATGTTTAGATGTTTGGATGTTTGGATGTTTGGATGTTTGGATGTTTGGATGTTTGTCCAGACGTTTGTCTTTGTGACTCAATAACGCAAGAACGGCTGGACCGATTTGGATGAAATTTTGCACACATATAGCCAATAGTCTAGAAGGATCTACTAGCTATATATTTTTCAAAAGGGGCGTGGTCCCCGCCCCCTAGGAACAGTTATAATTTAATTATTATATTTTTTCGTCTTTGCGACTGAATCACGCCAGAATGGCTACACGGATTTTGATGAAATTTGGGACACAGACAGTAGTCTACTAGCGAAATTTTTTTCGAACATGGAAAGAGGGGTGGGGGTCCCACCGCCCCTTCGAGAAATTATTTTTCATAATTTTTACACATTATAACTTTACGTATACTGGCCTTCACCAATATCACAGACTCAAGGGGTCAAATAAGTCGAGGGCTTACAAAGTAAGCAGTGACACCCTCCGCCCGCCCCCGTTTATCTCCCCCTCTGGTGTAAAATCCATAAATTGTTATAACTCAATCTAAATTTTCTCCTAAATCAATAGTTTTTGGTATCTGGTACATACAGAACGAAATCTAGACAATTTTGGAGGAACGATCAGTGGTCCTCTCCTCTACTCCCGCCATCCGCCCTCCATCAATTGTTTTTATTAGCACGCTTTTATTAGCTTTACCTGTATGTTTCTATCTAACTTTTTATTCGCTCCAATGCGCCTGCTGCCTTATTAACATGGTTTTATAATTAGCTTCACTTTATTTGTAATCCCGTAAGGGTCATATCGAGACCCTTCCGGGATCATTTCTGGATGGTTTTCGGGATCCGTCCGGGATCTCGTCGGGGTCATTTGGGGACTTTTTCGGGATCATCTTGGGGCTCATCCGGCATCATTTCTGGATGGTTTTCGGGATCCGTCCGGGATCCCGTCGGGGTCACTTCGGGACTTTTTCGCGACTAATACGGGATCATTTGCGGACCCTTTCGGCATCATTTCTGGATAGTTGTCGGGATCCCGTCACGGTCATTTCGGGACTATTAGGGGATCATTTGAGGACCTTTCCGGCATCATTTCTGTATTGTTTTCGGAATCCTTTCGGGATCCCGTCAGGGTCATTTTGGGACTTTTTTGGGGCTAATACGGGATCATTTGGGGATCCTCTAGGGGTCGTTTCGTGACTTTTTCTGTTTTATTTCGGGATCATTTGGGGACCCTTCCGGCATAATTTCTTGATGGTTTGCCGGATCCATCAGGGTCATTTCGGGACCATTTTGGGATCATTTGGGGACCCTTCCGAGATCATTTCTGGATCCGTCCGGGATGCCGTAGGAACCATTTCGGGATTTTTTGTTACTTTTCCGGGATAGTTTTTGGACCCTTCCGGGATCATTTCTGGATCTGTGCGGGATCCCATCTGGGTCATTTCCGGACTATTTCGGGATCATTTTGGGATCCTTCCGGAATCATTTCTGTATGGTTTTCGCGATCCGTCGTTGATTCCCTCGGAGCCATTTCGGAACTTTTCTGGAGTATGTCGGGGTCATTTGGGGACTTTTTCGGGATCATTTGGGGCTCTTCCGGCATCATTTCTGGATGGTTTTCGGGATCCGTGCGGGATCTCGTCGGGGTCATTTGGGGACTTTTTCTGGATCATTTGGGGGCTCTTCCGGCATCATTTCTGGATGGTTTCCGGGATCCGTCCGGGATATCGTCGGGGTCATTTGGGGACTTTTTCGGGATCATTTGGGGGCTCTTCCGGCATCATTTCTGGATGGTTTTCGGGATCCGTCCGGGATACGATCAGGGTAATTTCGGGACTATTAGGGGATCATTTGTGGACCTTTCCGGCATCATTTCTGGATAATTTTCGGTATCCGTCCGGGATGCCGACGAGGTCATTTCGGGATTATTTCGGGATCATTTAGGATACCTACCGGCATCATTTCTGGATGGTTTTTGGGATTCGTCCGGGATCCCGTCGGGGTCATTTCGGGACGTTTTCTCGACTAATACGGGATCATTTGCGGACCCTTTCGGATAGTTGTCGGGATCCGTTCGGGATCCCGTCACGGTCATTTCGGAACTATTAGGGGATCATTTGAGGACCTTTCCGGCATCATTTCTGGATAGTTTTTGGAATCCTTTCGGGATCCCGTCAGGGTCATTTCGGGGCTTTTTCGGGATCATTTAAGGATGGCTTTCAGGATTCGTCCGGGAACCCGTCAGGGTAATTTCTGGACTTTTCCGAGACTATTTCGGGATCATTTTGGGACCTTCCCAAGATCATTTCTGGATGGATTTCGGGATTTGTCCGGGATGCCCTCAGGGTCATTTTGGGGTTATTAGGTGAGCATTTGAGGACCGTTCCGGCATCACTTCTGGATGGTTTTCGGTATCCGTTCAGATTCCTGTCGGAATAATTGCGGGACTTTTTCGGGATCATTGGGGTCCCTTCCAAAATCATTTCTGGATGGTTTTTGGGATTCGTCCGGCATCCCGTCGGGGTCTTTTCGGGACTTTTTCTCAACTAATACGGGATCATTTGCGGGCCCTTTCGGTATCATTTCTGGATAGTTGTCGGGATCCGTTCGGGATCCCGTCAGGGTCTTTTCGGAACTATTGGGAGATCATTTGAGGACCTTTCCGGCATCATTTCTGGTTAGTTTTCGGGATCCTTTCCGGGTCCCATCAGGGTCATTTCGGGACTTTTTCGGCATCATTTAAGATTGGTTTTCAGGATTCGTCCGGTATCCGTCAGGGTAATTTCTGGACTTTTCCCAGACTATTTCGGGATAATTTTGGGACCCTCCCAAGATCATTTCTGGATGGATTTCGGGATCTGTCCGGGATGCCGTAAGGTCATTTTGGGACTATTAGGTGATCATTTGAGGACCTTTTCGGCATCACTTCTGGATGGTTTTCGGTATCCGCTCAGGATCCCGTCGGAATTATTGCGGGACTTTTTCGGGATCATTTGGTGTCCCTTCCGGCATCATTTCTGGCTGGTTTTTGGGATTCGTCCGGCATCCCGTCGGGTTCATTTCGGGACCTTTTCTCGACTAATACGGGATCATTTGCGGGCCCTTTCGGCATCATTTCTAGATAATTGTCGGGATCCGTTCGGGATCCCGTCAGGGTCTTTTCGGAACTATTAGGTGATCATTTGAGGACATTTCCGGCATCATTTCTGGATAGTTTTCGGGATCCTTTCGGGGTCCAGTCAGGGTCATTTCGGGACTTTTTCGGGATCATTTAGAGATGGCTTTCAGGATTCGTCCGGGAACCCGTCAGGGTAATTTCTGAACTTTTCCGAGACTATTTCGGGATAATTTTGGGACCTTCCCAAGATCATTTCTGGATGGATTTTGGGATCAGTCCGGGATGCCGTCAGGGTCATTTTGGTATTAGGTGATCATTTGAGGACCTTTCCGGCATCACTTCTGGATGGTTATCGGTATCCGATCAGGATCCCCTCGGAATCATTGCGGGACTTTTTCGGGATCATTTGGGGTCCCTCCCAAGATCATTTCTGGATGGATTTCGGGATCTGTCCGGGATCCCGTCAGGGTCATTTAGGGGTGCGTTCGAGATCCCGTCAGGGTCATTTCGGGACTTCTTCGGGAATATATCGGGATCATTTCTGGATGGTTTATGGGATCCGTCCATGACCCCTTAAGGGTCATTTCGGGACTATTAGGTGATCATTTGAGGACCTTTCCGGCGTCACTTCTGGATGATTTTCGGTATCCGTTCGGGATCCCGTCGGAATCAATGCGGGACTTTTACGGAATCATTTGGGTTTCCTTCCGGCATCATTTCTGGATGGTTTTCGGGATTTGTCCGGGATCCCGTCGGGGTTATTTCGGGACCTTTTCGGGGCTAATACGGGATCATTTGGGGATCCTCTAGGGGTCGTTTGGTGACTTTTTCTGTATTATTTCGGGATCATTTTGGGACCCTTTCGGCATAATTTCTTGATGGTTTGCCGGATCCATCAGGGTCATTTCGGGACCATTTTGGGATCATTTGGGGACCCTTCCGAGATCATTTCTGGATCCGTCCGGGATGCCGTAGGAACCATTTCGGGATTTTTTGTTACTTTTCCGGGATAGTTTTTGCACCCTTCCGGGATCATTTCTGGATCTGTGCGGGATCCCATCTGGGTCAATTCCGGACTATTTCGGGATCATTTTGGAATCCTTCCGGAATCATTTCTGTATGGTTTTCGCGATCCATCGTGGATCCCCTCGGAGCCATTTCGGAACTTTTTCTGGAGTTAGTCGGGATAATTTAGGGACCCTTCCTGGATATTTTCTGGATGGTTTCTGAGATCCGTCCGGGAGCCCGTCAGGGTAATTTCGTAACTTTTTCGGGACTATTTCGGGATCAATTTGGTACCCTTCAGGCATCATTTCTGTGTGGTTATCTGGATAAGTCTAGAATCGTGTCGTTGTCATTTCGGGTTTTTTTGGGACTACTTCGGGAACTTTTGGAAACACTTCCGGGGCGTTTCTGGATGGTTTTCGGGATCCGTCCGCGATAGCGTCGGGGTCATTTCGTGGCTTTTTCTGGATAATTTCGTTATCATTTTGGGATCCTATCAGGTTATCAGCTCATAAAGTTCTTTTTTTTACTCAATTACAAAAATAAAATGCATTAGACAGAAAAAAAAATTTTAAACAGATAACTTTATAAGCAGGCTAACGTGAATAGCCCACATATTTCATTTTCTCCTTGCGGACGGGGCCGCGGGTAAAGGCTAGTATATATTATAAATGGCAAAGTTTGGATGTTTAGATGTTTGGATGGTTGGATGTTTGTCCAGACGTTTGTCTTTGTGACTCAATCACGCAAGAACGGCTGGACAGATTTGGATGAAATTTTGCAAACATATAGCCAATAGTTTGGAAGGATCTACTATCTATATATTTTTCAAAAGGGGCGTAGTCCCCGCCCCCTAGGAACAGTTCTAATTTAATTATTATATTTTTTCGCCTTTGCGACTGAATCACGCCAGAATGGCTACACGGATTTTGATGAAATTTGGGACACAGACAATAGTCTACTAGAGAAATTTTTTTCGAACATGGAAAGAGGGGTGGAGCTCCCACGACCCCTTCGAGTAATTACTTTTTAATAAATTTTACACATTATAACTTTACGTATACTGGCCTTCACCAATATCACAGACTCAAGGGGTCAAATAAGTCGAGGGCTTACAAAGTAAGCAGTGACACCCTCCGCCCGCCCCCCTTTATCTACCCCTCTGGTGTAAAATCCATAAATAGTTATAACTCAATCTAAATTTTCTCCTAAATCAATAGTTTTTGGTATCTGGTACATACAGAACGAGATCTAGACAATTTTGGAGGAACGATCAGTGGTCCTCTCCTCTACTCCCGCCATCCGCACTCCATCAATTGTTTTTATTAGCACGCTTTTATTAGCTTTACCTGTATGTTTCTATCTAACTTTTTATTCGCTCCAATGCGCCTGCTGCCTTATTAACATGGTTTTATAATTAGCTTCACCTTATTTGTAATCCCGTAAGGGTCATATCGAGACCCTTCCGGGATCATTTCTGGATGGTTTTCGGGATCGGTCCGGGATCCCGCCGGGGTAATTTCGGGACTATTTCGGGATCATTTTGGGACCCTTCCGGGATCATTTCTGTATAGTTTTCGGGATCCGTTCGGGATCCCGTCCGGGTTATTTTGGGACATTTTCGGGACTATTCCGGAATCATTTTGGGACACTTCCGGCATCATTTCTGGATGGTTTTCGGGATCCGTCCGGGATCCCGTCGGGGTACCTTCGGGATCATTTACGTACCTTCGAGAGATGAGAGATAAATTCTTGATGGTTTCCGGGATCATTACGGGACTTTTTCGGAGTTATTTTGGGTCCTTTTATGCATCATTTCTGGATCGTCTTCGGGATTCGTCCGGCATCCCGTCGGGGTCATTTCGGGACTTTTTCGGGACTAATACGGGATCATTTGGGAACCCTTTCGGACCTTCCCAAGATCATTTCTGGATGGATTTCGGGATCTGTCCGGGATGCCGTCAGGGTCATTTTGGGACTATTAGGTGATCGTTCGAGGACCTTTCCGGCATCACTTCTGAATGGTTTTCGGTATCCGTTCAGGATCCCGTCGGAATAATTGCGGGAATTTTTCGGGATCATTTGGGGTCCCTTCCGGCATCATTTCTGGATGGTTTTTGGGATTCGTCCGGCATCCCGTCGGGGTCATTTCGGGACTTTTTCTCGACTAATACGGGATCATTTGCGGGCCCTTTCGGTATCATTTCTGGATAGTTGTCGGGATCCGTTCGGGATCCCGTCAGGGTCTTTTCGGAACTATTAGGAGAACATTTGAGGACATTTCCGGCATCATTTCTGTATAGTTTTCGGGATCCTTTCGGGGTCCCATCAGGGTCATTTCGGGACTTTTTCGGCATCATTTAAGATTGGTTTTCAGGATTCGTCCGGGATCTCGTCAGGATAATTTCTGGACTTTTCCGAGACTATTTCGGGATCATTTTGGGACCCTCCCAAGATTATTTCCGGATGGATTTCGGTATCTGTCCGGGATGCCGTCAGGGTCATTTTGGGACTATTAGGTGATCATTTGGGGACCTTTCCGGCATCACTTCTGCATGGTTTTCGGTATCCGTTCAGGATCCCGTCGGAATAATTGCGGGACTTTTTCGGGATCATTTGGGGTCCCTTCCGGCATCATTTCTGGATGGTTTTTGGGATTCGTCCGGCATCCCGTCGGGGTCATTTCGGGACTTTTTCTCGACTAATACGGGATCATTTGCGGGCCCTTTCAGCATCATTTCTAGATAGTTGTCGGGATCCGTTCGGGATCCCGTCAGGGGCTTTTCGGAACTATAAGGAGAACATTTGAGGACCTTTTCGACATCACTTCTGTATGATTTTCGGGGCTAATCCGGGATCATTTGGGGATCCTCTAGGGGTCGTTTCGTGACTTTTTCTGTATTATTTCGGGATCATTTGGGGACCCTTCCGGCATAATTTCTTGATGGTTTGCCGGATCCATCAGGATCATTTCGGGACCATTTTGGGATCATTTGGGGGCCCTTCCGAGATCATTTCTGGCTCCGTCCGGGATGCCATAGGAGCCATTTCGGGATTTTTAGTTACTTCTCCGGGATAGTTTTTGGACCCTTTCGGAATCATTTCTGGATCTGTGCGGGATCCCATCTGGGCCATTTCCGGTCATTCCGTTCGGGATCCCGTCGGAACCATTGCGGGACTTTTTCGGAATCATTTGGGGTCCCCTCCGGCATCATTTCTGGATGGTTTTCGTGATTTGTCCGGGATCACGTTGGGGTTATTTCGGGACCTTTTCGGGGCTAATACGGGATCATTTGGGGATCACGACCCCTAGAGGACTTTTTGACTGTATTATTTCGGGATCATTTGGGGACCCTTCCGGTATAATTTCTTGATGGTTTGCCGGATCCCATCTGGGTCATTTCCGAAATTTTTCGGGATGATTTTGGGATCCTTCCGGAATCATTTCTGTATGGTTTTCGCGATTCGTCGTGGATCCCCTCGGAGCCATTTCGGAACTTTTTCTGGAGTATGTCGGGGTCATTTGGGGACTTTTTCGGGATCATTTGGGGGCTCTTCCGGCATCAGTTCTGGATGGTTTTCAGGATCCGTTCGGGATCCCGTCGGAGTCATTTCGGGACTTTTTCTCGACTAATACGGGATCATTTGGGGACCCTTTCGGCATCATTTCTGTATAGTTTTCGGGATCCGTCCGGGATCATTTGCGGGCCCTTTCGGTATCATTTCTGGATAGTTGTCGGGATCCGTTGCGGATCCCATCAGGGTCTTTTCGGAACTATTAGGAGATCATTTGAGGACCTATCCGGCATCATTTCTGGATATTTTTCGAGATACTTTCGGGGTCCTATCAAGGTCATTTCGGGACTTTTTCGGCATCATTTAAGGATGGCTTTCAGGATTCGTCAGGGAATCCGTCAGGGTAATTTCTGGACTTTCCGAGACTATTTCGGGATCATTTTGTGACCTTCCCAAGATCATTTCTGGATGGATTTAGGGATCAGTCCGGGATGCTGTTAGGGTTATTTTGGTATTAGGTGATCATTTGAGGACCTTTCTGGTATCACTTCTTCATGGTTTTCGGTATCCGTTCAGGATCCCGTCGGAATCATTGCGGGACTTTTTCGGGATCATTTGGGGTCCCTCCCAAGGTCGTTTCTGGATGGATTTCGGGATCTGTCCGGGATCCCGTCAGGGTCATTTAGGGATGCGTTCGAGATCCCATCAGCGTCATTTCGGGACTTCTTCGGGACTATATCGGGATCATTTCTGGATGGTTTACGGGATCCGTCCAGGACCCCTTAAGTGTCATTTCGGAACTATTAGGTGATCATTTGAGGACCTTTCCGTCATAACCTCTGGATGATTTTCGGTATCCGTTCGGGATCCCGTCGGAATAATTGCGGGACTCTTTCGGAATCATTTGGTATCCCTTCCGTCATCATTTCTGGATGGTTTTCGGGATTTGTCCGGGATCCCGTCGGGGTTATTTCGGAACCTTTTCGGGGCTAATACGGGATCATTTGGGGATCCTCTAGGGGTCGTTTCGTGACTTTTTCTGTATTATTTTAGGATCATTTGGGGACCCTTCCGGCATAATTTCTTGATGGTTTGCCTGATCCATCAGGGTCATTTGGGGACCATTTTGGGATCTTTTGGGGACCCTTCGAGATAATTTCTGGATCCGTCCGGGATGCCGTAGGAGCCATTTCGGAATTTTTTGTGACTTTTCCGGGATAGTTTTTAGACCCTTCCGGGATCATTTCTGGATCTGTGCGGGATCCTATCTGGGTCATTTCCGGACTATTTCGGGATCATTTTGGGATCCTTCCGGAATCATTTCTGTATGGATTTCGCGATCCGTCGTGGATCCCCTCGGAGCCATTTCGGATCTTTTTCTGGAGTATGTCGGGATAATTTAGGGACCCTTCCGGATATTTTCTGGATGGTTTTTGAGATCGGCCCGGGAGCCCGTCAGGGTCATTTCTGAACCTTTTCGGGATCATTTTGGTACACCTTCAGGGATCATTTCTGTGTGGTTCTCTGGATACGTCTAGAATCGTGTCGTTGTCATTTCGGGTTTTTTTGGGACTATTCCGGGAACTTTTGGAGACCCTTCCGGGGCATTTCTGGATGGTTTTCGGGATCCGTCCGCGATAGCGTGGGGGTCATTTCGTAGCTTTTTCTGGATAATTTCGGGATCATTTGGGATCCTATCAGGTTATCAGCTAATTTAGTTCTTTTTTTTACTCAGTTACAAAAATTAAATGCATTAGACAGAAAACAAAATTTTAAACAGCTAACTTGATAAGCAGGCTAACCCGAATAGCCCATATATTTAAATTTCCCCCTTACGGACGGGGCCGCGGGTAAAGGCTAGTATTTAATAAATCTATTTATTTTAGTTATAATTAACTTTAAATTTTATATGCAGCTGGCTGTTAAACTTAAAAAAAAATAATAATTGTATAGAAATTAATTGAATTAGCCGTAGGCTACTTTTAATAAATAAATAAAATTAATAAATTGAACATCTCGCCAAAGTTTCCGGACATTCGAAAGAGGAAAGTCAAAAGACGTTCTGAAGATAATTTAAAGGAGATGATTACGGATGATTCAGAGTCTGATTTTAAAAACAATACATTCCTGGTGATCGCTGATTCGGTAATCACTGGCATTACTGAACAATTTGCAGCTATGGGAAATTTGAGCGAGACTTTTCCTTTTTGTGGCAATTTAAAGACATGGATGAAACTACGGTTCGTGCGAGCGCAGCAAAATTTGTCGAAAAATACAAGTCGGACATTTCTCAAAGCTTAGAATGCGAAATAATTCACTTGAAACACATTTACGAAGCAAATTTTGGTAAAGTTCTGTCACCATTGGAATTGCTAAATGTCATCTACATATGTTCAAAATCTGTATACGATTTTCCCCAACATTTGTGCTGCTTTACGTATATTTTGCATTATACCTGTCACTGTAGCTAGTGCAGAACGCTCCTTCAGCGTCCTTTCAAGAATCAAAAACTTTCATAGATGGTGTTCATCTCAAGAGCTAGTTTCAGGACTTGCCACGCTTTGTTTGGAATCCATTTTGCAAGACAGTTAAATTTTGATATTATTATAAAAAATGTTGCAGCGAAAAAAGCAAGAAAAGCCACACTTTGATATCCGAACTTTCTATATTGATAATATAATAATTTAAATTTATAATCATTATTAAATTTATCATAAATGTATTCAAATGTTACCAAATAATTATAAAAGATTATTTGAAACAATATGTGGCAGCTGAAGGAGAATTTTATTGGCACGTTACAATAAAATAGTATAAATGGTAACTATTCTGTGTTAATTTTATTGTCAGCTCTTAGTCCAAAAATTATTTATTTGATGTGGCAAAAATTTTTTTTGATGTAATCCATCAATAACGATTTATGAATGACACGTCATTAATTCAAGTTAATGAAATGTATTAGTGGACTTTTTATAGGGGCCCGTAAATTGTTTAGTGCCGGGCCCTGATTTTCTCTCTACGGCCCTATACATACATATAAACGAAACACAACTTGCATACATATCGCTACCTCAGAATGCGGATGTCGTATGTTACAAATCTGGATTTTTCAGGAGACGATTTTTTAAGTTCAACAGAAAATATTTACAAAATGGCCCTGTGGATTTTCTCAAATTTTGGACTGATAGTGGACTGAGTATTGCACTCTCGTCAGGCTTAGTCAAATTAACTGTAACTATAATAGCAAATATGTTATTAGCGTATTTCTCCAGAATATATTTGTCGTATGTTACATTTTTTTTTACAAAAAAAAAAAAAAAACCATTGAACATACGACAAAAAGCATATTGGAAATAGGAATATACTATGTATGAATATAAAGATACATATTAATTGTTTGAAGAAAATTACTTACGACGTTTGGCGATATAATTAGAATTTGATCCCATGAAAGAAACAAAATATGACAATACTGTCGTTCAAAAGATGCGACGAAAGGTCAAATGAATATATCTATAGACGTCTATAGACCGCAAGGTATGTATGATGCTGAAGTTTCAAAAAATGCAGTTAGCTCAGTTTTGATCAAATGGGCGCTTAGGATAAGTGGCCGTCCTTGTATGGTATGACAGTGTGCTGGCCTTCATACCGAAAGCCACACGAAAAAGACATCCAAATATATATATACAAAAAAAATAGTGGAAACTCTTGTTTTTGAGAAAATACTCTTTATCTTTAGTTGTGCACCGACGCCTTTTTATTACTGTTTGTTTGACAAAATTAGCACAAAATAAACGTTTTTCGATGGAATTTAACTGCCAAAATTGTGAGTGTATTTCCCTCCTTTCACTCTCTCTAATTTTATTTCTGCAATCACGAATGCAGCTTTCCATACAGGGTGGTCGAATACTTTCTGCAGGGCGTTCTACACCATTCCTATTTACATATTTCTTTCCTTTTGCGCGAAAGGATTTTCGTACGTTAATATTCCATGAAGATGTTCCTTTTTCACAATTGTTAGCACTTTGTTCCAGGTTGGAGTTAACACGAATACTCGAACGAACCATGCCAATCTCTTCCTCAATATTAAACGGAGGATCTAAAATTTCATCATCCGATGAAAAATTGCTGTAACTGTTCATTGTTTTTGTTTGAAATAAAATTCACTTTTTTAATCACAACCGCGGCAACAAGCAAAAATATAGTTAACTGAATTTTATATTGCAACTATTTCAATGCATACTAAAACCGGTACCTACTTTTAAAAAAGTTTCTAAGCCAAAATAGTTATTTTCCACAAGTGAAATCACATTTTCTTTTAATTGGTTCGATTCCTTCACCAAAAGAAGCAATAGATGGTATGGAGTATAAACAAAACCAATATATTTATTTAAACTCACATCTGTTTGCTGTTTTTGTTACTTGACATGCTCAATGTATATAAGTGCATTTAAAATTTTATGACATACAACTGTATTCTTAACAAAATAAATCAGCAATTTAAATATATAAATGTCGTATGTTCGTTATTTCTTGCACATACGACAAAATACACGCACAGGACGTTAAAATCATATGACATACGACAAAATGCATGATGGATATCTGGAAATCTATAGCGTTCAAGAAGAAACTAATGGTATCGTTCGATAACGCATGAGGAGTATACTATGAAATTACAATAATCCTAAAATCGAAAAATTTCACATTCGACATCGATATTTTTAAGTAGAGATATGTATGTGATAATGCTTGATCGACTAACCATATGTTCGAAAACAAAAGTAAAATAAACATCAAAAATGTATACAATTTAAGGTACCGCAAGTGTAAACAAAATATGCACAAACAAATATATAGGCATACAAACAATAGAACAAAAATATGTATGTAGTCATCCAACATTATGATTTGGTCATCTTAAATATGCTGCTAGTGGAAGAATTTCTGAACGCATTGTGTGTGGTTGTTGCTTAAGCAATACCCAATATGCACAGGTACAACTTTTTTCCAAACTTTGAGAAATATGTAGTTCTCAAATGGAAATCCAACTTTTACAACAATTGGAGATCAAGTCGTTTTTCCAAAGTTTGTTTTCAAATTGAGTGCTCTTGGAGGTCAATTTGAGGTATTACGTATAACTTAAAATTTTTTCAGATGGTAACGCGTTTATTCATTTATGTGTGTGGCAATGCTGTCCAATCATCTGTCAAAAGATTGGGTAGCAGTGATAGCAGTGAAACTGGAAAAGTGAATTAATTGATATATTTCGGGGAAGTATCCAATTTTAATATTGTAAGTATTTAATTAATAAAATATACATATGTGCAACTATTAAAATGCATAGAAGCAAGAAAATTAGAAGTGCGGTAAGGCAGGTGGTGGTTTTGCAGTCGGAGCCCCCGCCAACAATTGAAAGTTTGCCAATGGAGCCTGCACGAAAAAAAAATATCTCAGCTTTGGTGCAAAGAATTTTTAAAATTTTGTAAGAATCTAATTAATGAATTACAATTACTTAAAATTTTTAAATACATTTAATTAATTTTTAAATATGTAAAATGAATTACTATTTATTTTAATTTATGTTTATTCTATTAAACTGAAACCAAATTTATATACAATGCTGTTATTTTTATTCAATTAGGTTTGGAAATTTAATTCTAGAAGAGTTTTCTTTTTCACTTGAATCCAATTGGAGATTGATGTTGGAGTTCAAATTTATATCAAATAATTTCTCAAGTGGAGAACTGAAATTATTTACGTATAAAAAATGTGCCGTTTTGTTTTAGAATGGGTTGGTTCTCCAATGGAGGTACAATGGATAATAAGCATTCAGCCCAATTCTAAACGAAAATTCCGTGCGAGTTTTTCCCTTCTCCCATTCCTCGTATTCTAAATAAAATATCCTTGTGAGTTTTTTCACTTCTCCCTTTCCTCCTATTCTGAACAATGTTCGAAAAAGAGGAAACCGGTTATGGGAGAAAAGTAGGTATTATGAATGTGAGGGAGAGAGAGATTTCTCTGCCATTTCAAAGGTGTTTTTTCACTAGTTAAATTAAAGGGAATGCATCAAAATAGTTAAAGGAAATTGGTTATTTTAAGAAAAAACACTTATTTGTACAAATTTGTGCTAAAATGTGTATTTACATTGTACCACAATATTCTCACTGTTAATACAACAACAACAACAACAACCACAATATTCTTTATTTTAAGTCGAAAAGTATATCATAAGCAACGGAAGAGATCTTCGCATATTTGATGCAGCCATCCAGAAATTGGGCAAGGATTTTTTAAGAAGGCTTAAATAGATTTTGGCATATGGCGAAAGGGGAACTCAACCCGACTTGGCCTCCAGAAACTTGCTTTGCAGAATGAATGCAGGCAACTCCGGCGGATTTGTGTTATCCCGCCGGTCTTCTTCTTATGCTCGTCTGTTGATGTGAATACCACATGAAATGCAATAATGTGCATTGTTTATACCTTATTTCTTAATTTCAAACAAATTGGAAACAATAATTAAACGTTACAATTTTTGAAGCAAAATAAGAAATGCGCAACGAAATTTCAATTGACAAAACAGCTGACTTCGAAAATTCGAAATTCCTATTCCCCAATTATTCTTCTCCCTAGGAAAAAAGAATTGGAGGAATTTTTCCGCGGGAATAAAAAAATCCGCGAGAACAAAATTCCGCGAGAATATTTAGAATTCGTCTGATTGGAATTTGGAAAACGAGTTGGATTTCCATTTTACCACAAACCAATTTCCAACAAAATTGTTTATTGTTTAAATTGCGATATGTGCATATATGCGCATTGGTCTGTTTCACTTTTAAAATTAATTCTTTTATCCTTAGGTGTGTTCATAATGTGGAGCGTCTCCATGGTGAAGCGCTTATTTTATTGTGTCTCTATGTCCAATATAGTAATATTTTGAAATACGGAATAGTGGACCTCATCATTACAATGGGCCGTTTTATTTTTCGAAGCGTTATTCCTAAGTTTAATATTGGACTTATGGCCAGAAATCGTTGTCTTTAATTTTAATTTGGTTGTCCCCACATATACCTTCTCGCATAAGTGAGACCCGTCACCGTTGCATGGGATTCTGTAAATTACGTTGGATTTCTTATCCTTTTGAATTCTGTCCTTTGTATTGCTGAAAATATTTCTCAATGTATTGTATGTGAACGTTATTTTGACCTTTTCTTTGTCATATAAATCCAATCTCTTGGTCCTCTCTGCTATTTTTGGGACATAGGTTATCGCTTTGTATATTTTGTTATTTGCTTCTTCAGTTTCTCATTCATTACGTGCTCTGCTATAGAAATTTCAGACCATTTTATTGACCGATCTACTTGGAAACTCATTTTTGTCTAGAGTTTTTTGATGATAGTAACATTCTTCTTGTGATACATTCTGTCGCTTATTGTAAGTACCCGTCTTATGAAGCTTTTCGCGGTATTTAATATTGTACTTTTTTCATATTTTGAATAAAAGTTAATTAGTCTTCCCGAAGCTGTGGGTTTTCTGTACCAGTAAATATATAATTTGTTCCTTCTCCTGGTGATTAATGTGTCTAAGTACGGTAGTTGACAATCTTGCTCCACCTCTATTGTAAACTTAATGCTTCTGCTGCAAATAAGTCATCTGTATACTGTGTAAGTAGGCGTGGTTTGCTAGTAGCTTCCGTCTCGAATCTTGTTAGCACACTTAAACACTTTAAATGAAAATCGGTTCGGATGTACACATTCAGATGAGGTTAATTAAAATATAACGAAAATATAGTAAAATATTGCTAGCCTTCTTGTTATACAAGGAAATAGATTTTGACCGTACTTCTCTTCGAATTTGCGTCTTGCTCCCTTTTTATTTTCTCTACAAATTGGCAGATGGGACATGAACAATGAAGATGCATTTTCACTGAAAAGCTTTTTATAGTAGAAATAGACACAAATAAACACTTTAAATGAAAATCGGTTCGGATGTGTATACTCAGATAAGATTATGTAACTTATAACGAAAAAACTAGTAAAATATTGCTAGCCTTCTTGCTATACAAGTAAATATTTTTGGTACACCAGTGTCTCATAGGCGTGAAAGGGTGAAAAGTGCGGTTATATTGTACACGTATCACTTAACCTATGTGAAGTTAATGCCACAATTCAACTGTACAAATATAGAAACGAACAATTAAGCACAATTAAATTTGCCTTTGAAAAATAATAGAATATACGCACTAATTTCATTTTGCTGGAATAAACAAAACAACCTTGAATTTATTATTTTGGTAGAACAAAAGCTATTTGTTCAACTGACTTAGAACTTGTATTACGCTTGACGCACTAACCATAAATTACCAAGTAGGGAAGGCTAAGTTCGGGTGTAACCGAACATTACATACTCAGCTGAGAGCTTTGGAGACAAAATAAGGGAAAATCACCCCGTAGGAAAATGAATCTAGGGTAACCCTGGAATGTGTTTGTATGACATTGGTATCAAATGGAAGGTATTAAAGAGTATTTTAGAAGAGATTGGGCCATAGTTCTATAGGTGGACGCCATTTCGGGATATCGCCATAAAGGTGGACCAGGGGTGACTCTAGAATATGTTTGTACGATATGGGTATCAAATAAAAGGTGTGAATGAAGGTTTTAAAAGGGAGTGGCCACCTACCAAGTTTCATCGCTTTATCCGTCTTTGGTGATGAATTATCGCACTTTTTCGGTTTTTCGAAATTTTTGATATCGAAAAGGTGGGCGTGGTTATAGTTCGATCTCGTTCATTTTAAATAGTAATCTGTGATGTGTGCCCAGGAACTGACATACCAAATTTCATTAAGATACCTCAAAATTTACTAAAGTTATCGTGTTAACGGGCAGACGAACGGACGGACATGGCTAAATGAATTTCGTTTTTCGCCCAGATCATTTTGATATATAGAATTCTATATCTATCTCGATTAGTTTATGCCGTTACGTATTACCGTTATGCGAACAAAATTAATATACTCTGTGAGCTCTGCTCAGCTGAGTATAAAAAAGGGCAGGGATATTAACGAAATTTTCCAACTTTTACTATTTGTTGTTGTTGTAGCAGTGCTTCGCCCCAACGACCGATCAGAAATTGTTATCAAAATCCTCTAACGGGAGTCCAAGGAAACTTGCTGTTTCAACAGGGGTGGACCATAATGGAAAGGGTGTTAGAGGCGTTGGTTCCACATTACAATTAAAGAAATGTGGGGACACATTGCAAGCGGGGCATATATTATGTATGTCGGTGTTGATTCTGGATAGGTAAGAGTTTAGCCTGTTACAGTATCCAGAACGAAGTAGAGCTAGAGTGACTCGCGTTTCCCTGGGGAGTATGAGCTCCTCTTCCGCAAGTTGTGGGTACTGTTCTTTGCGTACTGGATTCACCGGGTAATTCCTGGCATAAAGGTCCGACGCCTGTTTGTGGAGTTCACTGAGGACCTGCTTGTGCTCTTTTGCTTCATACGGCTGAGTTCTCAGGTGCAGTATTTCCTCAAAATGCTTACGGAGATGACTCCTTAAGCCCCTAGGCGGTGTTGGCTTATCAATCAGATGTCTGTTGGGATGCCCAGGTGTATGGGTATTCAACAGGAACTGTTTGGTTAGCATCTCATTTCTCTCCATGATAGGGAGTATTCTCGCCTCACTATGTAGATGATGTTCTGGGGACATAAGAAGACAGCCCGTGGCGGTTCTGATAGCAGTATTTTGGCAGGCCTGTAGCTTCTTCCAGTGAGTAGTTTTTAGGCTGGGCGACCATATAGGGGACGCGTAGCATGCAATCGGCTGGCCAATTGCTTTGTATGTGGCAATGAGCGTTTCTTTGTCTTTTCCCAAGTACTGCCAGCAAGGGATTTGAGGATTTTATTACGGCTCTGGATTTTCGGTACAATTGCAGCTGCATGCTCACTAAAATATAGATCCTGATCAAACGTCACACCCAAGATTTTGGGGTGTAGGACAGTCGGTAGCGTAGTGCCATCGACGTGGACGTTCATGTTGTAAATAAGGTCGCGGAGGATTTATTCGGTGATAATGCCAGGTTTCGTGAGGCGAAAAAACTGGAGAGATCAGGGAGGTAGCTGTTTATTCTGTTGCATAGCTCATCGATCTGTGGGCCTGGGCCTGTGGCCATTATTGTGAGTAGAAAACGATAGTAACTCCCTAGGGATAGGACACCACCCTGTGGCACCCCTTGTTTAATTCTTCTTGGTTTTGGTGTTTCGTTTCTAAATTGCACCGATGCCTTCCGACCACCCAGATAATTTGCGGTCCACCTTTTACCGAAGGGTAGACCCTTGCAGGTCTTGAAGTAACGTGCCATTGTTGACCGTATCAAAAGCTTTTGATAGGTCTAGCGCAACAAGTGCTGTTCTATGGTGGGGGTTTTGATTTAAACCGCAATTTTTCTGGGTCCTAATGGCATTTAGCGCGGTGGTGGTGCTATGTAGTTTTCTGAAGCCATGCTGATGACAGGCTAGCTGCAAATTTGCTTTGAAGTAGGGGATCAAAATGGCTTCAAGCGTCTTGGCTACTGGTGATAGGAGAGATATCGGTCGATATGACTCTCCCATGTTAGCTGGTTTCCCAGGCTTTAGTAGCGCGACCACCTTGGCCATTTTCCATTTTTCGGGAATGACAAAGGTGGAAAGAGACAGGTTGAAGACATGTGCTAAATATTTGAAACCCTCTTTCCCTAGGCTTTTAAACATCGACATGGCTATGCCGTCTGGGCCCACTGCTTTGGATGGTTTAGCATGACCGATGGCATCCTCAACCTCTTTGGCGATGATGGTAATTGGTGACGAGCTGAATTTATGTTTATGTGCGTGTCTGTTGGCCCTCCGTCGATCATTGTCGACCGTAGAATGCATTATATATTGTCGGCAGAAAGCGCTCGCGCATTTTGTCGCATCTAATAGCACTTTATCGCCAAAGGCGATGGAAACTTTGTCATTGTGCCTAGACGGATTCGATAGGGACTTTACGGGGTACCAAAGTTTACCTACACCGGCAGAGAGGTTACAACCGCTTATGTGCTCCTCCCATTTCGCCCGCTTGTGTTCATCCACAAGCAATCTGATGCGTTGATTTATATCCCTTATTTGGGGGTCGCCGGGATCGCTAAATTTGCGGCCTCCGCCGGAAATTGGGCCGAATTTCGGGAATTCTACCGGCGGGAATGAAACGAGCCGAGGCAGATTCAATGACCTTGCGATAAGCACGCTCCCCTTGGCGGGCATCAGTCGGGATTGAGAGGGCAGCAAAGCGGTTGCCTGTAAAGGATTTGTATGCGTCCCACTTTCCTTTTTCTAAGATTATGAAAGAGCGGTTTTCTGTGACGATGAAGTCGGCGGTACGCTCGAGCGAAATAAGTATATGCAGGTGGTCGGATGCCAATGTTACCATCGGCTGCCAGTTGACGCAGTTTACGTGTCTAGCTTTTACGAGAAATAGCTTATTACCTGCATCTGCGCACTTTTACAAAATCTTTTATATAAAAGAAGGCGATTTAACCGATTTAGTAAATTTTTACTAAAAATATTTCCTGTTAAACACCAAAATTTTCGTCAAGTTATGGCTACAGAAACGTTGGGAAATGCATTGTAAGAAAGGGGCAGTGCCCATTTTTCAAGATTTAAATATTTCCCATTTCTTGTTTTAATGGCACAAAATACGATTGGTACAAAACAGGGGCGTAGCGACGGGGGGTTTTCGGGGTTTAAACCCCCTTGCCTCAGGATCATTTGATTTTTTAGGTCGTCACAATTCAAATATTTGATGTTTTTATGTCTATGTTAATAAATTTCTTTATAATTCTGCTACGTATTTACTTAGTTGGTGATATTATATTTTTAAAATGCATGCATATGTATGTACGAAGTGAACACTTATGTTTTAATTATATACTGTTTCATAATAATTCGGCAATTTATTAAATATACAAATGTATATGTTAACTTTTACTATAATTTCATAAAGAAGTTTCCTTGTAAATTTGCCTTACGACCATCTACATACATATCAGAGAACAACAAAAATCGAACACAACAACGTTCGATTACATTACCATCGGGCCAAGATGCTCGAAATAGCTTCTGTTTTGACCCTATCACAGGTTTCGAAATTATAAGCATTAAAAAAACTCTAGTTCATGCGGTGAGGATGGTATTTCCAATTTAATTTTAAAAAAGATATATTTTAATGTGGTTAATATACTGATATACTTATTCAACACCAGCATTACTCAGGGTATTTTTCCCGATGGTTTGAAATGTGCGATTGTAATTCCGATCTTGAAAAAAGGGGATAAAAAAGATGTTAATAATTACAGACCTATTTCACTGCTCTCGGCCATATCTAAAGTTTTTGAAAAGGCTGTTAAAACCAGAATTGTTAATTTTTTAAATAAAGCGACCCTTTTTAGCTCCATGCAGTTTGGCTTTCGTTCTGACTTATCAACAGAAGACGCTCTGCTAGATTTTTGCACCAACGTCTACAAAGCTCTGGATGAAAAAAGAAGTTGCGCTGGTCTCTTTGTGGACATAACAAAAGCTTTTGATATGGTCGATAGGGGAGTACTATTGGATAAACTATATAGAGCAGGATTCCGCGGTGTTATGCACAAGCGGCTTAAATCGTATCTATCGGGCAGAACACAAAAAGTTTAAGTAGAATGCAGCTACAGTAGCTTACAGCTTGTTAATCTGGGCATTCCCCAAGGCTCAGTTCTTGGTCCAATATTGTTCTTGGTCTATATTGATTCAATATTTAAGCTTCCATTGAGAGGCAAGGCCACTGCCTTTGCAGACGATCTTGCAATTGCGTACAGTACACCGAATTACTTTGAATTATTATGTGACATTAACCATGATATACATTTGTTACGAACCTGGTTCGCTTCACACAAACTGATTGTAAGTAGTAAGACTAGACTTATGTATTTCAGTCATGTTCTCAAAGAACAACCAAGTTATGATGTCATATTTCACTCCGCAGTGTGCTCTCGTTTTAACATGCACCATATAGCGTGAACTCAAAGTGACGCGATGAGATCTTTTGATTGTAATAGAAACTGAAGTGAGAGCTGCTTCAGGGTTGAAGTTGTTGAGAATTTCAAATACCTAGGAATTATAATAGACAACCGCTTGAGTTGGTCTGAGCACATTAATGCTCTAAAAAAATATTTTCTATATACCACTCGTCACTTTTATCGTCTGAAAAAGTTATGCTCAATATTATTGCTCAAGTAGGAATCATATTGACAATATGTAAGTCAATATAATAATTAGCTAACAAAGCATTCCTCACTATTGAGTCATGCACCTCTAGTATGTAATTATTAAAAAAATATTTTCTATATACCACTCGTCACTTTTATCGCCTGAAAAAGTTATGTTCAATATTTTGCTCAAGCAGGAATCATATTGACAATATGTAAGTCAATATAATAATTAGCTAACAAAGCATTCCTCACTATTGAGTCATGCACCTCTAGTATGTAATTATTAAAAAAATATTTTCTATATACCACTCGTCAATTTATCGTCTGAAAAAGTTATGTTCAATATTTTGCTCAAGTAGGAATCAAATTGACAATATGTAAGTCAATATAATAATTAGCTAACAAAGCATTCCTCACTATTGAGTCATGCACCTCTAGTATGTAATTATTAAAAAAATATTTTCTATATACCACTCGTCACTTTTATCGTCTGAAAAAGTTATGTTCAATATTATTGCTCAAGTAGGAATCATATTGACAATATGTAAGTCAATATAATAATTAGCTAACAAAGCATTCCTCACTATTGAGTCATGCACCTCTAGTATGTAATTATTAATGTAAGAATGTATATATGTATAGGTTAAGAACTTTTGTATAAATAGGACAGAATTTATTCAATAAAGAAGATTTATGAATCTGATGTCAGCGCTGAACATTAGCGCCAACAAAAACCATTTTCTTTTAAAATCTAAAAGTATACATTGTACATGGCGATACTGCCAGTCTAGATCAAAATTGGCAAAACTGCTAAAAATCTAGCTGGTCAGAACAACCTGCCGTAAAGCAGGATTAGCTGGAGGAAGATCCTGCCAATTCAACATTTAAGGCAAAATTGCTGATCAAGCAATGCCAAAAGGATTTCATTAACATAAATCCTGACAGTCTGAAGCAAAATATATCGAAGAAGACCTCAAAGATCCTGCCACAAAATTTGAGTCACCAAACAATTTTGAAAGCATACCAGAGCGATATGGAAGACCAAAAAGGCAACCGATTTGAATTTTAAAACGAACAAAGGCAAAAGAAGACAATATACTAGAACAAAAGGCATTCTTCATGGCAATCAGCAAACCGCAATTACCACGCATAAAAAAGGGTGGAATAAATATTATATCTGACTGACGGCCGGAGACCAACAATAGCAAATCAACAGGACCAGATGAGCAGTACGACTAGCAACAAGATTGGCAACGAGTTTTACCCATTGGCAAAAATTTTATTTTTGCTTAGGAAATTTTTTTTTTAAATCAGGAATGTTAATTAAAAATTAAGAGAATATTTCAAATTTATAATGTTAAAATATTAAAAATTAATTTGTTCAATTAAAATAAAAAAGAAGCAATGATTTTGAAAAATTTTTTATTAAAAATTCAAATTCAAAATTAGGAATTTTTTTTACGGTAGGATGAGCAAACTTCTTTTTACAAAAAGTTTGATGTCAGATTTGAACATGACACAAACTAATACAAACAAGTAAGGAAGGCTAAGTTCGGGTGTAACCGAACATTACATACTCAGTTGAGAGCTATGGTGACAACATAAGGGAAAATAACCATGTAGGCAAATGAACCGAGGGTAACCCTGGAATGTGTTTGTATGACATGTGTATCAAATGAATTTAAAGAGTATTTTATGAGGGAGTGGGCCATAGTTCTATAGGTGCACGCCATTTAGGGATATCGCCATAAAGGTGATCAGGGTTGACTCTAGAATTTGTTTGTGCGATATGGGTATCAAATGAAAGGCGTTAATGAGTATTTTAAAAGGGAGTGATCCTTAGTTCTATAGGTGGACGCCGTTTCGAGATATCGCCATAATGGTGGATCAGGGGTGACCCTAGAATGTGTTTGTACAATATGGGTATCAAACGAAAGGTGTTAATGAGTATTTCAAAAGGGCGTGCGGTTTAGTTCTATAGGTGGACGCCTTTTCGAAATATCGCCATAAATGTGGATCAGGGGTGACTCTAGACTGTGTTTGTACGAAATGGGTATCAAATTAAAGGTATTAATGAGGGTTTTAAAAGGGAGTGGTGGTAGTTGTATAGGTGGACGCCTTTTCGAGATATCGCCATAAAGGTGGGCCATGGGTGACTCTAGACTTTGTTTGTACTATATGGGTATCAAATGAAAGGTGTTAATGAGTATTTTAAAAGGGAGTGGGCCTTAGTTATATAGGTGGACGCCTTTTCGAGATATCGCCATAAAGGTGGACCAGGGGTGACTCTAGAATGTGTTTGTACAATATGGGTATCAAACGAAAGGTGTTAATGAGTATTTTAAAAGGGCGTGGTCTTAGTTTTATAGGTGGACGCCTTTTCGAGATATCGCCATAAAGGTGGACCATGGGTGACTCTAGACTTTGTTTGTACGATATGGGTATCAAACGAAAGGTGTTAATGAGTATTTTAAAAGGGAGTGGGCCTTAGTTCTATAGGTGGACGCCTTTTCGAGATATCGCCATAAAGGTGGACCATGGGTGACTCTAGACTTTGTTTGTAAGATATGGGTATCAAATGAAAGGTGTTAATGAGTATTTTAAAAGGGAGTGGGCCTTAGTTCTATAGGTGGACGCCTTTTCGAGATATCGCCATAAATGTGGACCAGGGGTGACTCTAGACTTTGTTTGTACGATATGGGTATCAAATGAAAGGTGTTAATGAGTATTTTAAAAGGGAGTGGACCTTAGTTCTATAGGTGGACGCCTTTTCGAGATATCGGCATAAAGGTGGACCAGGGGTGACTCTAGAATGTGTTTGTACAATATGGGTATTTTAAAAGGGCGTGGGGCTCAGTTCTATAGGTGGACGCCTTTTCGAGATATCGCCATAAATGTGGACCAGGGGTGACTCTAGACTTTGTTTGTACGATATGGGTATCAAATGAAAGGTGCTAATGAGTATTTTAAAAGGGCGTGGGGCTTAGTTCTATAGGTGGACGCCGTTTCGAGATATCGCCATAAAGGTGGACCATGGGTGTCTCTAGACTTTGTTTGTACGATATAGGTATCAAATGAAAGGTGTTAGTGAGTATTTTAAAAGGGAGTGGGCCTTAGTTCTATAGGTGGAAGCCTTTTCGAGATATCGCCATAAAGGTGGACCAGGGGTGACTCTAGAATTTGTTTGTACGATATAGGTATCAAATGAAAGGTGTTAGTGAGTATTTTAAAAGGGAGTGGGCCTTAGTTCTATAGGTGGACGCCTTTTCGAGAAATCGCCATAAAGGTGGACCAGGGGTGACTCTAGAATGTGTTTGTACAATATGGGTATCAAACGAAAGGTGCTAATGAGTATTTTAAAAGGGCGTGGGGCTCAGTTCTATAGGTGGCCACCTTTTCGAGATATCGCCATAAATGTGGACCAGGGGTGACTCTAGACTTTGTTTGTACGATATGGGTATCAAATAAAAGGTGTTAATGAGTATTTTAAAAGGGAGTGGGCCTTAGTTTTATAGGTGGACGCCTTTTCCAGATATCGCCATAAAGGTGGACCATGGGTGACTCTAGTCTTTGTTTGTACGATATAGGTATCAAATGAAAGGTGTTAGTGAGTATTTTAAAAGGGAGTGGGCCTTAGTTCTATAGGTGGACGCCTTTTCAAGATATCGCCATAAAGGTGGACCAGGGGTGACTCTAGAATGTGTTTGTACAATATGGGTATCAAACGAAAAGTGTTAATGAGTATTTTAAAAGGGCGTGGGGCTCAGTTCTATAGGTGGCCGCCTTTTCGAGATATCGCCATAAATGTGGACCAGGGGTGCCTCTAGACTTTGTTTGTACGATATGGGTATCAAACAAAAGGTGTTAATGAGTATTTTAAAAGGGAGTGGGCCTTAGTTCTATAGGTGGACTCCTTTTCGAGATATCGCCATAAAGGTGGACCAGGGGTGACTCTAGAAATTGTTTGTACGATATAGGTATCAAATGAAAGGTGTTAGTGAATATTTTAAAAGGGAGTGGGCCTTAGTTCTATAGGTGGACGCCTTTTCGAGATATCGCCATAAAGGTGGACCAGGGGTGACTCTAGAATGTGTTTGTACAATATGGGTATCAAACGAAAGGTGTTAATGAGTATTTTAAAAGGGCGTGGGGCTCAGTTCTATAGGTGGCCGTCTTATCGAGATATCGCCATAAATGTGGACCAGGGGTGACTCTAGACTTTGTTTTTACGATATGGGTATCAAATAAAAGGTGTTAATGAGTATTTTAAAAGGGAGTGGGCCTTAGTTCTATAGGTGGACGCCTTTTCGAGATATCGCCATAAAGATGGACCATGGGTGACTCTAGACTTTGTTTGTACGATATAGGTATCAAATGAAAGGTGTTAGTGAGTATTTTAAAAGGGAGTGGGCCTTAGTTCTATAGGTGGACGCCTTTTCGAGATATCGCCATAAAGGTGGACCAGGGGTGACCTAGAATTTGTTTGTACAATATGGGTATCAAACGAAAAGTGTTAATGAGTATTTTAAAAGGGCGTGGGGCTTAGTTCTATAGGTGGACACCTTTTCGAGATATCGCCATAAAGGTGGACCATGGGTGACTCTAGACTTTGTTTGTACGATATAGGTATCAAATGAAAGGTGTTAATGAGTATTTTAAAAGGGAGTGGGCCTTAGTTCTATAGGTGGACGCCTTTTCGAGATATCGCCATAAAGGTGGACCATGGGTGACTCTAGACTTTGTTTGTAAGATATGGGTATCAAATGAAAGGTGTTAATGAGTATTTTAAAAGGGAGTGGGCCTTAGTTCTATAGGTGGCCGCCTTTTCGAGATATCGCCATAAATCTGGACCAGGGGTGACTCTAGACTTTGTTTGTACGATATGGGTATCAAATAAAAGGTGTTAATGAGTATTTTAAAAGGGAGTGGGCCTTAGTTCTATAGGTGGACGCCTTGTCGAGATATCGCCATAAAGGTGGACCAGGGGTGACTCTAGAAATTGTTTGTACGATATGGGTATCAAATGAAAGGTGTTAATGAGTATTTTAAAAGGGAGTGGGCCTTAGTTCTATAGGTGGACGCCTTGTCGAGATATCGCCATAAAGGTGGACCAGGGGTGACTCTAGAAATTGTTTGTACGATATGGGTATCAAATGAAAGGTGTTAATGAGTATTTTAAAAGGGAGTGGGCCTTAGTTCTATAGGTGGACGCCTTGTCGAGATATCGGCATAAAGGTGGACCATGGGTGACTCTAGACTTTGTTTGTACGATATAGGTATCAAATGAAAGGTGTTAATGAGTATTTTAAAAGGGAGTGGGCCTTAGTTCTATAGGTGGACGCCTTTTCGAGATATCGCCATAAAGGTGGACCATGGGTGACTCTAGACTTTGTTTGTAAGATATGGGTATCAAATGAAAGGTGTTAATGAGTATTTTAAAAGGGAGTGGGCCTTAGTTCTATAGGTGGCCGCCTTTTCGAGATATCGCCATAAATCTGGACCAGGGGTGACTCTAGACTTTGTTTGTACGATATGGGTATCAAATAAAAGGTGTTAATGAGTATTTTAAAAGGGAGTGGGCCTTAGTTCTATAGGTGGCCGCCTTTTCGAGATATCGCCATAAATGTGGACCAGGGGTGACTCCAGACTTTGTTTGTACGATATGGGTATCAAATGAAAGGTGTTAATGAGTATTTTAAAAGGGAGTGGGCCTTAGTTCTATAGGTGGACGCCTTTTCGAGATATCGGCATAAAGGTGGACCAGGGGTGACTCTAGAATGTGTTTGTACAATATGGGTATCAAACGAAAGGTGTTAATGAGTATTTTAAAAGGGCGTGGGGCTCAGTTCTATAGGTGGCCACCTTTTCGAGATATCGCCATAAATGTGGACCAGGGGTGACTCTAGACTTTGTTTGTACGATATGGGTATCAAATGAAAGGTGTTAATGAGTATTTTAAAAGGGCGTGGGGCTTAGTTCTATAGGTGGACGCCGTTTCGAGATATCGCCATAAAGGTGGACCATGGGTGACTCTAGACTTTGTTTGTACGATATAGGTATCAAATGAAAGGTGTTAGTGAGTATTTTAAAAGGGAGTGGGCCTTAGTTCTATAGGTGGAAGCCTTTTCGAGATATCGCCATAAAGGTGGACCAGGGGTGACTCTAGAATTTGTTTGTACGATATAGGTATCAAATGAAAGGTGTTAGTGAGTATTTTAAAAGGGAGTGGGCCTTAGTTCTATAGGTGGACGCCTTTTCGAGAAATCGCCATAAAGGTGGACCAGGGGTGACTCTAGAATGTGTTTGTACAATATGGGTATCAAACGAAAGGTGCTAATGAGTATTTTAAAAGGGCGTGGGGCTCAGTTCTATAGGTGGCCACCTTTTCGAGATATCGCCATAAATGTGGACCAGGGGTGACTCTAGACTTTGTTTGTACGATATGGGTATCAAATAAAAGGTGTTAATGAGTATTTTAAAAGGGAGTGGGCCTTAGTTTTATAGGTGGACGCCTTTTCCAGATATCGCCATAAAGGTGGACCATGGGTGACTCTAGTCTTTGTTTGTACGATATAGGTATCAAATGAAAGGTGTTAGTGAGTATTTTAAAAGGGAGAGGGCCTTAGTTCTATAGGTGGACGCCTTTTTGGAGACATCGCCATAAAGGTGGACCAGGGGTGACTCTAGACTTTGTTTGTACGATATGGGTATCAAATGAAAGGTGTTAATGAGTATTTTAAAAGGGAGTGGGCCTTAGTTCTATAGGTGGACGCCTTGTCGAGATATCGCCATAAAGGTGGACCAGGGGTGACTCTAGAAATTGTTTGTACGATATGGGTATCAAATGAAAGGTGTTAATGAGTATTTTAAAAGGGAGTGGGCCTTAGTTCTATAGGTGGACGCCGTTTCGAGATATCGCCATAAATGTGGACCAGGGGTGACTCTAGACTTTGTTTGTACGATATGGGTATCAAATAAAAGGTGTTAATGAGTATTTTAAAAGGGAGTGGGCCTTAGTTTTATAGGTGGACGCCTTTTCCAGATATCGCCATAAAGGTGGACCATGGGTGACTCTAGTCTTTGTTTGTACGATATAGGTATCAAATGAAAGGTGTTAGTGAGTATTTTAAAAGGGAGTGGGCCTTAGTTCTATAGGTGGACGCCTTTTCAAGATATCGCCATAAAGGTGGACCAGGGGTGACTCTAGAATGTGTTTGTACAATATGGGTATCAAACGAAAAGTGTTAATGAGTATTTTAAAAGGGCGTGGGGCTCAGTTCTATAGGTGGCCGCCTTTTCGAGATATCGCCATAAATGTGGACCAGGGGTGCCTCTAGACTTTGTTTGTACGATATGGGTATCAAACAAAAGGTGTTAATGAGTATTTTAAAAGGGAGTGGGCCTTAGTTCTATAGGTGGACTCCTTTTCGAGATATCGCCATAAAGGTGGACCAGGGGTAACTCTAGAAATTGTTTGTACGATATAGGTATCAAATGAAAGGTGTTAGTGAATATTTTAAAAGGGAGTGGGCCTTAGTTCTATAGGTGGACGCCTTTTCGAGATATCGCCATAAAGGTGGACCAGGGGTGACTCTAGAATGTGTTTGTACAATATGGGTATCACACGAAAGGTGTTAATGAGTATTTTAAAAGGGCGTGGGGCTCAGTTCTATAGGTGGCCGTCTTATCGAGATATCGCCATAAATGTGGACCAGGGGTGACTCTAGACTTTGTTTTTACGATATGGGTATCAAATAAAAGGTGTTAATGAGTATTTTAAAAGGGAGTGGGCCTTAGTTCTATAGGTGGACGCCTTTTCGAGATATCGCCATAAAGATGGACCATGGGTGACTCTAGACTTTGTTTGTACGATATAGGTATCAAATGAAAGGTGTTAGTGAGTATTTTAAAAGGGAGTGGGCCTTAGTTCTATAGGTGGACGCCTTTTCGAGATATCGCCATAAAGGTGGACCAGGGGTGACCTAGAATTTGTTTGTACAATATGGGTATCAAACGAAAAGTGTTAATGAGTATTTTAAAAGGGCGTGGGGCTTAGTTCTATAGGTGGACACCTTTTCGAGATATCGCCATAAAGGTGGACCATGGGTGACTCTAGACTTTGTTTGTACGATATAGGTATCAAATGAAAGGTGTTAATGAGTATTTTAAAAGGGAGTGGGCCTTAGTTCTATAGGTGGACGCCTTTTCGAGATATCGCCATAAAGGTGGACCATGGGTGACTCTAGACTTTGTTTGTAAGATATGGGTATCAAATGAAAGGTGTTAATGAGTATTTTAAAAGGGAGTGGGCCTTAGTTCTATAGGTGGCCGCCTTTTCGAGATATCGCCATAAATCTGGACCAGGGGTGACTCTAGACTTTGTTTGTACGATATGGGTATCAAATAAAAGGTGTTAATGAGTATTTTAAAAGGGAGTGGGCCTTAGTTCTATAGGTGGACGCCTTTTTGGAGACATCGCCATAAAGGTGGACCAGGGGTGACTCTAGACTTTGTTTGTACGATATGGGTATCAAATGAAAGGTGTTAATGAGTATTTTAAAAGGGAGTGGGCCTTAGTTCTATAGGTGGACGCCTTGTCGAGATATCGCCATAAAGGTGGACCAGGGGTGACTCTAGAAATTGTTTGTACGATATGGGTATCAAATGAAAGGTGTTAATGAGTATTTTAAAAGGGAGTGGGCCTTAGTTCTATAGGTGGACGCCTTGTCGAGATATCGGCATAAAGGTGGACCATGGGTGACTCTAGACTTTGTTTGTACGATATAGGTATCAAATGAAAGGTGTTAATGAGTATTTTAAAAGGGAGTGGGCCTTAGTTCTATAGGTGGACGCCTTTTCGAGATATCGCCATAAAGGTGTACCATGGGTGACTCTAGACTTTGTTTGTAAGATATGGGTATCAAATGAAAGGTGTTAATGAGTATTTTAAAAGGGAGTGGGCCTTAGTTCTATAGGTGGCCGCCTTTTCGAGATATCGCCATAAATCTGGACCAGGGGTGACTCTAGACTTTGTTTGTACGATATGGGTATCAAATAAAAGGTGTTAATGAGTATTTTAAAAGGGAGTGGGCCTTAGTTCTATAGGTGGCCGCCTTTTCGAGATATCGCCATAAATGTGGACCAGGGGTGACTCCAGACTTTGTTTGTACGATATGGGTATCAAATGAAAGGTGTTAATGAGTATTTTAAAAGGGAGTGGGCCTTAGTTCTATAGGTGGACGCCTTTTCGAGATATCGGCATAAAGGTGGACCAGGGGTGACTCTAGACTTTGTTTGTACGATATAGGTATCAAATGAAAGGTGTTAGTGAGTATTTTAAAAGGGAGTGGGCTTTAGTTCTATAGGTGGACGCCTTTTCGAGATATCGCCATAAAGGGGTGGACCAGGGGTGACTCTAGAACGTGTTTGTACAATATGGGTATCAATCGAAAGGTGTTAATGAGTATTTTAAAAGGGCGTGGGGCTCAGTTCTATAGGTGGCCGCCTTTTCGAGATATCGCCATAAATGTGGGCCAGGGGTGACTCTAGACTTTGTTTGTACGATATGGGTATCAAATAAAAGGTGCTAATGAGTATTTTAAAAGGGAGTGGGCCTTAGTTCTATAGGTGGACGCCTTTTCGAGATATCGCCATAAAGGTGGACCATGGGTGACTCTAGACTTTGTTTGTACGATATAGGTATCAAATGAAAGGTGTTAGTGAGTATTTTAAAAGGGAGTGGGCCTTAGTTCTATAGGTGGACGCCTTTTCGAGATATCGCCATAAAGGTGGACCAGGGGTGACTCTAGAATGTGTTTGTACAATATGGGTATCAAACGAAATGTGTTAATGAGTATTTTAAAAGGGCGTGGGGCTCAGTTCTATAGGTGGCCGCCTTTTCGAGATATCGCCATAAATGTGGACAAGGGGTGACTCTAGACTTTGTTTGTACGATATGGGTATCAAATAAAAGGTTTTAATGAGTATTTTAAAAGGGAGTGGGCCTTAGTTCTATAGGTGGACGCCTTTTCGAAATATCGCCATAAAGGTGGACCATGGGTGACTCTAGACTTTGTTTGTACGATATAGGTATCAAATGAAAGGTGTTAGTGAGTATTTTAAAAGGGTGTGGGCCTTAGTTCTATAGGTGGACGCCTTTTCGAGATATCGCCATAAAGGTGGACCAGGGGTGACTCTAGAACGTGTTTGTACAATATGGGTATCAAACGAAATGTGTTAATGAGTATATTAAAAGGGCGTGGGGCTCAGTTCTATAGGTGGCCGCCTTTTCGAGATATCGCCATAAATGTGGACCAGGGGTTACTCTAGACTTTGTTTGTACGATATGGGTATCAAATGAAAGGTGTTAATGAGTATTTTAAAAGGGAGTGGGCCTTAGTTCTATAGGTGGACGCCTTTTCGAGATATCGCCATAAACGTGGACCAGGGGTGACTCTAGACTTTGTTTGTACGATATGGGTATCAAATAAAAGGTGTTAATGAGTATTTTAAAAGGGAGTGGGCCTTAGTTCTATAGGTGGACGCCTTTTCGAGATATCGCCATAAAGGTGGACCAGGGGTGACTCTAGAATTTGTTTGTACAATATGGGTATCAAACGAAATGTGTTAATGAGTATTTTAAAAGGGCGTGGGGCTCAGTTCTATAGGTGGCCGCCTTTTCGAGATATCGCCATAAATGTGGACCAGGGGTGACTCTAGACTTTGTTTGTACGATATGGTTATCAAATAAAAGGTGTTAATGAGTATTTTAAAAGGGAGTGGGCCTTAGTTCTATAGGTGGACGCCTTTTTGGAGACATCGCCATAAAGGTGGACCATGGGTGACTCTCGACTTTGTTTGTACGATATGGGTATCAAATAAAAGGTGTTAATGAGTATTTTAAAAGGGAGTGGGCCTTAGTTCTCTAGGTGGACGCCTTTTCGAGATATCGCCATAAAGGTGGACCAGGGGTGACTCTAGAATTTGTTTGTACAATATGGGTATGAAACGAAAGGTGTTAATGAGTATTTTAAAAGGGCGTGGGGCTTAGTTCTATAGGTGGACGCCTTTTCGAGATATCGCCATAAATGTGGACCAGGGGTGACTCTAGACTTTGTTTGTACGATATGGGTATCAAATAAAAGGTGTTAATGAGTATCTTAAAAGGGCGTGGGGCTTAGTTCTATAGGTGGACGCCTTTTTGGAGACATCGCCATAAAGGTGAACCAGGGGTGACTATAGACTTTGTTTGTACGATATGGGTATCAAATGAAAGGTGTTAATGAGTATTTTAAAAGGGCGTGGGGCTTAGTTCTATAGGTGGACACCTTTTCGAATATCGCCATAAAGGTGGAACAGGGGTGACTCTAGACTTTGTTTGTACAATATGGGTATCAAACGAAGGGTGTTAATGAGTATTTTAAAAGGGCGTGGGGCTCAGTTCTATAGGTGGACGCCTTTTCGAATATCGCCATAAAGGTGGAACAGGGGTGACTCTAGACTTTGTTTGTACAATATGGGTATCAAACGAAGGGTGTTAATGAGTATTTTAAAAGGGAGTGGACCTTAGTTCTATAGGTGGACGCCTTTTTGGAGACATCGCCATAAAGGTGGACCAGGGGTGACTCTAGACTTTGTTTGTACGATATGGGTATCAAATGAAAGGTGTTAATGTGTATTTTAAAAGGGAGTGTGCCTTAGTTCTCTAGGTGGACGCCTTTTCGAGATATCGCCATAAAGGTGGACCAGGGGTGACTCTAGAATTTGTTTGTACAATATGGGTATGAAACGAAAGGTGTTAATGAGTATTTTAAAAGGGCGTGGGGCTTAGTTCTATAGGTGGACGCCTTTTCGAGATATCGCCATAAATGTGGACCAGGGGTGACTCTAGACTTTGTTTGTACGATATGGGTATCAAATAAAAGGTGTTAATGAGTATCTTAAAAGGGCGTGGGGCTTAGTTCTATAGGTGGACGCCTTTTTGGAGACATCGCCATAAAGGTGAACCAGGGTGACTATAGACTTTGTTTGTACGATATGGGTATCAAATGAAAGGTGTTAATGAGTATTTTAAAAGGGCGTGGGGCTTAGTTCTATAGGTGGACGCCTTTTCGAATATCGCCATAAAGGTGGAACAGGGGTGACTCTAGACTTTGTTTGTACAATATGGGTATCAAACGAAGGGTGTTAATGAGTATTTTAAAAGGGCGTGGGGTTTAGTTCTATAGGTGGACGCCTTTTCGAGATATCGCCATACATGTGGACCAGGGGTGACTCTAGACTTTGTTTGTACGATATGGGTATCAAATGAAAGGTGTTAATGAGTATTTTAAAAGGGCGTGGGGCTTAGTTCTATAGGTGGACGCCTTTTCGAGATATCGCCATAAATGTGGACCAGGGGTGACTCTAGACTTTGTTTGTACGATATGGGTATCAAATGAAAGGTGTTAATGTGTATTTTAAAAGGGAGTGTGCCTTAGTTCTCTAGGTGGACGCCTTTTCGAGATATCGCCATAAAGGTGGACCAGGGGTGACTCTAGAATTTGTTTGTACAATATGGGTATGAAACGAAAGGTGTTAATGAGTATTTTAAAAAGGCGTGGGGCTTAGTTCTATAGGTGGACGCCTTTTCGAGATATCGCCATAAATGTGGACCAGGGGTGACTCTAGACTTTGTTTGTACGATATGGGTATCAAATAAAAGGTGCAATGTGTATTTTAAAAGGGAGTGTGCCTTAGTTCTCTAGGTGGACGCCTTTTCGAGATATCGCCATAAAGGTGGACCAGGGGTGACTCTAGAATTTGTTTGTACAATATGGGTATGAAACGAAAGGTGTTAATGAGTATTTTAAAAGGGCGTGGGGCTTAGTTCTATAGGTGGACGCCTTTTCGAGATATCGCCATAAATGTGGACCAGGGGTGACTCTAGACTTTGTTTGTACGATATGGGTATCAAATAAAAGGTGTTAATGAGTATCTTAAAAGGGCGTGGGGCTTAGTTCTATAGGTGGACGCCTTTTTGGAGACATCGCCATAAAGGTGAACCAGGGGTGACTATAGACTTTGTTTGTACGATATGGGTATCAAATGAAAGGTGTTAATGAGTATTTTAAAAGGGCGTGGGGCTTAGTTCTATAGGTGGACGCCTTTTCGAATATCGCCATAAAGGTGGAACAGGGGTGACTCTAGACTTTGTTTGTACAATATGGGTATCAAACGAAGGGTGTTAATGAGTATTTTAAAAGGGCGTGGGGTTTAGTTCTATAGGTGGACGCCTTTTCGAGATATCGCCATACATGTGGACCAGGGGTGACTCTAGACTTTGTTTGTACGATATGGGTATCAAATGAAAGGTGTTAATGAGTATTTTAAAAGGGCGTGGAGCTTAGTTCTATAGGTGGACGCCTTTTCGAGATATCGCCATAAAGGTGGAACAGGGGTGACTCTAGACTTTGTTTGTACGATATGGGTATCAAATTAAAGGTATTAATGAGGGTTTTAAAAGGGAGTGGTGGTAGTTGTATAGGTGGTCGCCTTTTCGGGATATCGGCATAAAGGTGGACCAGGGGTGACTCTAAAATGCGTTTGTACAATATGGCTATCAAACGAAAGGTGTCAATGTCTATAGGTGGACGCCTTTTCGGGATATCGCCATAAAAGTGGACCAGGGTGACTCTAGAATGTGTTTGTACAATATGGGTATCAAACGAAAGCTGTTAATGAGTATTTCAAAAGGGCGTGGGTCTTAGTTCTAAAGGTTAGCGCCTTTTCGAGATATCGCCATAAAGGTGGACCAGGAGTGACTCTAGAATGTGTTTGTACGATATGGGTATCAAAATAAAGGTATTAATGAGGGTTTTAAAAGGGAGTGGTGGTAGTTGTATAGGTGGTCGCCTTTTCGAGATATCGGCATAAAGGTGGACCAGGGGTGACTCTAGAATGCGTTTGTACAATATGGGTATCAAACGAAAGGTTTTAATGAGTATTTTAAAAGGGAGTGGGTATTAGTTCTATAGGTGGACGCTTTTTCGAGATATCGCCATAAAGGTGGACCAGGGGTGACTCTAGAATTTGTTTGTACAACATGGGTATCAAACGAAAGGTGTTAATGAGCATTTTAAAAGGGAGTGGGCCTTATTTCTATAGGTGGACGCCTTTTCGAGATATCGCCATACAGGTGGACCAGGGGTGACCCTAGAATTTGTTTGTACGATATGGCTATCAAATGAAAGGGGTTAATGAGCATTTTAAAAGGGAGTGGGCCTTATTTCTATAGGTGGACGCCTTTTCGAGATATCGCCATAAAGGTGGACCAGGGGTGACTCTAGAATTTGTTTGTACAATATGGGTATCAAACGAAAGGTGTTAATGAGTACTTCAAAAGGGCGTGGGGCTCAGTTCTATAGGTGGACGCCTTTTCGAGATATCGCCATAAAGGTGGACCATGGGTGACTCTAGACTTTGTTTGTACAATATGGGTATCAAATGAAAGGTGTTAATGAGTATTTTAAAAAGGCGTGGAGCTTAGTTCTATAGGTGGACGCCTTTTCGAGATATCGCCATAAAGGTGGAACAGGGGTGACTCTAGACTTTGTTTGTACGATATGGGTATCAAATTAAAGGTATTAATGAGGGTTTTAAAAGGGAGTGGTGGTAGTTGTATAGGTGGTCGCCTTTTCGAGATATCGGCATAAAGGTGGACCAGGGGTGACTCTAGAATGCGTTTGTACAATATGGGTATCAAACGAAAGGTTTTAATGAGTATTTTAAAAGGGAGTGGGTATTAGTTCTATAGGTGGACGCTTTTTCGAGATATCGCCATAAAGGTGGACCAGGGGTGACTCTAGAATTTGTTTGTACAACATGGGTATCAAACGAAAGGTGTTAATGAGCATTTTAAAAGGGAGTGGGCCTTATTTCTATAGGTGGACGCCTTTTCGAGATATCGCCATACAGGTGGACCAGGGGTGACCCTAGAATTTGTTTGTTCGATATGGCTATCAAATGAAAGGGGTTAATGAGCATTTTAAAAGGGAGTGGGCCTTATTTCTATAGGTGGACGCCTTTTCGAGATATCGCCATAAAGGTGGACCAGGGGTGACTCTAGAATTTGTTTGTACAATATGGGTATCAAACGAAAGGTGTTAATGAGTACTTCAAAAGGGCGTGGGGCTCAGTTCTATAGGTGGACGCCTTTTCGAGATATCGCCATAAAGGTGGACCATGGGTGACTCTAGACTTTGTTTGTACAATATGGGTATCAAATGAAAGGTGTTAATGAGTATTTTAAAAGGGAGTGGGCCTTAGTTCTATAGGTGAACGCCTTTTCGAGATATCGCCATAAAGGTGGACCAGGGGTGACTCTAGAATGTGTTTGTACAATATGGGTATCCAAAGCAAGGTGTTAATGAGTATTTTAAAAGGGCGTGGGGCTCAGTTCTATAGGTGGCCGCCTTTTCGAGATATCGCCATAAATGTGGACCAGGGGTGACTCTAGACTTTGCTTGTACGATATGGGTATCAAATAAAAGGTATTAAAGAGTATTTTAAAAGGGAGTGGGCCATAGTTCTATAGGTGGACGCCATTTTGGATATCGCCATAAAGGTGGACCAGGGGTGACTCTTGAATGCGTTTGTACGATATGGGTATCAAATGAAAGGCGTTAATGAGTATTTTAAAAAGGAGTGGGCCTTAGTTCTATAGGTGGACGCCTTTTCGAAATATTGCCATAAAGGTGGACCACGGGTGACTTTAGAATGTGTTTGTACGATATGGGTATCAAATGAAAGGTGTTAATGAATATTTTAAAAGGGAGTTCGCCTTAGTTTTATAGGTGGGCGCCTATTCGAGACATCGCCATAAAGGTGGACCAGGGGTGACGCTAGAATGCGTTTGTACGATATGGGTATCAAATGAAAGGCGTTAATGTGTATTTTAAAAGGGAGTGGACCTTAGTTTTATAGGTGGATGCCATTTCAGGATATCGCCATAAAGGTGGACCAGGGGTGACTCTAGAATGTGTTTGTACGATATGGGTATCAAATGAAAGGCGTTAATGAGTATTTTAAAAAGAAGTGGGCCTTAGTTTTATAGGTGGACGCCTTTTCGAGATATCGCCATAAAGTTGGACCAGGGGTGACTCTGTAATGTGTTTGTACGATATGGGTATCAAATTAAAGTTATTAATGAGGATTTTAAAAGGGAGTGGCCCTCAGTTGTATATGTGAAGGCGTTTTCGAGATGTCGACCAAAATGTGGACCAGGGTGACCCAGAACATCAACTGTGGGGTACAGCTAATTTATTTATATATATAAATACCACGAACAGTATTCCTGCCAAGATTCCAAGGGCTTTTGATTTCGTTGGCCCTGCAAAACTTTTTCATTTTCTTCTACTTAATATGGTAGTTATCACACCCATTTTACAAAGTTTTTTCTAAAGTTATATTTTGCGTCAATAAACCAATCCAATTACCATGTTTCATCCCTTTTTTCATATTTGGTATAGAATTATGGCATTTTTTTTTTCATTTTTCGTAAGTTTCGATATCGAAAAAGTGGGCGTGGTCATAGGCGGATTTCGGCCGTTTTTTATACCAAGATAAAGTGAGTTCAGATAAGTAAGTGAACTAAGTTTAGTAAATATATATCGATTTTTGCCCAAGTTATCGTGTAACGGCCGAAAGGAGGGACAGACGATCGACTGTGTATAAAAACGGGGCGTGGCTTCATCCGCTTTCGCCCATTTTCACAGAAAACAGTTATTGTTATAGAATCTATGCCCCTCCCAAATTTCACAAGGATTGGTAAATTTTTGTTCGACTTATGGCATTAAAAGTATTCTAGACAAACTAAATGAAAATGGGCGGCGCCACGCCCATTTTGAAATTTTCTTTTATTTTTGTGTTTTGTTGCACCATATCATTACTGGAGTTGAATGCTGACATAATTTACTTATATACTGTAAAGATTTTAAATTTTTTGTTAAAATTTGACTTTAAAAAATTTTTTTTTTAAAAGTGGGCGTGTTTGTCATTCGATTTTGCTAATTTTTATTAAGCAGACATATAGTATTAAGAGCAACGTTCCTGCCAAATTTCATCATGATATCTTCAACGACTGCCAAATCACAGCTTTCAAAACTTCTAAATTACCTTCTTTTAAAAGTGGGCGGTGCCACGCTCATTGTCTAAAATTTTACTTGTTTTCCATTTTGCGCCATAAGGTGAACCCACCTACCAAGTTTCATGGCTTTACCCGTTTTTGGTAATGAATTATCGCACTTTTTCGGTTTTTCGAAATTTTCGATATTGAAAAAGTGGGCGTTTTTGTAGTCCGATTTCGTGCATTTTAAATAGTGATCTGAGATGAGTGCCCAGGAACCTACATACCAAATTTCATGAAGATACCTCAAAATTCACTCAAGGTATCGTGTTAATGGACAGACGGACCGATGGACGGACATGACTCAATCAAATTTTTTTTTCGATGCTGATGATTTTGATATATGGAAGTCCATATCTATCTCGATTCCCTTATACCTGTACAACCAACCGTTATCCAATCAAAATTAATATACTCTGTGTGCAAAGCACGCTGAGTATAAAAATTGCACTAAATTAAAAATGCATTAAAATCAAACTAATAACTAATTAAACTTTTAATTTTATTACAGACACCTTTACACACATGTAAGCATATTTGCACATTATAGATAATAAAATTCAGGGTGGTAAATAAGGTGTGTTCGGCCGGGGTGCGTCTGCTCCTGATTCGATGGGCGCACCGGGGTCGATCTCAGTGGGAATGTGGCGTGTGGAATAAAGGAATAGACAAATAGGCGAGAATTTCTTGTTATAATAATATGTTTTATTGAATAGAAGTACAATATTTTGGTGACAATATTACCTGTATTGACTGTATTGTAGAAAGACTCCAGAGATCGCTGGCGGCAGATGTTAGCTGGTTGGCTGTTAGAATCCAAGAGACCGGTTGTATAGCAAGCTACAACCGTTGACCCGCAAACTCCTCCGTTTTGGAGCATGAGTGCTGACAAAAACCACACATACACGTGCATGTACATGCATGCACATGCATGAGGGTGATGGTGTGGGTGGTTAGAAATTAATTCGAGTATCGATTTGCCGAGTTGCATTGGGGGGGTCGCAATCAGATGCGGAAAAGTTAGGCATCCTGCCTAAACATGCCGGCCCCCTTGCGATACGCAACATCGTTTTTCGCCAATGACCTCCGCTGAAACGAGAAAAATTATTATAAGACTTACACACTAAACTTAATCTAAATAAGGAGTTCGTCTGCGACGCAAAATGGCCAGGAATCCTTTCCGACTTGCTTAGCATGCCACCTAAACTAGGATGAAAAATAAACATTAGAAGTGGAGGAAAGTGAATATTTCTTGCTTTTGGTTATACATAATTCTTAAATATAGAAATTCATAGAGTGGTATGACGTAGAAGGTCAATAGTGCTGGACGAAGAGGCTGAGGTCTCCGTTTCAGACTGGAAAATTTATTTTGTTTTGTTGGACGGAGAGGCCGAGGTCTCCGTTCCAGATTCGCATTATTTTTGTTTGGTTGGACGAAGAGGCCGAGGTCTCCGTTCCAGCGTCTATCGTATCGTGTCGCTCTAGGGGCGACTGCCTTTTTTTTTGTTGGAGGAGGTGCTGCATCTTTTGAGGTGCCAGGGCGAGTGACGGTGAGGTTGGTTGGGTGAAACGGAGGTGCTTTATTACAAAACGTATGTTAAGAGAGATGAGTAAAGCGAGTTTAAGCGGAGCGTAGAGGCCGACGAAATTATGCATTTAATTTTGTGCGATGAATGTAAAGTGGCCTTTATGCGCTGCCGTGGAACATTCTTTGGGTTGATTTGGGCCATGTTGTGTGAGAAACCCAAATTGTGGGGTGTTTGTTGATTTCAACACAACCCTGGCGGGAAGAGCCTATACTATCGAGTGTGGAAATTTGTAGAGCTGTCAGCTGATAACTCTTCAATTCATTGGAGTGAGACAGCTGTGCGGTGCTGCCAATTTGGCAGCGTAACGATACCTAATGGTCCTGTCGCGAAAGTGTTTGAGGACATTCCCGTTTGAGTTCTGACGCGACGTGAATTCTGAAATGTTTCATTTTGTTTGTGGGTTTCTCTCATAAAGTTCATGTGGTTGAATTATTATTTCATAAAAGTTTCTGAACTTTCCTTTAGATATTTTAGTCTGTGCACATAACCGGCATTTATAGCGTGACAAGCGAAGTGGCAAGTTGCACCCAAGGAGAGAAAACATGTGAGTATATGGGTTGTAGTCCTTTTTTTTTTTTTGGTTATGGGGTCATCTTCCATAATATAATGATACCACTTTCTTTCCTTTTCGTTTCAGGGCATCGTTCGAACTTCGTCCCAATCTTCGCGTTACATTCTTGAATGTGCCGAGGAACTACAGCCGCATAATATTGAAGGTGCGGTATTATGACGAGGGACCCTCGTGGTATTATGACGAGGGACCCTCGTGGTAGACGAGGGAGCCTCGTGGTACACCCGCTTTTATCGGGGTTATGAGGGGGTCTTTTGGGTACGCGCAGACTCCGCGGGCGGCCAGGAATTTGTGTGCCGGGTGTGTGGGCAAACGCTCAGCTGCTTTACCACATTGAAGGCCCACCTCAATCTCCACATGGGTTTCGCACCCTATAAGTGCAGCTGCGGGAAGCGATACCCCTCGGCTTCCTCGCTGGGGTTGCATCGCCAGCGAAAGCATAGCTCGCATTAAGCGGGATTACGTCGGTTTCTGCTTTGTCGGTGGGTAAATATAATTTTGAACAAATAAAGTGTAATTTTTGGACGGTGAATGGACAAAGTTTTTCCTCTTTTTTTTTTTTTTTGGTTGTTTGTTTTTTTTTATATGTGTCCCGAACCATAGTGGTTGGTAGGGTGTGTCGGGCACCTACCTAGCTCGCGTAAGACTTGCTTGGGTTCCAGGCTAAAAGAACTGCCGAAATTTTATCGGAACTTCAAAACACACAAGAACAATTTCTATCATGAATGCGAGACCACTGTTACCCAAAGATTAGGGACATGTTTTTGTTTATGTTTGACATTTTGATTTTTCGCTAACCTTTTAACAAAGAAAGCAATGCAAATAAAATCGAAAATTATTTCGCTCTCGAGTGGTTCATTTTTTTTTTTTTTTTTTTTTTGCACAAGAAAGCTGATTCTGATTGTGTTTTTATGCGCCACAGTGTCAAAGTAAAACAAAATTTTCATTTGTCGAAAAAAGTAAAGTTGTTCGGGTCCTCGAGTGTGTTGGATCCCGCGGATCCCATTTGTATTCCCATGGGGTCGCGCGTAATGTGTTTACGGCGTAAGAAAAGACAAAAGCAAATGTCATCGAGTAGCAACCTTGATTCGTTCATTCAAAAATGTCATTCATTCATGGAAATGAGTATACTGACATTTTTGAATGAATTTTCTTTATGAAGAAAAAAATGTGTAATGGGTAAGTATGCCGGTATCGTTCCTTTTTAATAATTTTATAACATTTCTATTTTCTTTTCATTTTTGTTTATTTTATATTTTCAGGTACCCTGCTACAACTTGGGTGGTTTGCTGGCACCACCTGAGTGAAAGACTCGATTTCGGGAGGGTGGTAAATAAAAAAATGGTATGAATTCGCCATGCCATATAGAATCTCCCCCACGGATCACAGTCCAATTTACAAGTGCACTTTCCTTCATCATGCATTTTGTCTACGGGGAAAGTGTGAAATGATACCATTTTTTTGTAAATTTCTTTTTTTTTTCGACAATAATTTTGCATTCGAAATGCAAAATTGGGAGAAAAGGGGGATTAAGTAGTGGGCACCACTTATGTTCCAGCATCGCGGTCCTGTGGTGCGCCCATTCACATCCAGTTCTACAGATGAACGCTGCTGCCGAAATGGTCGTCTGCTAAATACAGTGCCATCCAGATACGAGTGGTGCAGCTTTGTATGTACAAAGTATCGCCTTGTGATTGCTAAGCGCACGAACTTTAGTCGGCTAATCCGCGCCTGCAGTGGCACAACGTTATTTCACAATTCCGAACGAGCGCATCAAGTACGAGCTCAGTGTTTTACCTATGACAACAAGTCGTAGGTCTGAAAGTTGAAAGTGGTAGCGCGACGAGTGTAAACAGTTCATTACAGATGTAGATTTCGTTGCTGATTTTGGTTCAGCGAGTATATTCGGTGCCACAATTATACCAACAGGCAATCACATTAAAATGATGTCGCCACCACTTATGAATGGTGGGACTGGAGCGATATCTAGTAATGGTTATGCTAGAATACAATCATTGAAGCAGAGACAACAACAACTTTTGCATGGAACTAGCTCGCAAAGTGAATCGATTGGTGGTCATAGCACATCGGAGAATTTTGCCGATTTCGAACATGCGCCCATCTTTAAGTTGCCGGTCTTCCAATACTCAATAACCACTCCTCGCGCACAATGAACAACACAACAATAACCACAATGGTGTCATCTTTGCTGCCAATCCTCGTGATCGCTATCATTTGTCAATTTTAATCCCAGAAAAATATTCAACCAAGGTTGTGATTTTGCAAAAGAGAGCAAAAGCTGATTTATATAAATATTTCATTATGAGTGTACGTGTAATAAACGATGATGCTCATTTTCAAGTAGAGCTTAGTGCAGCTGGAATACGTCTTGTTGTAGATTTTATGGCGAGTTGGTGTGGTCCATGTCAGCGCATAGCCCCACATTTCGAAATGCTTCCAACGAAATATCCAAAAGCTATCTTTCTTAAAGTGGGCGTTGATGCATGCCAGGACATAGCAGCCAGTCAAGGTGTTTCAGCAAGGCAAACGTTCATATTCTATCGCAATCGGACAAAACCGATCGCATTCAAGGTGCATATATAATGGTGTTGGAAAGTAAGGTACAGGAGCACATCGGTTCAGGCAGTGGTGGAGACGAAGCTGCTGAAGATTACGGTCAAGGACTGATGGGACTGAATACATTTATATCCAAACCAGAATGCGAATGCCTGACTGAAGCTGATGGCCATTGCATGAATCATTGTCTTGCATCGGGGGGTGGCTATCTGCAATCTGCTTGTGATGAGCCATTAATTTTGTCTGTGACATTCAATCAACCTGTAAAAATCTTTTCATTAAGGTTTAAGGCACCGCCACATTTAGGGCCTGAAGAAGTTAAGTTAGTTACAAACCAACCACGTACCATTGATTTTGATATGGCTGAGTCTATGACTAGCGTGCAAGATTTGACACTGGAACCGAGGGACCTTGATAATGAGCAACCGGTTGATTTTCGTTACGTCAAATTCCAAAATGTACAGACTATACAAATTTATGTGCGTAATAATCAGTCAGGTGGAGAGGTAACACAAACTGATTCCTTTGGTTTAATTGGTTCACCAATTATGACGGTAAAAATGACTGATTTCAAGCGTGTTGCGTATATCGAAAGTATACTACGGAAAGGTCGTAACAGGTATGTTTAATATTTTAATGGAGTTAAAAACATTTATGGAATTTTGAAAGTTGCTTATTAATTGGTTTGTAGGGGAGTATGGTTTTACGATGCCAGAAAAGAAATTTGAAAACCCCAAAGGGAAGTGTACGCTTTCCGTTCCATACTAGCGGTATAGGCATGTCGTGTATACTCTAATTGACCAAAGATGGGTATCACAAGTACATTGAATGAGCTTTGTTAAAAAATTAATTAACCCAACGTTCGATTTCTAAATCACTTTACCTTGTTTCAAAAGTTATTAATGAACCGAAAATGGCAAAATAAAGACTTCAAAGTCGAGATATTCAACTCATGACTTTGAACACTGCGAATAGTAAAAATTCTTTTCCTTTTTAGACATTCCCACAAAAATCGGTTCCAAGCACTAAGACCACTAGGAAAATAAATGAATAAGAACAAGAAGGGCCACTTTCATTCAACTAGAACTGTGTAATTTCCCGTCCCTGGTCCAACTGAGAAGGGATGACCCGTAAACAAATGCACTTGCGAGTGTCTTTAAAAGAAGACAATAAACAAAATGCCAAAACTACAAAGGCAACAACAATAATCGAGGCGGTTACACAACAAGCACACGCTTGCTTAGGTTCGTTTACAATCCTTGCCGATAAACGCTCGCATTGGTCAGATGGTGAGGAATGGATGAAACAAGTAAGTCTTTAGTCTTAGTCTAATTTACCTATCACGTCTATCCTATTTTAAACTTTACTCTTTACAGAGCCAAGGGAATGTTACAAAACGCACTGGAATCTGTTAGAAGTGGTTTTAATGTACCCAGCTTTTCTACCATTTCAACGTGACGACACCTATAAGCGCAACCTGCAATCAAGGTCACTTTCAACCCACACGGCTCGTTGGCTGATCGTATGCGCGCCGTTTTAAATTCGCCCGCATTCGATGGTAAATAGTGTAATTAGGTGAGTTATATTCGAATAACTTGAAATATGGGGCAACGGGATGGGAATTCATTAACTTTTAACTATGCAGGATTTGACCCAACGATTTTTGCTTGCAAAACCGATTGTGCTTTTACTAGTTTCGACAGATAGCAAGATTATCTTAACTTTCGTACTTAACTCCTCATCGGTAAATTGACAACTCGTATTTCCATACAAATTTTTCCTACAACTTCCAATGCAACAGTCGCGGAAAACTGCAGCTACCTTTAGTATAATTATTAAAACCTACATCCCGACGGTATATGTATATGCAATGTGTTCCATCTGTTTGCAGGCGATAGGTTAATGTATTCAACATTATTCCTTTATTAGATTCTCTTCTGAATGTAGAACTTTGAAATGCTTAGAATATTTGGAACACGTTGGCCTGGTATTACCTCGCGAGGTACGAATATTACAAATAAGTACGCATACGCATGGTATTCCAAATATAAAACGATTCCACAAATTCTTAAATGGAGACGTAGGTTCCGAACATACGGAGTGAGTAAGTTAGGGTGTCCTCGCTCGGGGCGAGTGAATGTGGGGTTGACTTTTGGAAATTTAAAATATACAAAGGGCCGACAGCCCTTAGATTCAGTGGCAGATCGGTTTGCCCTTTTGCGGTAGGCTTTTCTGGTGTCCTCGTTCTGGGAGAACGAGTGAGTTGGGATTTTCTGTTGTCATCGCTCCGGGTGAGCGAGTGAATTGTGGGATTTTCTGTTGTCCTCGCTCTGGGTGAGCGAGTGTAGTGTGGGATTTTCTGTTCAGGGGGCTCCCGGTTAATATTGTTAAAAAAGAAAAAAAAAAAATGACAAAAAATGCTTTTTGTTTGCGAGCTTTTGGTAAGCTCTCCCGCGTCTTCGTGCATCTCGCTCCCTTTCCCCATTGCCCACCAATAGTCAGGTGTAGGATCCCCTCCGGTATACTCGACACGAGACCGGGGGTAGAGAACAAAAAAAGGAAGATGTAGGATCGCCCTCCGGTAGACTCGCACCATCACGAGACCGGAGGGTTGATTATATTTAGGGCCTCGGGAGAGACACAAGCTTAGGGATAGCGGGGCACCACGGCGCGTGGTTGAACGCGTCTTTATGTCCCGCGCTCCCTTTCCCCATTGCCATCGCGTAGTACGATTTGAATTCCCCTCCGGTAGACTCGCACCATCACGAGACCGGGGGGTTGATTATAATATATGGCTCGGGAGAAACGCAGGCTTAGGGATAGAGAGACACGAAGACGCGGGTTCCTTAATTTGCTTTCTATGCTATCACCAACCGTGGACCTCTGATTTTAGGTAGCTGGGGGAAATAGAGTTTTGGTTTTTGGGGTTTTGTAAGGCGGACTTTGGCCCCTTACATTTAATCCTCCTTGTCGTGGGACGGAAGGAGTACCAATTTCGTAATTGGTCTAGTGATTTGTCCCCTGGTTGTATGAACGTCAACAACATGCACACGGTTATCAGAGCCTGGGTGTGTGTTGACGATTCTCCACTCGTTGGGTTGGAGCTTGTCCTCTTTGTTAACAGCTAGGTCTCCGGGTTTTAGATTAGGTTGTGGATGTTTCCACTTGTATCGTTTCTGGATCTCGGTGAGATATTCGGTTTTACATCGCTTGCAGAAAGTGTGATGGAGTGCTTTGAGTTTCTGCCACCGGTTGATCATAGAGGCAGTGCTTTCACTAGCATCCGGCTCTGGCGGAGCCAGTAGATGGCTGCCAGTGAGGAAATGAACTGGGGTAAGTGGCTCTAGGTCCTTTGGGTCATTTGATGCCGGGCTGAGCGGCCGCGAGTTCAGGCATGCCTCGATGCGGCACAAGAGGGTATGGAATTCCTCGAGGGTGAATTTGTGTGGTGAGGCTATATTTTTCAAATGGCTTTTGAAGCTCTTCACTCCCGCCTCCCACAGCCCTCCCATATGAGGAGCGCCCGCAGGGATGAAATGCCAAGTGAGTGACTGGTGGCTGTACTTTGAGACAGCGTTCTCTCGCGCTTGTGAGATAAAGGTCTTGAATTCTGATCGTAAGGATCGTGACGCTCCGACAAAGTTCGTACCATTGTCGGAGTACATATTTTTTGGGCATCCGCGCCTAGATATGAAACGGGCAAATGCCGCTAGAAATGATGGTGTGCTGAGGTCAGTAGTGGCCTCCAGATGAACTGCTCGTGTGGAAAAACACACGAAAAGGCAAACATAGCCTTTGGATAGTCGACATCCTCTGCCGCGGTAACTTTTAATGTCGAAGGGTCCGGCGAAGTCAAATCCAGTATTCGTGAATGCACGGCTGAATGTCGTGCGTTCGCGAGGGAGAATACCCATAAGTTGGGTATGAGCACGCTTTCGGTATATAGTGCAAACTTTGTAATTGTGACTTGTTGCCCTAATCATGGTTTTGATGTTAGGTATCCAGTATTGGGTGCGTATCAGACGCAACATGAGTTGGTTTTCCCCATGCAGACTTTGTTGATGAAACATTAAACGGCGTATGAGAGCACCCGTAAAGCCCTAGGTAGGTCTGAAAAGCGTTGGAGAACATCGGTAGTATTTACTGTTGTTGTTGCGCATGTCTTCGCCCTCTTTTCCTCTACGGAGGTGATGTAGTCACTTTCTTGTGCTGGCCATTGGGAAGTGTCTTCTTGCAGCCAAGAAGGTCCCTGCCACCACAACGAATTGTTGACCAATTCAGACGCAGGTAATCCTCTGCTACCTAAATCTGCTGGGTTAGATTCTGAGTTTACATGCAGCCAGTCCTTATTTCCGACCATGTCGATGATCTTGGTGATCCCATGTGCGACGAAAGTGGACCAGGAACACGGCGGTTTCCTTATCCATGCGAGGACGATAGTTGAATCCGTCCAAATGTGCACTTTCACTGGTCCCAACTTGAAGTTCCTGAAAATTGATTCGGTGATTTCAGCTAACAGCACGGCTCCGCAAAGCTCCAATCGTGGAAGAGAAAGAGTTTTCACTGGGGCTACTCGGGTTTTGGCTAGAAGTAGGTTTGTGCAGACATTATCATCCGTTTTGACACGCATGTAAATGACTGCTGCATAAGCCTTCTCGGATGCGTCACAAAATCCATGGATCTCGATGTCGGTTCCTGGAGAAAAGTAGACCCATCTAGGTATCCTGATTTTATCGATTTCATGGTATTGGTCGGTGAAGGTTTTCCATCGTTCCAGCGTACTGGTAGATACTGGTTCGTCCCAAGCGGTGCCTCCCAACCAAATACTCTGCATGAGTATTTTTGCCACAATGACCATTGGTGCCAGCCATCCCAAGGGATCGAAAAGTTTGGCGATTGCTGATAGTATCGCTCTCTTCGTAATGTTTTCCGGGTTGTCCAGCGTCCCTGCTTTAAAATAAAATAAATCGGAGAGGGCATTCCATCGAATGCCTAACGCTTTAACTGAACTGGTATCTTCGAATGCCAGGAAGTTTTCATTGAGCAGGTCTGCTTTGGGGATGTCCCTTAGAATGTCCTCTGAATTGGATGTCCATTTGCGAAGTGGAAAGCCCGCTGAGTGTAGGACTTGACGAATTTCATCTCTGGCTTTCATAGTCGATGTGATCGTATGTCCACCCGCTAACACGTCATCTACATACATGTATTCTCGTAGTATGTTAGCCGCTGTAGGGTGTGAGTTTGACACGTCGTCTGCCAGTTGTAGGAGCGTTCTTATCGCGAGATATGGAGCGCAATTCACTCCGAAGGTAACCGTCTTTAATTCATAAAGACTAATAGGGTCATTCGGGGACGTGCGATGCACAATACGTTGAAATTTGGTGTGATTATCGTTCACCCAAATTTGACGATACATCTTTTCGATGTCGCTATTGAAGACAAAACGGTATAGTCTCCATCGTAATATAAGGATGAGTAGATCGGCTTGTAGAACTGGGCCCGGGAGGAGAATATCGTTTAAGCTATTACCGTTGGCCGTAGGGCTCGAGGCGTTAAATACTACGCGTACCTTGGTGGTTGTACTTTCTGCTTTTACAACGGCGTGGTGGGGCATATTCTGACAACACTCGAACATATTCCTTACCTAAATCTGGGCTTTTATTAGCCGCCCCTCATTCCGGAAGAATTGAGAGCATGCACGCTTCAGGGATGGTCCTAAATTAATATTGTTAGGGTAATCCTGCCGGAATGGTAGTGACACGGTGTACCTTCCATTCTCACTTCGCTGCGTTGTTTCTTTAAATAGTTGTTCGCAGTACCTTTCATCTTCATTTAATATTTTATTTTTGGGTACATTTTCTACCTCCCAGAAAGCTTTGAGTTGGTTGTCTAATGCAACCTCGTTGTAGAAAGACATGATGCTCTTCGTTGGATTCGGTGCTTCGATACGACCGGTTAGTATCCAACCGAACACTGTCTCTTGGCCAGAAGTGTGTTAAGCACGTTTTTCTTAAGGCCACTCAATATGATTTGGGGATATATGTCTCCGCCAAGTATAAGGTCTACGTCTTATTTGACGTAGAATCTCTTGTCTGCCAAAATCAAGTCTGGGAATGCCTGCATAGTCATTGCGTTGATGTGGCAGGATGGAAGATTCCCAGTGAGTTTCGCTAGAACTGGTACGGGTGTAGTCAGGCTGAAGCAGGGATCCACTGGTGAACGTAATTCGATGTTGGATGCTTCTTTCACCTGAGCTGACACCGCATTTGTGATGCCTGAAATATGGGCATGCATTTTCCTCGCTGGCAAATTGATTCTGCGTTTCAGTCTTTCAGTTATAAAGGAACATTCAGACCCAGAATCAATTAATGCCCGCGCGGAGAAGTCGGTACCATTATGGTGAATGTGTACGCGAGCAGTTCCTAATAGCACACCTGTGCTGGAATTGGCATGGCAGGATTTGACATTCTGATTCGCAGAGGAAGGTGGTTGTCCCGATTCCTGTCTTTTCCTTGCCTGTGCCGAAGTTGATGGGGCATTATCCGCATTTTTGAAGGGATTTCGCACCGCCGGTTGCTGAAGTGTGTCCGCATGCAGGAGCGTGTGGTGACGAGAGTGGCATTTGGAGCAGTTTTACGAACTGGTGCACCTCGTCACTGTGTGTCCTGGGGATAAACAATTCAGGCAGCCATTTGTGGATTTGACGAATTTAATCCTTTCTACCGGGTTTAAATCGCAAAAACGTGAACAGTTGCGTAATCCGTGCTCCGTAGATTTGCACATTTTACATATTGATTTTGTTGTTTGCTTGGTTACTTTGGTTTGAAAAGCACCAAGTCTTTTTGTAGGGTTTTCCGTCGACTGGCGCGACGTGTTTGACTTTTGCACTTTAGAAGTGGCATTCCCTGTAAAACCAGACACGGTTTCAAGTGTCTGGAAACGATTTGACAAGAATTTGTCCATATCCTCCCACTTGGATATGTCCGTCTTGTGGTCAATGCTCTGCTCCCATAGAGCCAACGTATTTTCAGGTAATTTTGTCGAACATAAATAGGTAATAATCGCATCCCAATTTGAAACATCGATCTGATGTGTTTTTAAAGATGCCAAGCAATTATTTATGTCGCGCTGTAAGGCTTTGATAGAGCTGCCGCACTCGCTATCTATCTTTTTTAGATTAAACAAAATTTGTAGTTGTGAGTTTACGAGAATCCGTTTATTCTCGTATCTCTCACATAGATTTTTCCAGGCTGTTTCGAAGCCTTCATTTGTCAAGGGACATTTCTTGACGATGTCCTTTGCCTCACCTTGAGTTTTCTGATTGAGGTGGAACAACTTTTCTACCGGGCTTAGGCGACTGTTGTTTTTGTATATGGCCGTGAACAGATCACGAAACGTTGGCCAAGATAGGTAGTCGCCCTTGAACACGTCAGTATCACAAGCTGGCAGGCGGATACTGTGTTCGCACGCGCGTTCTCCCTCAGGTTTGACTGCCCTATCTTTTTCCTCCTTCAATTTGGCTTGAAGTTCAGCCATGTTCGACATGCATCGCAAGAATACGGCATATGCCGCTTTATGCTTGATCTTGACCGCTGCAATTTTCTTTGCGTCGAGCGTGTCAGAGCCAAGCAACTCCTCTAGGGCGTTCTCTGCTTTTTCGCACTTAGCTTGCAACTCTTTTTGCTGTATTGCAAGAGTGTGTACAGTGTGCAGAGCCGCATTGATATCATTAAAATCGGCCTCGAATTTATTCGATCGGCCAATCTAATGTAGGAGTCCATGTTCATGGTTGAAAAGTGGAGAGCGAATTAACCAAGGGATATAAAACTTGAAAACCTGAGCGAATCACCCAACCAACAACTATTAAAATTACGCAAATTTGATTTATTACTCTTAATTTGTTTATTTTTGTCTGACTTTGCAGATTACTTGTGCCTTAAAACAAGGAGCAGGGGGAATCAACACCAATGTGTATTGTGCGAAGTAAAGGGGGGCCACTCGCCACTTCAACCTTCAATTTTATTATAAAATAAGTGCGCGCGTTGATATAAACTCGACGAAAAGTGTGAAACCGTGAAATAAATGTTATGCAACAAAGAACTAAACTGTGTAACAAGATTAATTAGAGAAATTAGTGAAAATAATAGTGACGCAAAAGAAATAGAATTTTGCCGCAGTCGAATGGCGTGAATTTTTTTGAAAGTGAGGTTATGTGCACCTCTTCCCTGTGCTGTGTCTGGAGAGCCTTACCGCTGGTGGGGGGACGGACCAGATAGTCACAAGGAATCTTAAACGACGTTAATGCAACGCGTTTGTACTTATTTTCCTTTTTGGCACTACAAAGTTTTTTCACACTTTTCGCGGTTAACTACAATCACGTATGGCACTTTAGATCGATTTTTCGCACTTTTGTTTATTATTTTAACCAAAAAAAATGTGGCAAGAAATATTGCCCTTACTGTGAACTTTTTGGTGATTTGTATGTTCTGGTGATGATGTGGCAAGATGACTTGTGGTGTTGCTGATGGCTTAAGCTGGCTGTCGCTTGCTCAGTGTTTTGCACGCTGGTATTAAATAATAAACTCTTTTTGACCTTTTTGTGGTCTCGCTGCTGATTGTTGCAAAAACTCTCCGTATAACTTTTTAAGTGAAGAATTTGGGGGTGCGTCTGATCCTTGCGAGAGGTGGGCGCACCGGGTCGATCTCAAAGAACGGGTGTGTTTGAAAATAAATAAGAGAAGACGAGATTTCTCGTTATAATAGCTGTGATTTTTATTGGTAGATATTAAATATACAGGAAATAATATTACCTTTGATAAACGGCAGAGATCGTTGGCGGCAGATGTGTACGCGTTGGCTGTTAGAATCCAAGAGGCCGGTTGTATTGCAAGCTACAACCGTTGACCCGCAAAATCTTCCGTTTTGGAGGGGAAAGGCACCCACACATCAACCCCGACATGCATATGCATGAGTGCTGACAAAAAACACACATACACGTACATGTACATGCATGCACATGCATGTGGCGGTGATGGTGTGGGTGGTTACAAATTTATTCGAGTATCGATTCGCAGGGTTGCATTGAGGGGATCGCAGACAGATGCGGAAAAAGTTAGGCATCCTGCCTAAACAACATATTACATAACACAGTATAGAACATTTACTAGTAACACATATGATTTAAAAACCAAAACAATCATACTATAAGCACACCAATTTACTCAACAACATAGATGCGTAAGAAAGAGAATAATAAACAAAAGAAAAAAAATACTAACCCATGTTAGCACACATGAAGTAACTGTAACACTTCATAATAATTTGTAAACACATGCCGCTTTTTAAGGGAGTCGACGCTCTTAAGGGTCAGCTGTGCAAAAAAAACACAAAAAAAAAATAATAATAAATTACTCATCATAGTAAATACACAAAAAAAAAATAGAAAAAGTCAGCTTATTATGGAAAAGCGGTAACGAGCATAACGGGCATAGTATGTAAAGCAAATGCAAACGGATAAAAGCAAAAAAAAAAAACACATATAAACTTATAATATCAAGTTACCACTATGACAGAAATTACAAATGAATGCAAAAAATTATTTTGTAACCTACCTCCGCACGGCGTGCTTTGAACGCTGGCTTACACAGAAGCGATGCTGTTTCCTGAATCAGAACATGTGGTACCATTTCTGCGAATGTAGGTTTTCGGTTTGCGTATGTCGCTCGCTTCGTTTCCACGTCCCGTATGCCATTTAAAAAGCTCTGGATTTTTACCCTTTCGGTGTATTCCACGGGTGCGTCCGCATTCGCTAAATGTGCCAGCATTTCAACATCTAACGCAAACTCTTGCAATGTTTCACCAGGCCTCTGGAAGCGGTTCAGTAACTCCATTTGTTATATCTATCTCATATGCTCGGTTCCGTATCGTCTCTCTAGAGTGCCGACCAATGCTTCATAACAGTTCCGTTCGGCCTCTGGAATGGTGTGTAAGATCTCATCTGGAGGCCCTTTCAATGCCATGAACAGTGCAGCTACTTTATCATCCGCATTCCAGTTGTTCACTGCTGACGTCTTCTCAAATTGTAGCTTAAACACATGTAAAGGAACAGAGCCGTCAAAAGATGGAGCTTTTACCTTCGTATTGCTTGCTGAAACAACTGGGCGATTTAGTTGCAGCTCGTGTATAGAACCTTTTAAAGCACATACCTCAGCCTCGATTTTGTTCTCAAACTGCATTATTTTTTTAACCTGTGTTTCCAGTTTTGATGTTACCCTTGCTTCCTGTGCATCTAACTGCGAAGACATTTGCGCCACCTGCAATGATAAGCGCTCCTCTTGTGCTTCCATGTTAGATGTTATGCGTGTCTCCTGTGATTCCATCTTGGATGTTATTTGCGACGACATTTCTGAAATGCGTGCCTCCTGTGCCTCCATCTTGGATGTTAAACATGTCCCTTGCGATTCCAGCTGGGATGCCATATATGTCTTCTGTTCTACCAGTTGAGATGACACTGTCGATGTTTGAGCGGATATTGCAGCCAAAATCGTGTTCAAGTCTGTGCTGGTAACTGCCTACTATGCTTCGTTTTTCTCTTCAATTTTTGTTGTTGTCTCGTCCCCATTACGATGAAAGACAGCGTCGTCCACATTGATTCCTTTCGTCTCCATAGCGTCTCGTAGCCGTACTTGAAGTTCGATCTTATTGCCGGTTATATTCAATCCATGATTCTCCAACTCCTTTTTCAGTTTCTGGATCCTTAATTCACTTAACTTTGCCATGTCCTTGTTGTCCTGTGGAATTTATTCAACAATTCCTCTTCTGATACCAATTGTAACGGATTTAGTGCAATTCCGCTCATTTGCAACCTTCTACTAACGTTCGTATCGCTAAATTGTTGAATAAATAACTCCAATATTCAATTATGCAAAATGGTCTTTATTAAAGTACTTTAAAATAACACTTCTACTTCTCAATAGATAGCGTGCTTAAATCAAACTGATTGGCATGGCTCAGCTGGCGCTGCTTTTATACTCTTAGGTTTCCAAGTTTGAAATTTCTAGGTGTTTATAGAATTTACTATTTGTTTACCAGCTATAAACTCACCAGCTACATCTACAGATGCACTATTATAGCTACTCGCATAGCCATATGCGCGTGCATATGTGAGTGATACTTCCATCGATGATTGCCTACTTTTGGGAGTATCTCAGATATATGCATGTGTTTGAGCGTTTCCCTCCGCCTACTTTATTGTTGTTGTGGCTTTATTTACTTAGTTTCAGATTAGTGATGTGAGTATCACTTAATGTCACTAATATTCGTCACAATATTGTCGATGAGATAACCCTTCTACTCTCTAACGAATGCAGATTTATTAGCCTACACCTTGAGATATATGATGGGAGGGGCAAATCAAATATTATATCAGATAAACAGTATTTCATAAATATTTTTTGTACAGGTTCAATCCTTTTGTTATGTACCTCATAATAGGGACTCAATATTATGGAATCATATTCAAGCCTAGATTGTAAAAAAACATTGTACAATAACTTTTTATACTCAGCTGAGCAGAGTTCATAGAGTATATTAATTTTGTTGGCATACCGGTATCCCGTAACGGCATAAATTAATCGAGATAGATATAGACTTCTATATATCAAAACGATCTGGGCGAAAAAAGAAATTCATTTAGCCATGTCCGTCCGTCCGTCTGTCCATAAATACGATAACTTGAGTAAATTTTAAGGTATCTTAATGAAATTTGGTATGTAAGTTCCTGAGCACTCATCTCAGATCCCGATTTAAGACTATAACCACGCCCACTTTTTCGATATCATTGATCATGGTACCACGACAATGCAATATTAAACAAGTAAGCAAGTCTAATTTCGGGTGAAACCGAACATTACATACCCAGCTATACACATTAAATGCTGTTGTTGTTTTATTTGTGTGTGTGTTGTGTGTTATTTAAAAGGGGTGGGCCTTAGTTCTACAGGTGGACGCCTTTTCGAGATTTTTTTTATTTATTTTTTTATTTATTTAAAATTATAGTCGACTCAAAAAAAAAGCGGTCGACTGCTAAGAATAATAGAATCAATTACAAGAAAAGAACATACATAAATTTACAAGCCGAGAATTAAAGTAAATCATATATAATTATACGCATTACAATTTCGATTATAATATACACAAAGTAACAATGTTATTTAAGAATTTATATAAGTGTGCCCAGTGGGGGGCCCTCGTGAGGAGCTCAGAAGGGATCTTACGCGAGGTGCTCATAAATGAGCCGGATGCCCGGAACTGCATGCAACGAGGTTAATAGTTAATTATTTATTTACTTCGTTTAAAATATCATCCAAACACAAGAGTATGACAGGGTGTAAAGCAGCAAATGAACATTCGAAGCTAATACAGTTGTACAGGTCATTATATCGTGAGCACCAAATCCGTATAGGACTATTTCTGGCAAAGTTTTGCCGACAAAGGAATAAATGAAAGGGCACAAAGTGTCTAGAAGTCCTAGTAGGAACAGCAAAATTTAGTCTACTGACCAGATCAGGGGAGTCAATCCCACCGATGATCAGCTTATGAATGAACATTACAACAAGTAATATTCGACGAGTTTTGAAGAGCTGGCAAATTAATTAAAAGAAGTCTGTTCCTATATGGTGGAAGATGAGGACTTTAATCCCAGTTGAGGCCTCGTAGTGCAAAAATTAAAAACAATTTCTGTACTGACTCAATTCGATTTATATGGTTTTGAGTGGTTGGGGACCAGACACTTGAACATTACTGGAGAATAGTACGTACAAACGAGGTATAAAGTATTTTGGTGAAATAAGGGTCATCAAACTCTCTAGCCCATCGTTTTATAAATCTTAGTACACCAGTTGCTTTATTTATATTAGTTGGGATATGTAAGATAAAACTTAATTTCGGATCAAAAATTACACCTAGATCACATACAACAGATATGCGCCCCAAAGGGGTGCCATTTAGCATATAAGATGCCAGAAACGGTGAAATATTATTTGCTTGCATTTAGTGCAATTCAAAAAAAGTAAATTTGCTGAACACCAACTTTAAAAAGAGCCATGATCGGCCTGCAGCTGGTCAAAACTGGATGGATCTGAGGGCAAATATGTGTGACAAAGTTTTACGTCATCAGCATACATTGCAGTTCTAGAGTATAAGATAGCCCGTTTTAAGTCATTAATGAACAAGAGTAAGGGACCCAAATGAGAACCCTGGGATAGACCAGAGGTTACATTTATCGACTTCGAACAATTGTTTTTGAACAAAACTCGTTGAGTTCTGTTTTCGAGATAACTTGCAATCGAAATCAAAAGACTCTTAGGAAAACCCAGAAGATCAAGTTTAAGAAGTAAACGCTCGTGATTAACAGAGTCGAATGCTTTACTAAAGTCAGTGTAAATGACATCTGTTTGTTTACAATCCATAAAACCATCCATAATTAGGGACGCAAATGCGAACATGTTGGTTGTTGTTGATCTCCGACGCACAAAACCGCGCTGACAAGGTGATATTAAAGAACTAAACAGATGCTGAAGTTGTCAAGTAATAATCTGTTCAAAAGATTTAGGAATAGGTGAGAGTTTAGCTATGCCCTTGTAGTTCTCTATATTAGAATTACTACCCTTTCTATGCAAAGGTATGATAAACGATTGCTTCTAAATAGATGGGACTAATGCGGATTCCAGAGATAGTTTGAATAATTTTAAAATAGGCTCAGATAAGTTTACAGCACAGTACTTAAGCACACAACTGGGAACACCATCTGGGCCGGGAACAATATCGGTTTCAAAGCAAGAACTCTAGGAAGAACAGTATCATTGTCAATGAACGGGTTTAAAATATTATTCGAACTTTTTAGGTTATAAAGATAAATATCCAAAAGGAACACAATGAGATGAGTAGCTAGACTTAAAAAATTCAACAAATAAATCTGCGATTTCGTGATCAGAATTAGCGCTCTTAGACCCATAGATAAATGAATATGGATAACCAGAAATTTTCCTTTTCGAGTTAACGAAACTATAAAAACATTTCGCGTTGTTAACAAATTGAAGTTTGCAGCAGGATATGTAATTTTAGAGACGATGAAAACTGGATCGAGCAACTAAATATTTTCCAAAACTTTTAAAACGCTTATAGAGTCTTGATTTAATATTATTTATTCTTAATAACTGCCTAGAGAGCCAAGGCGGGTTACTTGCTGTCACACGAGCATAGCGGAGGGGAACACAACTATTAAAGAAGCCATCAAGTGTGCTGTAAAATATTGTGGTTGCTGATTCTACATCGCTGCATGAGTAAAGATTTGACCAGTCATGTGCAGCAATCAGTTCATTTAGCTTAATAAAATTCGTCTTATAAAAGCATCTTGAATAGGTTCGAGATTTCGATTTCGAAGCATCGAGCATCACAGGCCGAACAAAATCCAGTACAATCTCAAGCGTAGGATAAAGAGGGTCTTCAGCAAGCGATAATGGAGGAATTCGGGTTAGGGTAGTGCCCACAGTGTCATCTGTAAACACTAGGTCTAAAATCTTGTTTTTGCAGTTTAATATATAGTTAATTTGAACAAGAGATGTGTCTAACAGGCAATTAAAAAATGCATGCTGAGTAGTAGGAGTCATGACATTAGGTCGATGGTATTGATCCAATTTACTATTGATAAATTTAAATCACCGAGAACTATTAGGTGGTCTTTGTCTCGAAGTTGTGAGTACAAGTTACAAATAGCTAAGCTATGACAAGTATAAACATGTATATCGGATCTTGGCGGTATATATTCACAGCTACAAACTCTAAATCAGCTGCGATGTCCAAAAACAATAACTCAGATGTAAGGCTCGAAACCACAGCAATAAGGACACCACCTGCTCTAGCTACCCGATCGCGTCGATACACTACGTAGTTATCTGAGAGAAGCTCGGAGTTAAAATTATCCTCATTTAACCAGGTTTCAGTAAAGGCTATAACTTGCACAGTAAAAACAAAACTATTGAGAAAAAATGTACTCAATTTCGATCCTAGGCCACGGACATTTTGATAGTTAATAATTACTTCTGCGCTGTTCCCGTAGAGATGTTTAAGTTTTTTTAATCTCTGAAAGGATTTGGCTTTTTAGTGTACAAATGTACCACTGAATGTTCCGGCTAAAAAGAATGATCCAAGAATCTATCAAAATAAGTTTCTGGCACTGATATTTTAAATGAAGATATATCCCTCTTATAACTAAAGTTGAATTTATAAGCACTTATATTTGAAGAATCAGAAATATCTAATTTAGATATTAATTATGTAGTCAACAATGTCATCTACCGTAAGCGATGCATGTAGCCGTGACATGAAAACTGTCCTACGAGGCGGCAAGGCAGTCAATTTCCTTGGACGCTCAGGAAGTAGTAGCAGCAATGTCATTGTCATGGCATTTTCATTTTCATTAACATTATCAATTCGCTGGTCGGTATTAGCAGCAGCATTTGCCTTTGACGATTTAGTATTACAGACTTTAGCAACTACAAGGCATGTACTACCAAACAACTTTAGCATATCGGTAAAATTACGCTGATTAAACGGCAGTGCCGAGCAATCAGTACGATCTACAGTGGAACTGGTACGTCAACTACAAGACGCGCCATTCGCTTCTTCGTTGTACTGACCTGCTCATTTCAGCGGAGTAGGGGCTTCCTTCTTCTTGGACAATGCTAATTGCTGCATAAAGCTCGTACCCAACGCGGACGCTTAGAGGCTCATCAATCTTTCGAAGAACTTTTCTCTCGGATACTCTCAGAGGTGCCTTATCTGATGTTGTCTGACTCATGCTTCTGAACCGTATAGCAGGATGGATACGATAAGTGTCTTGTAGAGCATGACCTTTGTTTGACGAAAAACGACTTTGTCAAGCTATGCTCAACCGTAAAGTCAATCTCACAAATGCAGATGGCGCGTCTTCTTTACGTCACCGAAAAAGAGGTTGAGAAAGCCAGCAAACTTGCTAAACCATCAAAAGCTGTGGAACCGGACAGGATTGCCACACCAATGTTTAAAAATCTTGCCAATGAAGGATTTAAATACCTGGCACTTTTATCCTGCCCACTTTCGTAAACCCTGAAAATTTTTAAATGGCGACAGTCCTACCGCTACTAAAGTATGGAAAACCAGCTAGCGTGTTAGACTCATATCGTCCGATATTTTTCCTATCGCCAGTAGCCAAGCCGTGCTACTCCCTTATTGCACCGCAAACCTGGGACTTGTGTTAGCATGTCCCTCGAACATTGGAACCTCATCATGAAACAGTACTCATAGCTCAAGACTTATCAAAATCCTTTGACGCAGTCAATCACAGCACGTTACTGCAAGACTTGGAAGAATCTACCCTTCCTCCCAGTCTCAAAAGGGTGGACCACAAATTATCTGTGTATTCGGCAGACATCGGCTCAGTTCAGGAACGTAGTATTAACAAGTAAAGGTGTCCAAGTTCGCGTGTAACCGAACATTATATACTCCGCGTGAGCTTCAATTGTACATTTCATTTCATATAAATTACTTTTCTACATAACACGTGGCACCGCCCATTTAAAAAAAATGTCCCCAAATTTCCTCTTACAATAAAACTTGATAAGTGAAATATAATTGATTCAGAACTATTTTTTGCTAAGTTATAGCTTATTATTTTCGTCCACGACCCTTTTAAAAATCTTTTATATAAAAGTGGGCGTGGTCCTTAACCGATTTCGTTAATTTTTCTTCAAAGCATTCCCTATAGTAAAGGCAACCTCTCTGCCAAATTTTGTTACGATAGGTTTAACGATTTTATCACAAGTGGGCGGTGCTACGCCCATTTAAAAATTGTTTTTCAAACTTTTGTCAAGAGTCAATATCAGTCCACATGTCAAATTTTAATATTCTAGGCGTATTATTTACTAAATAATCAGGTTTTTTGTGTTTTCCAAAATGTTATACATATAAAAAGTGGGCGTGGTTATCATCCGATTTCGCTAATTTTCAATACCAATCTATTCTGGCTGCAGATAAGCTCGTGTACCGAATTTGGTGAAGATATCTCAATATTTACTCAAGTTATCGTGTTAACGGACGGACGGACAGACGGACGGACATGGCTCAATCAAATTTTTTTTTCGATACTGATGATTTTCTAGTCTATCTCGATTCCTTTATACCTGTACAACCAACCCTTATCCAATCAAAGTTAAAATACTCTGTGTGCAAAGCACGCTCAGTATAAAAATAAGAACCCAAGCTGTCGATTTTATAACTGGGTAAAATTTTGTTAGCACCGAACTTGTACTTATTTGGCAATTTAGGCCTAGTTCCGAACCAGAAATGTATATCACTAGTTACTGACTGAAAGGATTTCAGGGAACCAGCCACTATATTTTTTATAACTTTAAGTATAGCCCCTCCAATTTAAAATCGAAATGCAGTTCAATGCACTCACTTTCAGGAAGACCTTTATAATATATATTTGGACAAAATTTGGTTTGATCATATGTCCAAAATGTTTCAGATTTAGGCTCAAACTTTTTACCGTGTGCCTGCCAAAACCTCAAACCACTTATTGATAAAAACTGGCCGCCGTGGTGTGATGGGAGCGTGCTTCGCATACCACACCGAAAGTCCTGAGTTCAAGTGCCGACCAAAGCAACATCAAAAATTCAGAACTCGTTTTTCAATTGGAAAAAAATATGTCCGAGCGCGGCCGCCCCTCGGCAGTGATTTGGCATACACCCCAAGCGTATTTCTTCTTTACTAAAGCTTTTCAGTGAAAATGCATCTCCCATGCATCAGGTTCCGTTTGGAATCGGCATAAAACATGGGACATATATGTTCTATGGTCTGCCAATGTGTAGGGAAAATCAAAAGGGAGCAAGACGCAAATTCGAATTAAGTTCGGCTTAAATCATAGTGGAAATAAATCGCGCCAAGCACTATTTATTATCTTTTTTCATTTTAATTTTTTATGGTTAATGCGTCAAGCGTAATACAAATTCTAAATCAGTTGAGCAAATAGCTTTTGTTCTGCCAAAATTACAAATTCAAGGTTGTCATATTTATTCCAGCAAAATGAAATTAGTGCGTATATTCTATTATTTTTCAAAGGAAAATTTAGTTGTGCTTATTTGTTCGTTTCTATATTTGTTAAGTTGAATTGTGTTATTAACTTCACATAGGTTAAGTGATACGTGTACAATATGACCGTATTTTTAACCCTTTCACACATATTTCATATTTATTCATTCAGTCTATGACTTACAATAATTTTACAGAATAGATTAACAAAAATTTCTTATATATAAGTGAAAAGTGTTAAAAAATTAACATAATATAGAGAATAACACATTCTTAAAACAAAAGCGTGATACCGAAAAATCAATACAATGATCATTGTTTAATGAGTTGATTGGTGGCAATTAGAGCGCGTGTGATCGTCCCATTTAGAGCATTATTAGACTTAAACTGCTCAATAGAAAAAATGTTATGTTGCTGCAAATTCCGTGATAGAGCATTAAAGTTCAAAGACACCAAAAGCATGGCACAATCGGTATTGCCATTAATGATGCCGTAGATAAATACTGTAACGAATTTAGTGCAATTCCGCTTATATGCAACCTTCTACTGACGTTCGTATCGCTAAATTTTTAAATAAATAACTCCAATATTCAATTATGCAAAATGGTCTTTATTAAAGTACTTCACAATAACACTTCTACTTCTCAACAGATAGCGTGCTTAAATCAAATTGATTGCCATGCCTCAGCTGGCGCTGCTTTTATACTCTTCGGTTTCCTCGTTTGCATATTTCTAGGCGTTTCTAGAATATACTATTTATTTACCAGCTATAAACTCACCAGATATAAAAACAGATGCACTATTATAGCTTATCCATAGCCATATTCGCGTGTATATGTGAGTGATACTTCCATCTATTATTGCCTACTTTTGGGAGTATCTCAGATATATGCATGTGTTTGTGCGTTTCTCTCCGCTTCTTGTATGGACATATGTGTAGACTTAATGATTAATTTGTTTACGTGCATACAAGTGTGGCAGCTTGCTTTATTGTTGTTGTGGCTATATTTACTTAGTTTCAGCTTAGTGATATGAGTATCACTTAGTGTCACTAATATTTGTCACACTGCCCTCCACCTAAGTGTGATCGTCCCGATCACACAAATCTCTCGATCTAACCGCTACTAGCCTCTGCCAATGAACCACCCTTCTATTTCGTGGTTTCCCAATTGTTTGTATGCGGTAGACGACATCACTGATCCTCTTCACAACTCTGCACGGACCTTCCCAACTGCACCAAAATTTGGATGGAACACTTTTCCGCCAGAGAGGGTTGTATAACAGTACCAAATCTCCCTCCGAGAAACCATCCGAATTGTTGTTCTTTCAAACCTGTGTTTCATCTTACTACTCATTACTCATGGTTCGTTCCCTCACACTCTACTCTTTGGCCAATGAACTACTTCGTAGAGCTTGCGCTTGACCGATTGGCTTTGCATAATCAGTATCGTTCCGACGCTTCACAGTAGTAGTGCGCCCTATCTTGAAACCACCCTTGCATTCTTTCTGCGAAATTCTTTCCTTCGTTTTAGTGCATCCATTTGGGTTTGTCAATGCCAGTTTTTCTCTCGCAGGTATCTTTGATCTTGCTTGTTTGGCCCATTTATTCCATCAACTTTTGCCCGCTTTTCTTTCTTTGACTTTTGTGGTTTCTGTTGAATCTTCCCCCCCAGCACTCGCTTACTGCTGAACCCTTTCTCCACACTGAAGTTAAGTAGTGCATAATGCTTCTCTGCAAGTCGATTCTTATGTCACGGTCAACGGTCAACTAAGAAGTCCACTCCCAATATGACTTCATCAACGATCTCCGCCACAACGAATTTGTATAGAATCGTGACGTTTCCAATTAAGACCTCACAGATCACTTCTCCCCGGACTTGGTTATACTCGCCAGTGACCGTACGCAACTTTGCTCCAGGTAAAGGCTTTACTGTCCTGTTGACCAAATCAGATCGAATCAAGGAATGAGATGCGCCCGTATCTACAGTCAGTATCTACAGTCGATATCTACATTTTACTCGCTTTTGCTCATCCCCTCCAGCTTTGTTATTAAGACCACCCATGCTGTTGAAACCACTAGGATCAAGACCGCAATGACGCGGGCTTCTCGCATTTGAAGCATTTGATAACTCTTTCACTCCGCTTTTGCGATCCTTTCAGCGCCTCCCTTATTGTGTTCACCCAGTCTGGCCTTTCTACCTCCACACGGCGTGCTTTGAACGCTGGCTTACATAGAAGCGATGCTGTTTCCTGAATCAGAACATGTGATAACGTTTCTGCGAATGTAGGTTTTGGGTTTGCGTATGTCGCTCGCTTCGTCTCCACGTCCCTTATGCCATTTAAAAAGCTCTGGATTTTTACCCTTTCGGTGTATTCCACGGGTGCGTCCGCATCCGCTAAATGTACCAGCCTTTCAACATCCGACGCAAACTCTTGCAATGTTTCACCAGGCCTCTGGAAGCGGTTCAGTAACTGCATTTGGTATAACTGTCTCATACGCTCGCTTCCGTATCATCTCCCTAGAGCACCGACCAATGCTTCAATAGAGACCACAAAAGTCAAAGAAAGTAAAGCGGCCAAAGATTGATGGAATGAATGGGCCAAACAAAGCAAAATCAAAGATACCTGCGAGAGAAACACTGGCACTGACAAACCCAAATGGGCGCACTATAACGAAGGAAAGAATTTCACAGAAAGAATGCAAGGGTGGTTTCAAGCCAGGGCACACTACTATTGTGAAGCGTCAGAACGATACTGATTATGCAAAGCCAATCCGTCAAGCGCAAGCTCTACGAAGTAGTTCATTGGCCAAACAACAGAGTGTGAGGGAACGAACCAGGCAGGTTTGAAAGAACAACAATTCGGATGGTTTCTCGGAGGGAGATTTGGTACTGTTATACAACCCTCACTGGCGGAAAGGTGTTCCATGCAAATTTTGCTGCAGCTGGGAAGGCCCGTGCAGAGATGTGAAGAGGATCAGTGATGTCATCTACCGCATACAAACAATTGGGAAACCACGAATTAGAAAGGTGTTTCATTTGTAGAGGCTAGCAGCGGCTAGATCGAGAGATTTGTGTGATCGGAACGATCAGACTTAGGTGGAGGGCAGTGTGACCAATATTAGTGACACTAAGTGATACTCATATCACTAATCTGAAACTAAGTAAATAAAGCCACAACAACAATAAAGCAAGCTGCCACACTTGTACGTACGTAAACAAATTAATCATTAAGTCTACACATATATCCATACAAGCAGCGGAGAGAAACGCACAAACACATGCATATATCTGAGATACTCCAAAAAGTAGGCAATCATCGATGGAAGTATCACTCACATATACATGCGAATATGGCTATGCGATAAGCTATAATAGTACATCTGTAGTTATAGCTGGTGAGTTTATAGCTGGTAAATAAATAGTAAATTCTAGAAACGCCTAGAAATATGCAAACGAGGAAACCGAAGAGTATAAAAGCAGCGCCAGCTGAGGCATGGCTATCAATTTGATTTAAGCACGCTATCTGTTGAGAAGTAGAAGTGTTATTGTGAAGTACTTTAATAAAGACCATTTAGCATAATTGAATATTGGAGTTATTTATTCAAAAATTAGCGATACGAACGTCAGTAGAAGGTTGCATATAAACGGAATTGCACTAAATTCGATTCATTATGTATCTACGGCATCATTAATGGCAATATCGATTGTGCCATGCTTTTGGTGTCTTTGAACTTTAATGCTCTATCACGGAATTTGCGGCAACATAACATGTTTTCTATTGACCAGTTTAAGTCTAATAATGCTCTAAATGGTCGCACGCGCTCTAATTGCCATTAACTCATTAAACAATGACCATTGTATTGATTTTTCGGTATCACGCTTTTGTTTTAAGAATGTGTTATTCTCTATATTATGTTAATTTTTTAACACTTTTCACTTATATATAAGAAATTTTTGTTAATCTATTCTGTAAAATTATTGTAAGTCATAGACTGAATGAATAAATATGAAATATGTGTGAAAGGGTTAAAAATACGGTCACATTTTACACGTATTACTTAACCTATGTGAAGTTAATGCCACAATTCAACTGTACAAATATAGAAACGAACAATTAAGCACAACTAAATTTTCCTTTGAAAAATAATAGAATATACGCACTAATTTCATTTTGCTGGAATAAATATAACAACCTTGAATTTGTTATTTTGGTAGAACAAAAGCTATTTGCTCAACTGATTTAGAATTTGTATTACGCTTGACGTATTAACCATAAAAAATTAAAAAGAGTAAAATAATAAAAATTAGTGCTCGGCGCGATTTATCTCCGCGAAGGTTTAGGCCGAAATTTTCTTCGAATTTGCGAATTGCTCCCTTTTGATTTTCCCTACAAATTTGCAGGCGGGACATATATGTTTTGTGCCGGTTCCAAACGGAAGCTGATGCATCGGAGATGCATTTTCACTGAAAAGCTTTAGTAAAGTGGAAATACGCCTGGAGTGTATGCCAAACCACTGCCGAGGGGCAACCGCGATTGGACATATTTTTTCCAATTGAAAAACGTGTTCTGAATTTTTGGTGTTGCTTTGACCGGTGTGGCACCGCCCACTTATGATACAATCAATTTAACAAATATTATGAATCATAATTCAAAAATCGTTAAACCTATCGTAAAAAAATTCGGCAGAGGGGTTGCTTTTACTATAAGGCATGCTTTGAAGAAAAATTTACGAAATCGGTTAAGGATCACGCCCACTTTTATATAAAAGATTTTTAAAAGGGTCGTGGACGAAAATAATAAGCTATATTTTAGCGAAAAAATGCTTTGTATCAATAGAAATTTACTTTCTAAATAGAATTATAACATTAAATTGGAAAACACTAAAATTTTTTAAAATGGGTGTGGCACTGCCCCTTTTATGAGTAAGCAATTTTCTATGTTTAGGGAGCCATAACTCGAAGAAAAATTAAGATATTGTAATGAAATTGTGTACACATATTTTCCTTATAGCAGAAAATATTTCTGGTAAAAATGGACGGGATCGGTTAAAGACCACGGCAACTTACATATAAAACAAGTTTAAAAGGGTCGTGGACTAGAATACTAAGCTATAACTTAGCGAAAATTAGTTTTGAATCAATGATATTTAACTTATCAAGTTTTATGGCAAGAGGAAGAGGGGGAAACATTTTTTTTTTTAAAACGGGCGGTGCGACGTGTTATGTAGAAAAGTAATTTATCTGAAATGAAATGTACAATTGAATCTCACGCTGGGTATATAATGTTCGGTTACCCCCGAGCTTAGACTCCTTTACTTGTTCATATTTAATTTAAGAAATGTGTTATCTACAAAAAACTGCTACCAGCTTTAATTAACTTCGACTATGAGTATGATTTTTTTTCCCACTGGCTCGGTGGTATCGATAAATGCCCTAATATCGCACTAGAAGCAGCATTTAGAATTTCTGTTCGTTTCAGAACCAACAAAATAGTACCTAGAAAACAAGTAAGCTGTCATTTTAACACTAGTTTGGAACTACCGAAATAGTTCCAATAAACCAACTAGTTCCAAATTGGAAATATGTATATAGTTCGGAACTATTGAAAATTAATGCAACTCAAACAAAGTAGGGCATCGCCATGCTAAAAACGGGCGAACGAGTAGAGGTTCCGAATGTATTAGAAATGCACCAGTTTTGAACTAGAATTTTTTCCTACAGCTTTGTTCTACCTACTGTGTAACACATCATTTCATAACACCTTATATGTATAACAAAATTTTTTGAAAAAATTCGATAAATTTGTTATTTTTGTATTTTCAGCACCAAATTTAAGCTCTTAAGATAAGTTTTAAAACCAGACGTTTCTATTCCAGTTTCTATTTTTACATTTTTTATACGTTTTGCTTTTGTTTTAAACCCAGAAGTGACTACAAGTTTGTATTTTTTGGATTTTTTGAAACTTTTTGGTTTTGTTTTAAAAAAAATTTAATATCTAAAACTTTTTGTTTAAACAAGTTTTAAATTTTTTAAATTGAATAAAATTAAAAAAGACAATATTAAATTGAGAGATTGCCAATTTAGTAGCGAAATGTTTCAAAAAGTGTTTAAACCGATTAATTGCTAAACATTTAGGCTCAGATTTCTAACCGTGTACTTGCACCCGAAAATTAAAAAAAAAAAAAAAATCAAGCTTCACCATTAAATATATATATAGCGCCCACAAAACATTTTTTGCTTTAGTTACTTTATACTTAAGGAGCAGCGCAAAACACCAGGGTCTAAAATGAATTTCCACAATCAAATCGTGATCCTGGTTATCGTAATTAGCGGTCTTTTGACCTATATAAATTCACATGATGACGATCATTTGGTATTTTTATTTTATGTAAAAAAATATCATTGTGGTGCTTCATTGGTCTCTTGGAAAATAGCGATCACAGCTGCGGCATGCATGCAAAAACGAGATGCACTTTTCATGCACGTTGCACGTCCTCCAGATTTCCAAGAACCATTGAGACAAGTGAGACGGGTACATTATCAAACTATTGATTCAGAACGCAAAAAAGGCAATAATGATATAGCTGCACTTGAACTGATGAAGCCCTTTATAAGTGATGATGGAGTGAATCCAATAGGACTTTGCGAAAATGAACTTTCGGTGGGCACACATATGAAAGTTAGAGAATGGACTTCAAAATCTTATGAAGGTAATTTTAAAGTCGTAAGGCATGACGTAACTATAGTAGATCCAAAGGACTGTGAGGACTACCCCAAAGAACAAAATATGTATTGTGTTATGGGTGGCGGAGATTTGAGTAAAGGACACTCTGGAGCACCGGCCGTATGGAGTGGACAACTTTGTGCGGTGAGAATATATTTGGTTAAACGAGGAGAACCGAAACTTTATATAAATGTAGGCGATCCACACATTAAGGGTTTCATAACAGGAGTGATTAATAGGTTTTCTGCGAAATATTGCTCTACCTCGGCAGAAGGCTCCACTTCAGATTTATTTAATAAACGTCTCAGGTCACGTTAAAATATATTGAATTTAAACTGATATAAAGCGTTCTGGAATAAAATACTGAAGGGAGGTTCGATGAGAAAGTGAAATTTGGTGCGAAGCAAATGTATCTTATAAAACTGGTGATAGTATGTACATACCTATACAAAAAAATAAATTTAACTTTAAACAATTTTCAATCTCTTTTATTGTTTTTAAAATAAAATAGGGATTTAACTTTTTCAGTAGGGCCAAATAGTATATTCTATCATACGATTTGTTGTGTTTTTTGCTGATATCGTTTGGTGTAGTTGTTGGTCCGTGTATTATATTTGCGTTTGATGGTTTGGTACAGTGGTTTCCGTTCTTTTGGTGTGCTTTCCGTTTGAACATTTTTAGTAATTTTTATAGCCTTATACTTTTATGTTGCGTTAATTTTATGAGCTTAACGGCCGTATGTAGGTTAGGTTAGGTTGAACTGGCCGGTCCATGAGGACCTCACATAGTCTGGTTGAGTCCGCAGTGTTACCAGAAGTTTGTTTTAACGAACAAACTGAAAAACCAGGACCTATGTTATAAAATAACTCCATCCTCTTGGCAAATACTAGAAGCTTTCTAGGACTTAAGCCACTTACTGCTTCTATATCTGACAACTGTATCACTCCTAATAGATCGAGTCTTAGCCTGGCAAGTGCAGAGTACGAGCACACAACGTGCTCGATCGTTTCCTCCTCCAACCCGCACTTCCTACATCTGCCATCACTGACCAAACCTAATTTAAAGGCATGTAACGCCAGAAGGCAGTGTCCAGTCAGAATACCCGTCATGAGTCTACAGTCCTCTCTTTATACTCAGTTGAGCAGAACTCACAGAGTATATTAAGTTTGATTGGATAACGGTTGGTTGTACATATATAAAGGAATCGAGATAGATATAGACTTCCATATATCAAAATAATCAGGATCGAAAAAAAATTTGATTGAGCCATGTCCGTCCGTCCGTCCGTCCGTCCGTCCGTTAACACGATAACTTGAGTAAATTTTGAGGTATCTTGATGAAATTTGGTATGTAGGTTCCTGAGCACTCATCTCAGATCGCTATGTAAAATGAACGATATCGGCCTATAACCACGCCCACTTTATCGATATCGAAAATTTCGAAAAACCGAAAAAGTGCGATAATTCATTACAAAAGACAGCTAAAGCGACGAAACTTGGTAGGTGAGTTGAACTTATGACGCGGAATAGAAAATTAGTAAAATTTTGGACAATGGGCGTGGCACCGCCCACTTTTAAAAGAAGGTAATTTAAAAATTTTGCAAGCTGTAATTTGGCAGTCGTTGAAGATATCATGATGAAATTTGGCAGGAACGTTACTCCTATTACTATATGTACGCTTAATAAAAACTAGCAAAATCGGAGAACGACCACGCCCACTTTTTAAAAAAAAATTTTATGTCAAATTCAACTCCAGATATAATATGGTGCAACAAAATACAAAAATAAAAGAAAGTTTCAAAATGGGCGTGGCTCCGCCCTTTTTCATTTAATTTGTCTAGGATACTTTTAATGCCATAAGTCGAACAAAAATTAACCAATCCTTTTGAAATTTGGTAGGGGCATAGATTTTATGACAATAACTGTTTTCTGTGAAAATGGGCGAAATCGGTTGATGCCACACCCATTTTTTATACACAGTCGTCCGTATGTCCTTCCGCATGGCCGTTAACACGATAACTTGAGAAAAAATCGACATATCTTTAATGAACTTAGTTCACGTGCTTACTTGAACTCACTTTATCTTGGTATGAAAAATGAACGAAATCCGACTATGACCACGCCCACTTTTTCGATATCGAAAAATGAAAAAATGCCATAATTCTATACCAAATACGAAAAAAGGGATGAAACATGGTAAGGTAATTAGATTGTTTTATTGACGCGAAATATAACTTTAGAAAAAACTTTATAAAATTGTTGTGACACCTACCATATTAAGTAGAAGAAAATGAAAAAGTTCTGCAGGGAATAAAAAACCCTTAAAATCTTGGCAGGTATTACATATATAAATAAATTAGCGGTATCCAACATATAATGTTCTGGGTCACCCTGGTCCACATTTTGGTCGATATCTGGAAAACGCCTTCACACCACTCCCTTTTAAAACTCTCATTAATACCTTTAATTTGATACCCATATCGTACAAACTCATTCTAGAGTCACCCCTGGTCCACCTTTATGGCGATATTTCGAAAGTCCACCTATAGAACTAAGCCCCACTCCCTTTTAAAATGCTCATTAACCCCTTTCATTTGATACCCATATCGTGCAAACAAATTCTAGGGTCACCCCTGCTCCACCTTTATGGCGATATCTCGAAACGGCGGCCACCTATGGAACTAAGGATTACTCCCTTTTAAAATACTCATTAACACCTTTCTTTTGATACCCATATCGTACAAACAAATTCTAGGGTCACCCCTGGTCCAGCTTTATGGCGATATCTCGAAAATGCGACCACCTATACAACAACCACCACTCCCTTTGAAAACCCTCATTAATACCTTTAATTTGATACCCATATCGTACAAACATATTCTAGAGTCACCCTTGGTCCACCTTTATGGCGATATTTCGAAACGGCGTCCACCTATAGAACTAAGGCCCACTCCCTTTTAAAATACGCATTAACACCTTTCGTTTGATGCCCATATTGTACAAAAAAATTCTAGGGTCACCCCTGGTCCACCTTTATGGCGATATCTCGAAACGGCGTCCACCTATGGAACTAAGGATTACTCCATTTTAAAATACTCATTAACACCTTTCATTTGATACCCTTATTGTACAAACGCATTCTAGAGTCACCCCTGGTCCACCTTTGTGGCGATATCTCGAAAAGGCGACCACCTATACAACAACCACCACTCCCTTTTAAAACCCTCATTAATACCTTTAATTTGATACCCATATCGTACAAACACATTCTAGAGTCACCCCTGGTCCACCTTTATGGCGATATTTCGAAATGGCATCCACCTATAGAACTAAGGTCCACTCCCTTTTAAAATACTCATTAACACCATTCGTTTGATGCCCATATTGTACAAACAAATTCTAGGGTCACCCCTGGTCCACCTTTGTGGCGATATCTTGAAACGGCATCCACCTATGGAACTAAGGATTACTCCCTTTTAAAATACTCATTAACACCTTTCATTTGATACCCACATCGTACAAACGCATTCTAGAGTCAACCCTGATCCACTTTTATGGCTATATCCCTAAATGGCGTCCACCTATAGAACTATGGCCCACTCCCTCATAAAATACTCTTTAATGCCTTTCATTTGATACACATTCCAGGGTTTCCCTCGGTTAATTTTCCTACATGGTTATTTTCCCTTATGTTGTCACCATAGCTCTCAACTGAGTATGTAATGTTCGGTTACACCCGAACTTAACCTTCCTTACTTGTTTTATAATAGAAGCAACTTTGTTAGTCTAAGGTTGTAAGACCTGCACATAATCTTCGACACTTTACAGACCCGTGCTTGAACCCACACCTTTCCCGCTTGGTCGATCATGTGCACCTCTCGCCTTCGCTTAATCTCGCCCAGTCTAATTGGGATGTCTACGGAGCAAGCTGCAAGGGATGCGCCCTTTTTAGCTAGTTCGTCCGCTTTTTCATTCCCATCTATTCCCATATGCCCTGGGACCCAATATAGATGTATGCTTCTCCCTGTCCCCATTCTCTCCAGAGACTGCTTACACTCTAACACGCATTTAGGTGCCGTGCTATGCGAGATTATTGCCTTAATTGCTGCTTGACTGTCAATATAAAAGTTAGCACGGTTGCAGCTTAAGCTATTCTCTTCCAGGGTTTCTACTGCTTTGTATACCGCTAATATTTCCGCTTGGAAAACGCTACAATAATCCGGCAGCCTGTATTTCCAGATCAGCACAGTATACGGCAGAATATACTCCTTCCACTACTTTGGAACCAACTGTGTACACATGTACCACCTCGTCCGCCATTTGCGCACCCTTGCGCCAACCGTCCACCTCTATTGTGGCCTTAAGATCTCCCTCAAAGCGCAAATAGGGAATTAGGTAGTCCGTTCGTCTTGTGATTGATGACGCTATACTACTATGGCCATATGGTCGGCGCTCAAGCTGCCCCGAGGCACCGAGCGTGGTTGCGGTAGTTAATGATATTGTAATTAATTTACTTGAAAATCGTCTTATTTGCCCTTCTGCTAAGTTCGAATCACTAAACTGTTGAATAAATAACTCCAATATTGGATAATGGAAAAATGGCCTTTATTAAAGTACTTCACAACAACACTTGTACTTTTCAACTAGCTTGCTTAACAACCAAACTGACCCTTCTATAGCCCGTCAGATTGCGTGCTTAATCAAAACTGCTCGATAGCTCAAATCAAACTGAATTCCAGCGCCTCTACATTTGCTGCCTTTTATACTCTCTGATTTCAACGTTTGCATCTTCTAGGCGCTTCCATTTCCAGAATCTACTATTTGCCATCAGCTCTCAAACTTCTGTGCTGTAACTACAATTGCACGACTTTATAGCTTCTCTCATTGCATACTTTCAGGAGTATCTCAGATAGATGCATGTGTTTGTGCATTGATTCTCCGCTGCTCGTATACGTACATGGTACATATGTGTAGACGCAATTATTGTTTCGTTTATGTAGATACATATGATTGACCTATGGATGTGCATGATATCACTGTTTATCATCGGCTTAGAGATAGCAGCACCCCTTAGTTTTGCTAATATTCGTAACAATATGTTCTTTGCTACCAGGTCTACAGGTGGAATGTGCATAATGGCATACAGTGCAGCCGTCGGGGTTTTTTTCAGGGCTCCCGTAATGCTAAGCATCGATAGTCTGCATACCGCCTCTAATTATTTGAGGTATTTTGTTTTTTGTGTGGCTTTCCCTCAAACAATAACTCCATAGTATAGAATAGGGCTTACAATCGCTGTAAAAACCCAATGAGAAAGAGAGGGCGATAAGCTCCACGTACACTCCAGCATTCTTTTACATGCATAGAGTGCCGCTGAGGCCTTCTAGACCCACTCCTCCACGTTGAGCTTCCATTACAGATAACTGTCTAGGATGATTCCTAGATATTTTGTGCAAGATTTCTCCTGTAAAGTCACCCCTCCTAACTTAGGCCTGGTCCAATTTGGGACCTTGTACCTCTTTGTAAACAAGACCATATCCGTCTTCTCCGCATTGACTATCAACCCGACATTAGATGCCCAGGTATGAATATCCCGAAGCCCCGATCCATCAAAGAGCTAATCGTTGGAATTCACTTTCCACTTATGACAATTGCAACGTCATCTGGGTAAGCCGTAAGTTTTACGGGTCCCTCATCAAATCGCCTGGGCAGTTGGTTGATGACCAACGCCAACAGCAGGGGTGGTAGCACCCCTCCCTGCGGCGTGCCCCTGTCCCCTGATTTCGTGGCTTCGTACAATCCCCATTATGATGCAATCTTCCTGTAATTTAACATGCAGCCGATCCATCTGATTAAGGCGGGATGTACTTTAATGTAATTAAGACCATCCATAATCGCCCATTTAGGAACATTATTGAAAGCCCCGGCAATGTCCAAGAAGACTCCTAGAGCATACTCCTTATATTCCATACATGCTGTGTTGTGGAGAGCAGCTTTTCATCAACGTTGGACTTTATGTACACATCTATCAGTCTCTCAAAGGTTTTGAGCAGAAATGATGTTCTTTGGGATACACGTGACCGATATTCCTCGCCTTTGGTAGGAAAGCTATACGAGCAGTTCTCCAAGAGTTCGGTACATTATTCAGCCTTATGCAACAATCGAATATTATTTTAAGCCATTCCACGACCGACATACATGAAACTTGTAGCATGGCCGGGAATATACCGTCTGGGCCCGCCGATTTAAACTTAGAAAACGTTTTCACTGCCCATTCGATCTTGGTATCGGTCACCAAGCCCGGCATTACCCGCTCCGTGATCGAAGTGTGAGTGATGCCTGCTGGCTCTTCTAAACCGTCTTCCGATGGGAAATTTGTGTCGAGAAGCACCTCAAGGGATTCCGCACTATTACGTGACCATTCCCCGTTCTCTTTCTTTATTAGTCCCTGGACTATGTTTCCCCTTGCAAGGACTTTTTTCAACCATGCTGTTTCGCTGTACTCTATGTCCGTACAGAAACTTTTCCATCAGATTTTCTTCGCCGTGGAAATTTCACCCTTGTAGATCCTCAGTAGATCCCTGTATTCGTCTCGACACGCCTCGCTTTCCGCGGTCTTTCCGAGCTAAACGTTTCTTTTACTTGTCTTCTTAGAAGACTCAGCTCGTTGCTCCACCATGGCGGCTTTGCTTTTCCTCTGAATCTTCTTAGAGGGCAAGCTTTGTTATACGCAGTCATAAGCGTCCTTGTTAGGAATTCATTCGACTCCTCCAGTTCCTTCACATTGGCAACCTCTTTGGGTTGTCCCACTTTTGTTTCTACATGTTTCTGGAATTTGGTCCAGTTCGTTAACCAAGGGTTTCTAAAGGTTCCTCCCTTCTCTGCCCTCTTTAGGGGAATGCTGAAGCTGATGTAAGCATGGTCGGATGATGGTCTATCAAGAACCATCCAATCATACTGTATATTCTCGCACGGTGCGTGGTAGCACGGAGAATATATATATATATAGATGTGGATATGGAAAAAGAAATAAAAGGCAAATAGTTATATTAGTAATGATGACAATAATTAATTTTAATTTGTGTTAAGTTGGTACAATATTTTACCTTTGGTATATGATGTGGAGGGACAGCAGCAGCGACTTTCTTCCTCCTTTGTTGAAATAGAACAGAAAATGGTAAGTGATCTCCGTGTTGTCGAACCGGAGATCGTGCGAGGGTTTTCCAATGGATATTTGTTATCCGATGGAAAACTCAGTTATCCGTGTTAACGTTGAATATATGTGATGAACATACATGAATGTGTATGCATGTGGGTGTGCAGTACATGAAAGGATGTAAGAATGTATTTGCACTAAATAAGTTATGTATTAGGGTGGCCGTGTTTGCAGTAAAAAGATATTTAGGTCCTGACCTAAACATGCCGACCCCTTGCGGTAAGCAACATCTTAAAATGAAGGAAAGTCATGCTGAAGCGGTCACGCGCACGTATTACTTAAAACTAGATACAATATGTTTGTATTATTGAATGAAAATTTGTAGGCTGATCACGTCCGGACTTGTTTGCATATAGTAGCCGCTGTAGGAAAAGGAAGCAACATATTAAAGCTGAAAACAAGAACGGGTTATAATTCAACGCACATTATACAGTATACATATTTGGACTGTATTTATTTGTATTTATCTCTTTTGTGTTCCGAGATTTTTCGTAGTCTGGACGTCTCCGTTCCAGATTTCGACGAATGTAAATTAATTTTCCATCTGGACAAAGAGCCCAAGTCTCTCTTCCAGATTTTAACTTTATGAGGTTAAATGTTATATCCAGAAGAAGAGGACGCGTCTCCGTGCCAGATTGGATTTATTTTGTTAGATTATGTGACAATTAATTTTCCATCTGGACAAAGAGGCCAAGTCTCTGTTCCAGATTTTAACTTTATGAGGTTAAATGTTATATCCAGACGAAAAGGACGTGTCTCCGTGCCAGATTGGATTTATTTTGTTATATTATATGTGAATTTTAATTTTTGGTTTGGTGGCGAACGCTGAATGACATACATATTGATATGAAACTCTTTATATTCGTATTGACCCTCTGACAGGCGCTTATAGCAGATTGACCATGTGCATGGACCTGCTTATGGGTTGTCCAAAGTTCGGGCAGTGATGCAAGAATGACCGCGTGAGCGCACAACTGTTTATCAATGGGTTATTGATCACTTTCTAAGTGCTCCCTGAGTACATCCTATCTCTTCTTTGTATTAAATTTCGTGTTTCTGCATTGGATACATAGAAAATGAATAAATTACACTTGCGAGTGATTAATTCATAATTTCTACTGCATACAATAAATAAAAATTTGTATATTCGAATCTGATCGAAAATTTATAATTTGGTTTTTATTTTTGTGATTTAATTTGTCACAAAGTTTCCTGCCACCCAAGAAAATGTCGCCTTTTCCAGCTAAATTTGTGGATTTCGGTAAAAATATTGTAGTTGAAAAAATGTTTGTTGCGAAAAAGTTCAAGCCTTTCGAGTTTTGAACGATTTTCTTGCAATTTGTACTTATTTTGTAATACTGTTTTCACTAAAGTATTCGTGAAATCAGTAGTTAAAAACATTAAAAAAAATTTGGAACGGATCATGTTCCACTTAAACACCCATATTGGTGTAAAAAAAAATGTTCGCTATAGCATTACCATACCGCGTAGATGAAAATGTCATATAAATGATAAAAGCGAAATGTAAACATCTCGGTAAGTAAACATAGAGGAATTTTGTAATTTACATTAATTGTATGATTTCACTAACTTGTATTTACCTTTCTTTTCAGATTATGCCAATTAAATGATGTCCCTGTGTGTACATATGTACATATGTATGCATATACACTATGCTGCAATTAACACCCAAGAAGGGATTTAAGTTGCAGTATTACCGGTCTCTGCACAGGCAACAACAACAAAGAGTAGGCAAGAATAAACCTTAAGGACTAATTAATGGAGTTCGTCCATCAGGTTTGCATATTTTAATTGATTAGGAAATCCGGAAATAAATGCTTTGTGCACAATTGTGTTATTTTGAGTGGAAAATAAGCACGTTATTTGTATTGTTTTTGGTTCATTTGCTGTGTCTCCCAATACCCTACACAAAATGTTGTAAGTTATTATGAGCAATAAGAAACAGCAATTAAACTCTAAAAATATTATTTTCGATTCCGGTTTAAAATAAAGATGTAAATTTGTTTGCAATTTCAATGCTACGCATTACTAATACTCTGAACGAGTGGTGGGTTTATACCCGATTGCATTTGAGGTTTATACCTACTTGCGAATTTGGTTTTTAATGAAAAATAATGGAATTGAATAAGAAAAAATGCTTATATATGGTAGTTGTCCAATTACACCAACGTGACGTGAAATTTTGAAGTTGTTGTAGTTGTACCTTGTAATTGAAACATTAAACCCTCTTCCATTTAGGTGCATTTTGATGAAGAAAATAAAGATGGTCGATTTTTGAAATAAAAATGGCGAATTGAATTTATTTTCCTGCAGCTTATGGACGAAAACGTGGTAAACTGTTTGTAGATTGTTGTGTAGTTTGGCTTGTAGTTAGTTAATGTTTTTAATTATTATTTTTTATTCTGTGGCGGATAAGCTTGGCTATCTGCGAGGGTTTCGTTTCGATAAATTTTTATTTTATGCCGATAATTCGAAGTGGCATTACATATTTTAACGAAGTGTAATGTCCTAATTTAAGGATCGGTTTGGTCATCCGTGGATACCTCTCCACTTGTTTCATTGGCTGGTGGAAGTAGAATCAGTTTGGCCAAGGGCCTTGTAATTTGACCTTTTTCAGTCGTGATGTCGACAACTCGTACAAGGTCATCTGCTCCCGGGTGGAGTTTGACCACTCTTCGAAGTCTCCATTCGTTTGGAGATACATTGTCGTATTTCACGACGACGAAATCCCCTATTTTGATGTTTGCTTTCGGGTGTTTCCATTTAACCCGCTTTTGCAGTTCTAAGAGATATTCTCTTTTCCATCTTTTCCAAAAGGTTTGATGCAAAGCTTTTAATTTATGCCACCTATTGACTATAGAGACAGGATTCTCATTGGAATCTATTTCTGGAGGAGCGAGAAGATGTCCGCCTACCAGGAAATGACCAGGGGTTAAGGGTTCTAAGTCGGTCGATTCGTTCGACGCTGGACTTAATGGTCGCGAGTTGAGGCAAGCCTCTATTCGACAAAGTAGGGTTGTGAATTCCTCAAAAGTATATTTATCCTTACCTGCCACTTTTCGAAAGTGGCTTTTGAAACTTTTTACTCCTGCTTCCCACAGACCTCCCATATGAGGAGAGGCAGTAGGGATGAAATGCCATTGCAGAAGTTGATGAGCATATTTAGACAATGCGTTCTCACGCGAATCAGCTATAAATGCCTTAAACTCAGATCTAAGTGATCGTGAGGCTCCGACAAAGTTAGTCCCATTGTCGGAATATATATTTTTCGGACATCCTCGCCTGGCGATAAATCTGGAGAGTGCCGCGAGAAAGGATTGGGTGCTAAGGTCGGTCGTGGCTTCCAAATGTATGGCTTTCGTAGTAAAGCAGACAAACAGACAGACATAACCTTTCGAAATTCGACAACTTCTTCCTCTATAACTTTTTATGTCGAATGGTCCTGCAAAATCTACCCCTGAATTAGTAAATGGTCGGGAAAATGTGGTACGTTCCTTGGGAAGGTTACCTATAAGTTGGGTTTGTACACGTTTTTTATAAATTGTGCAGACCTTACAATTGTGAATGATGGATTTTATCATATTTTTAACCCTAGGAATCCAGTATTGGGTCCTAATAAGCCTAAACATTAGTTGATTTTCTCCATGTAAAGAGATTTCATGGATAAACTGAACTAAAAGGCGAGAAAATTTGCATGTGTAAGGTAGGATTATTGGATGGCGTTCATTGTGTGGTAGGTCTAGAGCCGCGCGGATGCGACCACCAGTCCTTATAATGCCATACTTGTCTAGGAAAGGGTCAAGGGGAAGCACTTCGCTTTTACAATCTACTAGCTTGCCTGACTTCAGATTTTTGTATTCTGTGGGATAAAACTGTTGTTGCGACATCTTAACTAAGCGTTACGTAGCGATTTCGATTTCATCTGTTGAAACCAGATATGACGTTTTATTAAAATAATCTTTTGTCTTTGGATGAGTTCTTTCGAGAAGTCTCAAGACATAAGATATCACCCTTAAGGCTCGGGGTAGGTTCGAAAATCTATCCAGAATATCAAAATCCGTTTTGGTAGTTACTGCATGTGCTTGCACTCGTTTCTCCTCGATGGTTGTCTTGTAAGATATATCTTATGTATGCCATTTTGAGATGTCTTCTTGTAACCAAGAAGGTCCCTGCCACCACAAGGAATTGTTGGCCAGTTCATGTGCTGGGAGTCCTCTGCTAGCCATATCGGCTGGATTTGATCCCGAACCCACATGACGCCAATTATCCCTTCCTACCTTTTCGACGATTTTCGTGATACGGTGTGCTACGAAAGTTGACCACGAACAAGGCGGTTTTCGTATCCATGCCAGTACAATCGTTGAATCCGTGCATAAGTAGGTTTTTGGATTCTCTAAGTTGAGATTTATTAGAATTGTTTCCATTATTTCGGAGAGTAGTACGGCTCCCCATAATTCCAGTCGGGGAAGCGATATAGTTTTTACCGGAGCTACTTTTGTTTTTGCCTATAGCAAATTGGTCAGAACTTGGTCGTTGTTTTCCACTCGCAGGTATACCGCCGCGGCATACGCTTTCTCTGATGCGTCACAAAACCCGTGAATTTCCACTTTGTTGTGCGGGGAAAAGTGAGTCCAGCGCGGTATCCCAATGTTATTAATTTCATGATACTTCTCCATAAAGGTGTTCCAACGTTCCCTAGTAGTTGGTGATACATCTTCATCCCATTTTGTACCTTCAAGCCAAATGTTTTGCATGATTATTTTGGCTACAACTACTATTGGAGCAAGCCATCCTAATGGGTCGAACAATTTAGCGATTGCTGATAAGATCGCTCTTTTGGTTAAAGTGTTGCAATTTTCCATTGGTTTTGCGATGAAGTAAAACTCATCATTATGTGCATTCCACCTGATTCCTAGCGCCTTCACTGAACTTGCGTCTTCGAATTCCAGGAAATCTTTGTTAAGGAGATGCTGTTTAGGGATATCCTTTAGTATTTGGTCGGAATTGGCTGTCCATTTTCTTAGTGGAAAGCCGGCTGATTGCAATGCCTGAGATATTTGATCTCTGGCAGTAATTGTTGATTGGATGCAGTGTCCACCAGCAAGAATATCATCCACATACATGTATTCTCTTAGTATTGTGGATGCAATTGGAAAGGTGTCTTCGACGTCCTTTACCAATTGTAAAAGTGTCCTTATTGCTAGATAAGGAGCACAGTTAACCCCGAATGTCACAGTCTTCAGTTCGTAAAGGCTGGCAGGGCTTTCAGAGCTAGTGCGGAATACTATGCGCTGGTATTTGGTTTGGTTTGGTTGTACCATAATTTGTCGGTACATTTTCTCGATATCGCTGTTGAAGACATATTTGTAAAGTCTCCAGCGAAGTATAAGAATAGTTAGGTCAGCTTGTAGCGTAGGACCTGTATACAAAACGTCGTTCAGACTTACTCCGTTTTCGGTCGGACTAGATGTGTTAAAAACAACGCGAACTTTCGTGGAGGTACTTTCGTCCTTGATGACGGCGTGATGAGGTAGAAAATAATGGTCAGAGGAGTCTGGTGGCACACAGCTCTTGATCCTTGACATATGTCCCAGTTCCTCGTATTCGGTCACAACTCGATTGTACTCCGTTTGTAAAGTAGGATTTTTCGCGAGGCGTGTCTCGTTCCGGAAGAACTGAGAGCATGCTCTTTTAAGAGAAGGCCCTAGGGATATATTGGAGGGGAATTCTCGTTTAAAAGGTAATGAGACTGTGTATTTCCCGGTATTATCCCTAGTGGTGGTACTTCTATATAATTCCTCGCAGTATTGTTCGTCCGCATTAAAGCGTTTGTTTTTAGGGATTTCTTCCAGTTCCCAAAAGGCGGATAATTGCTTATCCAATGATACGTCACTGTAATAGGAGACGATTCCTTTGGGTTGCTCTTGCACATCTGTACGGCCTGTAAGTATCCAGCCGAAAACAGTTTCTTGTGCTAAGAGCGTACCAAGGACATTCTTCTGCAATCCGTTCAAGATGATTTGAGGGTAAATGTCCCCTCCAAGAACTAGATCCACTGGTTCGTTAACAAAGAATCTTTTATCTGCCAACTCGAGATCAGGGAATGATTATCTGGTCATCGCACTGATCTTGCATGTTGGAAGATCCCCTGTAAGCTTTGGCAGGACAAGAACTTTTGTGTTCAAAGAAAATAATGGGTCAATTAGTGACCGCAATTCTATTGAACAAGACTCTTTGACCTGTGCAGAGAATGAGTTAGTTATACCGGAAACTTGAGCGCGAATTTTCTTGGATGTCAGGTTAATTCGACGTTTGAGACGTTCGGTAATAAATGAACATTCAGAACCTGAATCAATTAGGGCTCTGGCTGAAAAATTGGTATTGTTATAATGTATGTTGACACGAGCGGTGCCTAACAGTACACCAGCGATATTATGCGCATGGCAAGATTGCACATTGGAGGTTTGCTTGTCATTGGACTTTGAATTTTGCCTCTCTCGTGCTTGTCGCGATGTTGAAGGGGTATCATCTTCCTTACTTGTATGAACTGCTGCTTTTTGCTGAATTTTTTGTATATGTAGGAGCGTGTTGTGTCGAGAATGGCATGTACTACAGTTATAAGAACTAGTACATTTCGACACAGTATGTCCAGACGATAAACAATTCAGGCAGCTATTATTGCTCTTAATAAAATCGACTCTACGAGCAGGTGAAAGTTTAAGGAATTTCGCGCAGTTGCGTAGTTTATGCTCATTTGTGTGACACATTTTACAATTAAATTTCTTGACGCTTGTTTGGAAGCTGCCAACCTTTTTTTGTTGGGGTTCAGGAGTTGGTTTTGTAATATGAGGCTTAAGACTTTTTTAAGTCTTATCGCCTCTATGGCCAGACACGTTTTCCAATGCAAGAAATCGGTCAGAAAGAAATTTATTCATGTCCTCCCATTTAGCTATCTCTGTCTTGTTCCCCAAAGACTGTTCCCAAAGCGAGAGGCTGCTTTCGGGCAATTTTCCTGCGCAAAGGTGCACAAAAGTGCATCCCATAAATCTATCTTATGCCCTTTTAATGCGTTCATGCAATTATTTAATTTTAATTGTAAATCTTTAATAGATTTACCGCAATCCGTTTCAATAGGTTTTATTCCGAAAACAGTGTCGAGCTGAGCCTAAACTACGTTTGTTTTCATACCTTTCAGTGAGGTTCTTCCACGCTATTTCAAACCCTTCATTTTTGACAGGTGCGTTGCTAACAATTTCGTTGGCCTCCTCCTTTGTTTTCTGACTGAGGTAATATAGTTTCTCAATCGGGTAAATATCGTCGTTCGAAATGTAAATGGCCGTAAACATATCTCGGAATGTTGGCCAAGACAAATAGTCACCCTTGAAGACTTCGGTATCACATGGAGGGAGGCGAAGATGGTGTTTGCGATCAGTCTGTTTTTGGGCAGGTTGGTCAATTTTCTCTGTTTCTGCTTTATTAAGGGTCTCTGTCTGAGCCGACATAGCAGACATACATTTAAAATAACTAGCCATAGAAAGCTTATGCTTCTTTTTTATGGCTTTAATTTCATCTTTGGACAAACCCGCGGAGATTAACGCGTCATAAGCATATTTGGTTTTTACCCACATATTTTTTAACTCTTCTTGTTGAAAGGAAAGAGTGTGTTTATCGAGATCAGTCACGTTACCGATATCTGATTCGAATTCGACAATTGCCTCAGCAAAAAGTATGTATGCTTCCCTTTTTACTTATGATATGTATACAGATAGAAATCCGGAAGATTTAATGTATACTTTTAAGGTAAAAACCTCTTGTTGCCCTCTCTGCTCAGCTAGTGTTATGTAATTAAGTACCGCAAGTAAGGTAGAAACCCCCAGTTGCGTTTTGATCGGTGGTAGAAACCCACCGACTCGTATACCTAGCTAAGTGCTACCGCAAGTAAGGTAGAAACCCTCAGTTGCGTTTTGATCGGTGGTAGAAACCCACCGACTCGTATACCTAGCTAAGTGCTACCGCAAGTAAGGTAGAAACCCTCAGTTGCGTTTTGATCGGTGGTAGAAACCCACCGACTCGTATACCTAGCTAAGTGCTACCGCAAGTAAGGTGAAAATCCTCAATTGCGTAATAATAGGTGTTAAAATTCCACCGACTCGTATAACTAGCTAAGCTACTGAAAAGAAAGCTAGAGAAAGGAGGGCAACAAAAGCAAACGCAGAATTTTTTGTTGGGTTTGTGAACCAAAGTGAAGTGCTGTTGTTGTTGTTGAAAATTAACAAACAACGAAACTAAAAAGAATGTATGGTTATGTGAAACCGAAAATAGTGCAGTTTAAGTTAAAATTAATATTGTTTCTACTAAAAATTCTGCACTATGTTACCTTAAGCTGTGTCAGCAAAACCTTACCGCGGGTGGGGGGATAATGCTGATAGACAAAAGGCCTTTTTAACACTTAATTCACTTTAAAAAAATGTTCACTTAAAAAAAATTGTGCGCTGTAAATTATAACCACGTACCTTGTTTGTTGTTGCGGCTATCTATGCTTGGTAGATGGTTTGCAAAGATGATTTTGTTTTTATTCCAAATGCTGCTCTATCTCGAAGGTCTTGTTTGTTGTGCCAAAAATTATAATAGATAATCTTGATTTGCCTTTTCTGTGATGTGGACTGTATATGTAAAGTTCTTGTCGCTTGTAAAAAAATCTCACGGTGAGAAAGGACCAAATGTATATTCTCGCACGGTGGGTGGTAGCACGGAGAATATATATATATATATGTGGATATGGAAAAAGAAATAAAAGGCAAATAGTTATATTAGTAATGATGACAATAATTAATTTTATTTTGTGTTAAGTTTGTACAATATTTTACCTTTGGTATATGATGTGGCGTAACAGCAGCAGCGACTTTCTTCCTCCTTGGTTGAAATAAAACAGAAAATGGAAAGTGATCTCCGTGTTGTCGAACCGGAGATCATGCGAGGGTTTTCCAATGGATATTTGTTATCCGATGGAAAATTCAGTTACCCGTGTTAACGTTGAATATATGTGATGAACATGCATGTATGTGTATGCATGTGGGTGTGCAGTACATGAAAGGATGTAAGAATGTATTTGCACTAAATAAGTTATGTATTAGGGTGGCCGTGTTTGCAGTATAAAGATATTTAGGTCCTGACCTAAACACATACCTTGATATATCACGCTCGGAGCTCAATGTTATATCCAGAACATTGCTGGATGTTGGACCAATGAATGTAGGGATATTTCCCTTGTTGGCTATCTGCAAATTGGTTTGCGAGTTGTAACAAAATAGAGATTCGCCTCTCTCGTTCGTATCTGCTCCTCCCCACACCTTGATATATCAGGCTCGGAGCTCAATGTTATATCTAGAACATTGCTGGATGTTGGACCAATGAATGTAGGGACATTTCCCTTGTTGGCTATCTGCAAATTGGTTTGCAGGATGTAACAAAATAGAGATTCGCCTCTCTCGTTCGTATCTGCTCCTCCCCACGCATTGTGGTGCGCATTTCCATCTGCACCTATGACCAACCGCCCTTTGCGCCCTTCCTCCTGTACAAGCCTATTGCAATCCATCGGTGGAACCTCCGCAGCATGGGCCATGTAGCAGGACGCCAGGATAAATGCCTGCTTATTCTTTTGCTCAACGGCCACCGCTACGAGGACCTCAGTGGTGTAATTAGGCAGCATATATGAATGCAGCTGTTTCCTTACCATTACTACAGCTCGCACCCGTCCTTCCGTTTGCGCGTAGTAAACGCCAAACCCGCGCGCGCTAAGTCCAGAAACCTTTCCTCCCGATGAAAGCCACGGCTCCTTGATCAGCGCCACGTCCAACGAACCCTCCTCAAGGGTTAGGAGGAATTCGCTCGACCCCACTTTACTGTGTTGGAGGTTTATCTGTAGCGCTCGCAGCACCATTGGGCTGTTTGTCCCCCTCCAGCACCTTCGTCGTCCTCCCCTTGCCCTTTTGGTTTAGAGTATTCGAGGCCACCTTCAGCCTCTCGTAACTGTTGTGCCGAGTGTTGCTCTGTGCGAGTTACAGCACCATTTGGCGGTAGGTCCTCTTCTAACACCTTCGTGGTGACGTCGGGAACTTCCACCTGCTTTTTTCCCTTAGGCTTTTGAGGTCCTTTTCGACTTCGCTCACCTCTAGCGTGTTAGGTTTTTATCCATCTTTTCCTGAGTCGCATGTAAATTTTGCCAGTGCCAAAGGACATTTTGCCAAGCTGCGTGTACAAAATATCATCCGCCTGCTTGTTTATTTGGAGAATATAGAACTGACCTTCCTCGGTAGGCCGAGATACAGTAAGTACCTTCCAATCCTGTGTCGGTATGTTCGGATTCTGATTCTGCAGAAGTCGCAGTGTATCCTCCGAATTCATCGCGCATGGTTTCCATACCTTAACTTTTGGTACCGTGGGGATTTGCGTTTTATCCACCATCTCAAACCACGCATTCGTGCCTTGCCCTTGGAGGTTTGGAACCACTTCCTCCAGCCACCGCAAGCTCGCGATGTTGTCGCACGCTATCATCTTCACATCATTATACCATCCCTCCGAATCAAAGGTTGGAAGGGGCTTACTTGGTTATTCCCGCATCGTCTTAAACATTAAGCTAATAAGCTCCCTTTCCACAGATTTCCACTTTTCATTAGTCATTTGTCCGAAAGGACTGCTACGATCAACCAACGCCACAGTCAGTGACTGCTTTGCCACATCACTCATATTCTCGGGAAAAGCCGGAGTCTTAGTGTTATCTCCCTTTGGCACCTCCGAGAAAGCCGGAGTCTTAGCGTTAACTCCCTTTAGCACCTCCGAGAAAGCCGGAGTCTTAGCGTTATCTCCCTTTGGCTTATCTCCTACTTCCGTAGTTGGAACTTCCCTCTGACTCGCAGCTTTCGAGGTAGTTGCTACCTCGCTATTGGGGCCCATCTGTCTTACAGCTTTGGGCCTACTTGTCTTGTCTGTGCGACTGCCCTGCCTCGCGGCTCTAAGACTGGGCCCTTTCTGGCTCTTGAAAGCAGGTTTGTCGCCTTCCGCCGAACGTTGCCTCTTCATTCTGCCATTCGACGCTTCTTCCTCGTACCGGTTGCAGAACCGAGGGTTTCTCGCAGCATACCTTTTGAACTGCCTTCGACCTACTTCTACCGCCTCATGGGCCCATTCCATTTTCCAAGCACTCCGTTCGTAATTTATGACCAGTTTGGTATTGATGTGTGAACCTTCTGTGCTCATTTCAAGCACTATTTATGCTTAAAATAAGATTTTTCGTTCTCATGCTTCGAGAACGGCTTGTGGTCGATTTAACCGTTTTCGTTCTCAATTCAAGAACGGTTTGGGCTTGATCATTGATGGGAGGGGAAAGTATTTTTTTTTCAATAGGTACCCATATATTTTTATTAACAATAATTTTTTTGTCATAAATAAAAAATATTTATAACAAAACAATTGTTATTATAGTCCAAAAATTTAAGAAAAAATGCATAATACGCATTTTTTCATATGTTTTTCTTACTGAGAAATTATACTTATTTGAAGATGTAATCTGCATATATACTTAAAACATTTCATAACAAGTTTGAGAATTATCTGTGCATAAGTGAATGGAAAAATAATTTAACGAAAAATAAAAGTTAAAAAATTGCTTTAAAAAATTTTTAAATTTTATACGCGCCACGCGATCGCAACCACAACATCATAACCGCTGGGCCACTACGACTGCTTAATAGCTTGCGCCAAATGTTGTATTTAACATTGTAGTACACACGAATTTTACCGTTTCTTTTTACTTGAACTTAATTTAAGAACATTGTTCTTAATTTAAGAACATTGTTCTCATTAATAGAACATTTGTTCATATTTTAAGACCAGCCGTTCTCTTTTCAAGAAAATGGTTGTCAGTTCAAGAACAAGGTTGTTGTTTTGAGAACAGGTCGGTCGTGTTTCAAGAACAAAAAACTAAGAACATGAAAATCTTGAATTGAGTCCGGAGTTGCTGGATTTTAGAACGGCGTTTTTCTCTGAGTGTACTCCGTTTTCATTGGTGTGCTTCTCCAACACGGTGATTCTCAGGGGGCTCGGGGTTTCTCAGGTGGGCCGCGATTTAGAGGTACTAAGACACTTTTTTATTCAGGAGAGTCTTTAGTTGTTCCATGTGCAAATTTTAAGCCGAATTTCAAAAGCAACGAATATTGATAATGATTTTTTGCCTGGGCCTCAGGAGACCATAAAAACATCAAACAAAAATGTATGTTTACTTGAATCCGAAATCGTAAAGTTTTCGTGGTGACACTGATCAAGGTTCATCTTCAAAAATTCTTCCAGTCTTTGCGATCTGAAGAAGTCAACGAAATAATTCGTCGAGGTCATCAAAAGTGTCCTGTTATTTTTCCACGTGATTGTCATGACGAGGCATTTCCTACCTCGTTGTTAAACAGAATCTTGCCAAATGCAGAGAAAGTGGAGCGTGACTGGTTGGTGTGGAGTGCCAGTAGCAATACTTTTTATTGCCTACCATGCCGTCTGTTAAGCAACAATACTTTAAATCGACCTCAAATTGTTTGTCCTGGCGGACATTCAAGATTCCAGGTATGTAAGAAGCTATACGATAAGCTGCCATCACACGAAAATACTCAAGATCACATTAAATTTTATATTCAACAAGCAGACCCGGCAGACGTTGTTCTGCCCTAAATTTGGTATATCTGCATACATTTTGATAAGCTTTTTCCGTATAAATCTGCCCTCGCCGCTCTACACTTTTTCCTAATCTTTGTATTCACTCCTCCCTCAGTATTTTTTGCTTCATCTATCTCCGTCTTCGTCTCATTCCATCTCTTTCTCAGTCTCCTTCTCTCTTTTCTCTTCTCTCAAGTTTTTCTCATTCTTCTTCATATCTTATTGCCAGCCCCAGAGGGTGGTATGTATTTTGTTCCAGTCCCACTCCGAGTCTCAGTCTCAGTCCCAGTCCTAATCCCAGTCCCAGTCCGTCTCTGGTCTACTTCCCGGAAAAAAGCATCGTAAATACTAATATAGGCAAATTTATAAACACCAAATTTCAGGCAAATGGAATAGGACGTATGTAAATAGGTATGTGGGTATTATTAATTCATGACGTTATTTCGGATTCGCATGCATATTTATCAGTTTTGACTGGTTGATGCGACTAAATCGAATATCACAATGAAAATTACTTAAAAGCTCTCAGCAACAGCTCTCATTTGATATCCAAAATACACACACATTCTAGGGGTATCCGGGTCCATGTTTTGGCCTATATCTCGAGACCCTAGTCACCAGTAGGTAAGAAAACTACCCTGTAATAAAGCACTCATGAAGAGTTTTCCTTTGATATCCATATTGTATAAACACATTCTAGGGGTATCCGTGTCCACGTTTTGGCCTATATCTCGATACCCAAGACACCCAGCTGTATAAAAAATTATCTGCAGTAAAGCACACATCAACAGCTTCAATTTGATACCCATAATGTAAAAACGCATCCTAGGGGTGCCCGGGTCCATGTTTTGGCCTATATCTCGAGACCCTAGTCACCCAGTGTCAAAGTACTCATAATCAGCTTCCATTTGATACCCATATTGCACAAACACGTCCTGGAGTTACGCGGGTCCATGTTTTGGCCTATATCTCGAGACCCTAGTCAACCGGTATCAAAATACTCATTATTTAAACCTTCCCCGTGGAAAAATACACATATATACCAATTTTCATAATAATCGGTCCAGTAGTTTTTGAGTTAATCGATGACATACATACAAACATTAATTTTTATATATATAGATATATGGCTAAACCGATTTGGGATTTCAAAATCAACTAACCATCATCTCTCCTTCCTGTATCATTCCTAAAAATTTCATGGCGATCTTTCTATCCGTTCTCGAGTTATGGAGTGACAATCAAAATGTAAACATCTTTTTATATATATAGATGGCGAACTTTACAAAATCTAATTCAAAAGGGGGCTACAATTGATACACTTATCAATGAACAGCTAATCACTGAAACTCAAAAGTGGAAAGAAATTTTATATATAATTTGGGTGAAAGAGACCTAGCTTTCAAAGGCGAAAGTATATATCATGGTGAACGAAACGATGGACAATTTTTGGGCATCTAATATCTCATAAGCCATTATGATCCTATACTTAGAGATCCTTTGGAGAATGTTAGGATTTCACAACAGCAACACAAACGTCTACAAGTTCACTATCTTTCCCCAGACATTCAGAACGAGTTTATAGAAATGTGTGCAAAGCACGTGAGGGAAACTATATTAGATCAAGGCAAGAAAGCCAAGTATTTTGCTATTATCGTTGATGCTGTTCGCGCCTATATGGCAGCTCACTTATATTTTGTAATTCCAACCATAGTACAGGTTTACAAGTATGATATGTATGAGAAGAAAACAATTCCTTTCTCTTTCTAACACACTGCCGTTTGACACTTCGGTCAGTGTCAAACTATTGTGGAACTCAGTGGAACCTGCGTAGAACATGCGTTTGGCACTGAACGAAGTGTCAAAATTACCAGGGTTGCTGTTGTGGAAAGCGACGCAAAGAAACAAAAAAAGGAGCGGAATATCAGGTATGGGTTGCTGTGATAGTAAATTTTTTTGAACGAATTTAGTATGAAAATAAGGTGCACCTATATGGGTTTTACAGAAAATTATACAAAAGTCTTGAATTGGGGTAGCTGAGGACGCGTAGTTATTCTAGTATTAAGAATACACACACGGGTGCTAAGAGTTTGTAACCGTTCAAAAGTTCTCCGCGAAAAACAGTTTGAAACTGAGGTCGACGGTAATAACCCGTCCAAAAATGTGGAAAGAGAATTGAAAAGACGCGTTTTGTCCTGTTATCAATAGTCTAAAGGCGAAAAAGTATTTGAATTATTGGAAGCGAGGCAAAAGCGCGTCTATTAATACTTCCACCAACGGTTTGGTCATGTTTTAGCAATCGTTCCCGGTAATAAAGTATCACAATTTGTTAATTAACATTGTCCAAAACATAAGGATTTTAAAGAGAGATGTAATTAAGTGCTCGTTTGAAAGTAAATAAGGATATTTCTTTTCGTTAGCAGCTACTAAACTTTTCTTGGATCTAAGAAGTACAACGGTGCCAAATAGCATCCACAAAACAAACGAACAAGAACAAGGACTTTATCAGGTGAGCGTGGCTGTGTTTTAAATCTTGTTTAATCCGCTGATTTATTATTCGCTTTTTTACAACCCGCTTTAAATTGCATACATTTCATCCATAGTAAACTCTCGATATTCTATTCCGCTTTTTTCGTTTTGTGTGGAAACAGATGCTATGCCTGATGCTAGTCACGTTGACTACGGTCGTTTTGCGCTAACTCCATTTCAATTCGAAAGCAACAAATTTTACAATTCCAGAACGGTTTTTGGCTTTCGTGAATTGTAACCAAAAAACTGGTCAGAAAATCGCTGATCTAATTTGCCGTACTTGATTGAAGATTGTCGTGCACAAGGGTACGATAACGGCGCCAATATGAAAGGAGCTTACAACGGACCACTACGTCACATTCTCAACAAAAACTCTAATGCTGATTACTCGCCTTGTGCAACACACAGTCTCAATTTATGTGGTGTTGATGCTGCAGAATGTTGTACGGAAGCAATTACTTTCTTCGGGGTTGTACAAAAGTGTTTTACCGAGTGGAGTGTGTACCGAGCTCTCTTCATAGTCTTTCGGACAAGCATACGGAGATATTACCGGCATTCTCAAGTATATAAACAAGTTCGAATGTATCTTGCTGTTCAAAATATTGACTACCATTAATGAAAGAAACGTGTTTCTCCAAGCTAGAGACGCCACCATAGATGTTGAGGTCCAACATCTAGATGCCTTATTAGCTGATTTGAAGTTGATCAAAAGACACCAGGTGGTGTCTAGAGTAATACAGGATAAGTTAGGAAACGAAGAAAAGTTGATTACTGATTGTGGGTGTAGGTATCAGGTGTTAAAACAAATACTAGCTGAGGGTATACAGCAGGGAAGAAGACCAAATATATGGGTTAAAAGTAAAACGTGTCCATGGTATTCAGCAGACATAAAACAACATATGGTGGAAACGGATATTGCTTATAACAGATTTCTTCTGTTGAAAGAAACGGGATGTGGACAATTTGAGCAATATAAGCAAAAAAAAAATAAATTTATTAGCGTCTGGAGAAATGCGAAAATGAAGTATCATGAAGATAGTTTTGAAAAACTAAAGAAAGATCCGAAGAAACTTTGGAAATATCTTAAAACGTTATATAAAGTTGAGTCTAAGCTAATGAATAGCTTGATAATTGAAAACGAACTTGATGCTTCTGAAATAGCTAATAGATTAAATCAGTTTTTTGTCGGTAGTGTAGAGGAGATAGTTCAAAATATACCTAATGTAAATACCTATGAAATGGAAGAGAGCTGGATATGCTGCATTATGTGAATTCCCAGAAGTAGATAAGGAATCTATTACAAGAATAGTAAAAAACTTAAAAAATACGAATGGCCCTGATGGAATAAGTTGTGATACAATTAAAAAACTGTGGGAAGTGGTGGGTGATGAAGTAACTAGTATTGTACAGCAGTCACTTACACAGAGAAGTATGTCGCATGCACTAAAAACGTCAGTGATTGTGCCCATCACCAAAATCAAAGGAAGTGTGCATTGCAATTACCTGAGGCCAATTAATACGCTTCCAGTGATAAAAAAAAGTCATTGAAACTATTGTACAAGAAACATTACTTAAGCATATATCTGAAAATAGATTACTTACAAAGCACAAGTCAGGCTTTAGAGAGAAACACAGTACAGAATCGGTTTTGCAACTAGTTATAGAAGACTGGTTAAGGGCCATTGATGGAGGTGAAGGCGTACTAGCAGTTTTTCTAGACTACAAAAGAGCATTTTAAACTATTAATAGGAATCTGTTGTTGAAAAAGTTAAGGAAATTATATGGCATCACTGGAAGAGTTTAGAAGATTATCTAAGTAACAGATATCGAACTCTAAAATTTAATAATAAAGTTTCACAGGAGATAGAAGTAAAACATGGTGTTCCACAAGGAAGTAAATTAGGTCCGTTGTTGTGCATAATGTATATTAACGATTTGCCAGGAGTATTACATCATTGCAAAATACATATGTTTGCAAATGATACACTGATTTATTTAAGGGAAAAGGATGTGCAAGTTGGGCTTGGAAAGATTAATGAAGATTTACTTACTGTATACGAATGGTTGTGTATGAACCAATTGTGTGTTGATGTGCAAAAAACAAAATGTATGGTAGTAGGAAAGCCTAGATTTAGGGAGGAAGCTGAAATTAGATCAGTTTTAATTTCAGGGTCACAGCTGGAATGGGTCCAAAGATACAAGTATCTAGGGGTAATTATAGATAATAGTTTGAGTTTCAAAGAACACGTTGAGTATATAAATGACAAAATACCAAAGAAAGCCAACTTGCTGCGTATATTGAGAAAAATATTGCGAAAGCAGGAAAAACTACATTATTTAAAATGATTTTGGTGCCTCATATAAAGTATTGTTCTACAATACTATTGATGGCAAGTAAACAAGCAATATCCAAATTGCAAAAAGATTTTAATAAAGGGATGAGGGCAGTATTGAACAAAAGTCATACTGAACGTGTTTCAAAGTATGTTAAGAGATTTAGGATATTTATCTATAGAAAATGAAGTGAAAAGAGATGTACTAACTTTGATCTATAGAGTTGAAAATGGCATATAACCTGAATATTTAGAATCTTTAATTAGAAGAAACTCTGATGTACATCAGTAACTAACTAGACAGGCAAATCAGTTTCACTTGAAGGCTGTACGTACAACTAAGGGCTTAAAATCAGTATGTAATAATGGATTAGCAATGTATCAGGCTGTCCCAGATGAAATAAAAAATGTAAGAACAGTTGGATTGTTTAGGGAAAGGATAGGTCTCTGGTTAGATGCTAATGAAATGGCCGATGATTAATGTGATATAAAATAATATTTAATAAACCTATTTGTTTTAGTTATAATTAACTTTAAATTTTATATACAGCTGGCTGTTAAACTTAGTAAGAAATAATAATTGTATAGAAATTAATTGAATTAGCAGTAGGCTACTTTTTAATAAATAAATAAAATAAATAAATTGAACATCTCGCCAAAGTTTCCGGACATTCGAAAGGGAAAAGTCAAAAGAAGTTCTGAAGATAATATAAATGAGATGATTACGGATGATTCAGAGTCTGACTTTAAAAACAATACATTCCTGGTGATCGCTGATTCGGTAATCACTGGCATTACTGAACAATTTGCAGCTATGAGAAATTTGAGCGAGACTTTTCCTTTTTGTGGCAATTTAAAGACATGGATGAAACTACGGTTGGGGCGAGCGCAGCAAAATTTGTCGAAAAATACAAGCCGGACATTTCTCAAAGCTTAGAATGCGAAATAATTCACTTGAAACACATTTACGAACCAAATTTTGGTAAAGTTCTGTCACCATTGGAATTGCTAAATGTCATCTACATATGTTCAAAATCTGTAGCTAGTGCAGAACGCTCCTTCAGCGTCCTTTCAAGAATCAAAAACTTTCATAGATGGTGTTCATCTCAAGAGCGAGTTTCAGGACTTGCCACGCTTTGTTTGGAATCCATTTTGCAAGACAGTTAAATTTTGATATTATTATAAAAAATGTTGCAGCGAAAAAGCAAGAAAAGCCACACTTTGATATCCGAACTTTCTATATTGATAATATAATAATTTAAATTTATAATCATTATAAAATTTATCATAAATGTTTTCAAATGTTACCAAATAACTAGAAAAGATTATTTGAAACAATATTTGGCTGTTGAAAGAAAATTTTATTGGTACGTTACAATAAAATAGTATAAATATTAACTATTCTGTGTTAATGTTATGTCAGCTCTTAGTCAAAAAATTATTTATTTGATGTGGCAAAAATTTTGTTTGATGTAATCCATCAATAACGGTTCATGAATGAGACGTCATTAATTCAAGTTAATGAAATGTATTAGTGGATTTTTAATGGGGGCCCGTAAATTGTTTAGTGCCGGGCCCTGATTTTCTCTCTACGACCCTATAAAAAATAAATAAATAAATGTAAGGCGCGATAACCTCCGAAGAGATCTAAGGCCGAGCTTCTCTTCCAATTTGTGTCGTGCTCCTCTTGATTTTTCCCTACAAATTGGCCGGACGGGACCTACATGTTTTATGCCGACTCCGAACGGCATCTGCAAGGCAGATTGGTTTTCACTGAGAGCTTTTCATGGTAGAAATACAATCGGAGCGCTTGCCAGACACTGCCGAGGGGCGACCCCGCTTAGACAAATTTCTTCTAATTGAAAAATCTTATTTCTAAAATTTTGATGTTGCTTTGCCCGGGAGTTGAACCCAGGGCATACGGTGTGATGGGCGGAGCACGCTACCATCACACCAGAGCCACCGTGTCTATACATACATATAAACGAAACACAACTTGCATACATATCTGTTGTAATAGAGATTTGTACACGCAGTTTCAGAGTAAGATGGCGACTAACTTTATTCAGTATAATACGAACAGAGGTATAATGAAATAGTATGAAAAGAAAACTGATAATTAGAGTTGCCAGATTTATATTATTTAACAATACTTCCCTTTAATAGAACATCTGGCAACATTGTAAATATATATAAGTAAAAATTTACGACCATTAATTCAAATCCAAAATGTTTACATTGCAAAAACTATGTTAAGTAATACATATGTAAGTTTACTGTAAACCTATTCCGACATTAATAAATTCATTTTTAACAGCTGGTATAGCTTTCGTTAAACCATCTGCCAACATCTCGCTTGTAGAAATGTACTCTAGCTTTAACGACTTATCTTCCAGCCTTTCTTGTATGAATTTCACCTTTATATCGACATGTTTAGTACGTGGAGAAAAATTGTTGTTACGAACAATATGAATTGCGCTTTTGTTATCGCAATACAATGTTGTTGTTTTTGCATCGCGAGGAATAAGCTCAGATTCCAATCGGTTCAACCAAATCGTTTCTTGCATTGCACCCACTATTGACATAAGTTCTGCTTCTGTTGATGACAATGCAACGGTTCGCTGTCTATGCGTTGACCAAGATATAGCACCACCCTGCATAACAAACATGTAACCAGAAGTTGATCGACGCTGATCAAGATCTCCTGCCCAGTCAGCATCGCAAAATCCAACTAGACCTTCAGCAGATTTTTTGTACACGATGCCTTTGTTTATAGTTCCCTTCAAATATCGCATCACACGCTTCACTGCAAGCCAATGAGCTTTGCCGGGATTTTGTGTAAACCGACTCAGTAAATTGACCGCGAAGCTGATATCAGGTCGAGTGTTCTGTGCTGCGTACAACAGACAACCAATAGCCTCCATATATGGAATATTTTCCATCTCTTTCTTTGCTTCTTCAGTTTGTGGACACATTTCAATAGTTAGCTTCTGTGACAAATCAAGTGGCGTAGCAACGGCATTACAGTCATCCATTCCAAAACGTTTGAGCACACTGCAAATATATTCAGATTGATCAAGTTTTATTAGTTTTTTTACCTCATCTCTTTGAACTCGCATGCCCAATACGGATGACGCTGAACCCATGTCTTTCATTTTAAATCTGGAAGACAACTCGCTCTTAATACGCTGTGTAGCCTTTTTGTCATTGGAGAACACCAACACGTCGTCTACATAAATCGCTACGTAAACCATACTTTGATCTTTTACACAATAGTAGATACATTGATCGACTTCGCTCCGAACTAGTCTTAGACCGATGAGTACTGTATTCAATTTATCGTTCCAAACTTTGCTTGCTTGTTTCAAGCCGTATAGTGACTTTACCAAACGACATACTCTGCCTGAACCATCATCATAGCCTTCCGGTTGCTTCATGTATACTTCTTCACGAAGCTCACCATTTAAAAATGCTGTTACCGCATCTAATTGATGCACCGCCAAGTCATATTTCGCTGCCATGGCGAACAAGAATCGCAATGAGTTATACCTAACTACCGGTGAATATGTTTCCGAATAATCGACGCCTTGTTTCTGCGAGCAACCTTTCGCAACGAGCCTTGCTTTATAACGAACAAGCTCACCAGCTGCATCACGTTTCACTTTGAATACCCATTTTGAACTTATTGCCTTTTTACCAGCAGGCAATTTCGTAAGCACCCACGTGTTGTTTGACTTAAGAGAATCCATCTCCTCTTCCATGGCGCGCTTCCAGGCACTTGATTCTGCACTATACAATGCCTCTTCAACACTAATAGGGTCATCAGCATCAGACACCACTGTCAACAACAAATTTCTTTTCGTTTTGTTTGCAATACGCTCCGACCGACGAACTGGATGCAATTTATCACAATCGTCACTATGCATATTAACTGCTTCACTTTCATCAGGAGTATCGTAGTCACTGTCCGAAGATTTGTTGACATCTAACATCTCGCTCATATTATCCTCCTCTGAATTGTTAATGTTATAATCTTCCCTTGTATCAATAATATCAATAATCAAATTTGGCTCTGTATGTTTCGTTACGTCACATGAATTTTCTATAAATGTAACATCACGGCTCACAATAAACTTGTAATCAGATTTACGATAAAGCCGGTAAGCTTTTGACACAGCACAATATCCTACAAATATGCACTCATCTGATTTTGCATCAAGTTTTAAACGTTTTTGTTTCGGTATGTGAACCATCGCTGTACAACCAAATATTCGTAAATGCTTTAAATTAGGTTTAACACCTGACCATATTTCTTCTGGGCTTCGATTATTACCTCTACATGGAATGCGGTTTACCAAATATGCTGCCGTGTTTGCAGCCTCTGCCCAGAATATATTTCTCAGGCCAGAATCTAATAACATACATCTAACACGTTCAATCAACGTTCGGTTCATACGCTCAGCCACCCCGTTCTGTTCGGGCGTGTAGGGAGCTGTTTTTTGATGAACAATGCCACAATCACGCAAAAAATTTTCAAATGGTTCGTTGCAATATTCAGTGCCATTGTCTGTCCTCAGCACTTTTATTTTACGGCCACACTGTGTCTCTACTTCGCTTTTAAATTCCTTAAATTTAGCAAACACATCTGACTTTCGTACAATCGGTATCGCAAATACCTTTCTTGAAAAATCATCAACAAATACAAGTAAAAATCTTGCACCACTGAACGATTTTGTGCTAATTGGACCAAGCACGTCAGGATGCATGATGTCTAACAAATTTTCTGCACGCGTACCAGCTGATTTGTTTATATTTCTAGTTTGTTTACCTTTACAGCATATAATACACCCTTTGTCACTTGTGCTGCTGTAATTAACGCCAAGCGTTGAATTCTGCACTCGTTTCATATTTTCCTTGCAAATGTGTGCCAGCCTACGATGCCAAAGCTCAAAGTTATCAACTGTAGTCATTGCTCTCCCAACTTTATTTTTAACGCAATCCAACTTGTATAAATCGTTGTCCGCAAATGCCTTTGCTATTAAATTGCCTTTCACATCGAAAATTTTACATACTTTTTTTTCGAACACCACCTTTTTGTTTTGCTTAGTCATTTGTCGAACTGACAAAAGATTTGCACAAAGACTAGGAACATATTCAACATTTCGAACATTAGTTGGAATTTTCTGTTTGTTGACATTTAACAGTAGGCTAACATCTCCTACGCTGTTAACAGGAACTCGCTCACTGTTAGCTAAAATAACTTCGTTGTGTTCTGCTGCTCGAACTTTTGAAAGCAACTGTTGATCATTCGTCATATGCGACGTTGCGCCTGAGTCGACGTACCATACACACTCGCCACTCTGAGAGTGTAAACACGAATTCGCTAGCAAAGAATTTGAAAACATAGCTGTCTTGCTTTTACTTTCGTTCTCATTTGCTTTTTTCGACTGTATAGATTTACGACACTCTTTACGCATATGGCCTTCCTGACCACAATTAAAACAACGAAACTTTTTACGATTAGAATTTTTGTCATTCTTTTTCGGTTCGAAATTCTTCGAATACAAAGCGTTGTTGGTGGATTCCTTACTACAATCCAATTTGACGTCTTGCAACAACAAATTCTTTACGCTGTCGACGGTTAACTTCGATTTGGAATTTTCCACTGCCATAACAAGAGCTTGATACTCATTAGGCAACCCAGCTAGCAATAAAGATACAATCAATTCATCACCGACATTTAAACCTGCACTTTGCAATTTTATTGAAGTCATGACCACTTCATTCACATAATCCTGTATGGTCTGGAACTGTTCGAGTTTTAACTGCACCAGCTTTTTCAAAAGCCCTACCTTGCGAGTTAAACCACTGTCCTCATACGCTGCCATTATTGAATCCCATGCTTCTTTTGCCGTCTGTGCATTTGCTATGTGCGAGAAATTACTCGGCTCCACCATGAGCGTAATCTCCGCCAGCGCCCGTTCGTTTGTGTCACGATCTTTTTCCGATGCATTTTCAGACAAACCTGCTTCGGTGATTTTCCAACAACTTTTCAGCACCAAGTATGACTTTGCATTTCGCCGCCAAACATCAAAATTTTCCCGACCGCGAAGTTTTTCGAAAGGAAAACTGAGTGTGCCCGTCGCCATTTTAATTAAATTAATATATTTAACTTTAATTTTACTCTATGTGGATAGGCCCATAACCTGTTGTAATAGAGATTTGTACACGCAGTTTCAGAGTAAGATGGCGACTAACTTTATTCAGTATAATACGAACAGAGGTATAATGAAATAGTATGAAAAGAAAACTGATAATTAGAGTTGCCAGATTTATATTATTTAACAATAATATCGCTACCTCAGAATACGGATGTCGTATGTTACAAATCTGGATTTTTCAGGAGACGATTTTTTAAGTTCAACAGAAAATATTTACAAAATGGCCCTGTGGATTTTCTCAAATTTTGGACTGATAGTGGACTGAGTATTGCACTCTCGTCAGGCTTAGTCAAATTAACTGTAACTATAATAGGAAATATGTTATTAGCGTATTTCTCCAGAATATATTTGTCGTATGTTACATTTTTTTTACAAAAAAAAAAAATCCATTGAACATACGACAAAAAGCATATTGGAAATATGAATATACTATGTATGAATATAAAGATACATATTAATTGTTTGAAGAAAATTACTTACGACGTTTGGCGATATAATTAGAATTTGATCCCATGAAAGAAACAAAATATGACAATACTGTCGTTCAAAAGATGCGACGAAAGGTCAAGTGAATATATCTATAGACGTCTATAGACCGCAAGGTATGTATGATTCTGAAGTTTCAAAAAATGTAGTTAGCTCAGTTTTGATCAAATGGGCGCTTAGGATAAGTGGCCGTCCTTGTATGGAATGACAGTGTGCTGGCCTTCATACCGAAAGCCACACGAAAAAGACATCCAAATATATATATACAAAAAAAAATAGTGGAAACTCTTGTTTTTGCGAAAATACTCTTTATCTTTAGTTGTGCACCGACGCCTTTTTATTACTGTTGGTTTAACAAAATTAGCATAAAATAAACGTTTTTCGATTGAATTCAACTGCCAAAATTTTGAGTGTATTTCCCTCCTTTCACTCTCTATAATTTTATTTCTGCAATCACGAATGCAGCTTTCCTTACAGGGTGCTCGAATACTTACTGCAGGGCGTTCTACACCTTTCCTTTACATATTTCTTTCCTTTTGCGCGAAAGGATTTTCGTACGTTAATTTTCCATGATTCTGGATGTCTCTGACGCTTTCGTGCCCTACTTTTCCCAGTGCCTGGAGATGTTCCTTTTTCACAATTGTTACCACTTTGTTCCAGGTTGGAGTTAACACGAATACTCGAACGAACCATGCCAATCTCTTCCTCAATATTAAACGGATGATCTAAAATTTCATCATCCGATGAAAAATCGCTTGCGGACTGTAACTATTCATTGTTTTGTTTGAAATAAATTCACTTTTTTAATCACAAGCGCGGCAACAAGCAAAAATATAGTTAACTGAATTTTATATTGCAACTATTTCAATGCATGCTAAACCCGGTACCTACTTTTAAAAAAGTTTCTCGGCCAAAATAGTTATTTTACACAAGTGAAATCACATTTTCTTTTAATTGGTTCGATTCCTTCATCAAAAGAAGCAATAGATGGTATGGAGCATAAACAAAAGCAATATATTTATTTAAACTCACATCTATTTGCTGTTTTTGTTACTTGACATGCTCAATGTATATAAGTGCATTTAAAATTTTATGACATACAACTGTATTCTTAACAAAATAAATCAGCAAATTGAATATAAAAATGTCGTATGTTCGTTATTTGTTGCACATACGACAAAATACACACACAGGACGTTAAAATCATGTGACATACGACAAAATGCATGACGGATATCTGGAAATCTAAAGCGTTCAAGAAGAAACGAATGGTACCGTTCGATGGAGCATGAGGAGTATACTATGAAATTACAATAATCCTAAAATCGAAAAATTTCACATTCGACATCGGTATTCTTAAGTAGAGATATGTATGTGATAATGCTTGATCGACAAAAGTAAAATAAACATCAAAAATGTATACAATTTAAGGTACCGCAAGTGTAAACAAAACTATGCACAAACAAATATATAGGCATACGAACAATAGAACAAAATATGTATGTAGTCATCCAACATTATGATTTGGTGATCTTAAATATGCTGCTAGCGGAATAATTTCTGGAAGCATTGTGTGTGGTTGTTGCTTAAGCAATAAATTGCGATATGTACATATATGCGCATTGGTCTGTGTCATTTTTAAAATTAATTCTCTTATCCTTAGGTGTGTTCATAATGTGGAGCGTTTCCATGGTGAAGCGCTTATTATATTGTGTCTCTATGTCCAATATAGTAATATTTTGAAATAAGGAATAGTGGACCTCATCATTACAATGGGCCGTTTAATTTTTCGAAGCGTTATTCCTAAGTTTAGTATTGGACTTATGGCCAGAAATCGTTGTCTTTAATTTTAATTTGGTTGTCCCCACATATACCTTCTCGCATAAGTGAGACCCGTCACCGTTGCATGGGATTCTGTAAATTACGTTGGATTTCTCATCCTTTTGAATTCTGTCCTTTGTATTGCTGAAAATATTTCTCTATGTATTGTTGTATGTGAACGCTATTTTGACCTTTTCTTTGTCATATAAATTCAATCTCTTGGTCCTCTCTGCTATTTTTGGGACATAGGTTATCGCTTTGCATATTTTGTTATTTGCTTCTTCAGTGTCTCGTTCATTACGTGCTCTGGTATAGAAATTTCAGACCAGTTTATTGACCGATATACTTGGAAACTCATTTTTGTCTAGAGTTTTTTGATGATAGTAACATTCTTCTTGTGATACATTCTGTCGCTTATTGTAAGTACCCGTCTTATGAAGCTTTTCGCGGTATTTAATATTGTACTTTTTTCATATTTTGAATAAAAGTTAATTAGTCTTCCCGAAGCTGTGGGTTTTCTGTACCAGTAAATATATAATTTGTTCCTTCTCCTGGTGATTAACGTGTGTAAGTACGGTAGTTGACAATCTTGCCCCACCTCTATTGTAAATTTAATGCTTCTGCTGCAAATAAGTCATCTGTATACTGTGTAAGTAGGCGTGGTTTGCTAGTAGCTTCCGTCTCGAATCTTGTTAGCACACTTAAACACTTTAGATGAAAATCGGTTCGGATGTACACATTCAGATGAGGTTAATTAAAATATAACGAAAATATAGTAAAATATTGCTAGCCTTCTTGTTATACAAGGAAATAGATTTTGACCGTACTTCTCTTCGAATTTGCGTCTTGCTCCCTTTTTATTTTCTCTACAAATTGGCAGATGGGACATGAACAATGAAGATGCATTTTCACTGAAAAGCTTTTTATAGTAGAAATAGACACAAATAAACACTTTAAATGAAAATCGGTTCGGATGTGTATACTCAGATAAGATTATGTAACTTATAACGAAAAAACTAGTAAAATATTGCTAGCCTTCTTGCTATACAAGTAAATATTTTTGGTACACCAGTGTCTCATAGGTGTGAAAGGGTGAAAAGTGCGGTTATATTGTACACGTATCACTTAACCTATGTGAAGTTAATGCCACAATTCAACTGTACAAATATAGAAACGAACAATTAAGCACAATTAAATTTGCCTTTGAAAAATAATAGAATATACGCACTAATTTCATTTTGCTGGAATAAACAAAACAACCTTGAATTTATTATTTTGGTAGAACAAAAGCTATTTGTTCAACTGACTTAGAACTTGTATTACGCTTGACGCACTAACCATAAAAAACCAAGTAGGGAAGGCTAAGTTCGGGTGTAACCGAACATTACATACTTAGCTGAGAGCTTTGGAGACAAAATAAGGGAAAATCACCCCGTAGGAAAATGAATCTAGGGTAACCCTGGAATGTGTTTGTATGACATTGGTATCAAATGGAAGGTATTAAAGAGTATTTTAGAAGAGATTGGGCCATAGTTCTATAGGTGGACGCCATTTCGGGATATCGCCATAAAGGTGGACCAGGGGTGACTCTAGAATATGTTTGTACGATATGGGTATCAAATAAAAGGTGTGAATGAAGGTTTTAAAAGGGAGTGGCCACCTACCAAGTTTCATCGCTTTATCCGTCTTTGGTGATGAATTATCGCACTTTTTCGGTTTTTCGAAATTTTTGATATCGAAAAGGTGGGCGTGGTTATAGTTCGATCTCGTTCATTTTAAATAGTAATCTGTGATGTGTGCCCAGGAACTGACATACCAAATTTCATTAAGATACCTGAAAATTTACTAAAGTTATCGTGTTAACGGGCAGACGAACGGACGGACATGGCTAAATGAATTTCGTTTTCGCCCAGATCATTTTGATATATAGAATTCTATATCTATCTCGATTAGTTTATGCCGTTACGTATTACCGTTATGCGAACAAAATTAATATACTCTGTGAGCTCTGCTCAGCTGAGTATAATAAAGGGCAGGGATATTAACGAAATTTTCCAACTTTTACTATTTGTTGTTGTTGTAGCAGTGCTTCGCCCCAACGACAGATCAGAAATTGTTATCAAAATCCTCTAACGGGAGTCCAAGGAAACTTGCTGTTTCAACAGGGGTGGACCATAATGGAAAGGGTGTTAGAGGCGTTGGTTCCACATTACAATTAAAGAAATGTGGGGACACATTGCAAGCGGGGCATACATTATGTATGTCGGGGTTGATTCTGGATAGGTAAGAGTTTAGCCTGTTACAGTATCCAGAACGAAGTTGAGCTAGAGTGACTCGCGTTTCCCTGGGGAGTATGAGCTCCTCTTCCGCAAGTTTTGGGTACTGTTCTTTGGGTACTGGATTCACCGGGCAACTCCTGGCATAAAGGTCCGACGCCTGTTTTTGGAGTTCACTGAGGATCTGCTTGTGTTTTTTTGCTTCATACGGCTGGGTTCTCAGGTGCCGTATATCCTCATAATGCTTACGGAGATGACTCATTAAGCCCCTAGGCGGTGTTGGCTCATCAATGAGATGTCTGTTTGGATGTCCAGGTGTATGGGTATTCAACAGGAACTGTTTGGTTAGCATCTCATTTCTCTCCCTGATGGGGAGTATTCTCGCCTCATTATGTAGATGGTGTTCTGGGGACATAAGGAGACAGCCCGTGGCGGTTCTGAGATCAGTGTTTTGGCTGGCCTGTAGCTTCTTCCAGTGAGTAGTTTTTAGGCTTGGCGACCATATACGGGACGCGTAGCATACAATCGGCTGACCAATTGCTTTGTATGTGGCAATGAGCGTTTCTTTGTCTTTTCCCCAAGTACTGCCAGCAAGGGATTTGAGGATTTCATTACGGCTCTGGATTTTCGGTACAATTGCAGCTGCATGCTCACTAAAATATAGATCCTGATCAAACGTCACACCCAAGATTTTGGGATGTAGGACAGTCGGTAGCGTAGTGCCATCGACGTGGATGTTCAAAATGGTCGACATTTGGGACGTCCATGTTGTACATAAGGTCGCGGAGTATTTAGTCGGTGATAATGCCAGGCTTCTTGAGGCGAAAAAACTGGAGAGATCAGGGAGATAGCTGTTTATTCTGAAATGAAATGAAATGAAATAATTTGCGGTTCACCTTTTACCGAAGGGTAGACCCTTCCAGGTGTTGAAGTAACGTGCCATGGTTGACCGTATCAAAAGCTTTTGATAGGTCTAGCGCAACGGGTGCTGTTGTATGGTGGGGGTTTTGATTTAAACCGCAATTTTTCTGGGTCCTAATGGCATTTAGCGCGGTGGTGGTGCTATGTAGTTTTCTGAAGCCATGCTGATGACAGGCTAGCTGCAAATTTGCTTTGAAGTAGGGGAGCAAAATGGCTTCAAGCGTCTTGGGTACTGGTGATAGGAGAGATATCGGTCGATATAACTCTCCCATGTTAGCTGGTTTCCCAGGCTTTAGTAGCGCGACCACCTTGCCCATTTTCCATTTTTCGGGAATGACAAAGGTGGAAAGAGACAGGTTGAAGATATGTGCTAAATTTTGAAACCCTCTTTCCCTAGGCTTTTAAGCATCGACATGGCTATGCCGTCTGGGCCCACTGCTTTGGATGGTTTAGCATGACCGATGGCATCCTCAACCTCTTTGGCGGTGATGGTAATTGGTGACGCGCTGAATTTATGTTTATGTGCGTGTCTGTTGGCCCTCCGTCGATCTTTGTCGACCGTAGAATACATTATATATTGTCGGCAGAAAGCGCTCGCGCATTTCGTCGTATCCGATTGCACTTTATCGCCAAAGGCGATGGAAATTTTGTCATTGTGCCTAGACGGATTCGATAGGGATTTTACGGTGGACCAAAGTTTACCTACACCGGCAGAGAGGTTACAACCGCTTATGTGCTCCTCCCATTTCGCCCGCTTGTGTTCATCCACAAGCAATCTGATGCGTTGGTTTATATCCCTTAAATGGGGGTCGCCGGGATCGAGCTGTCTTATAAGGTGACGTTCTCTCGCTAAATTTGCGGCCTAGTATTTGTATTCGTCCCACTTTCCTTTTTCTAAGTTTATGAAAGAGCTTTTTTCTGTGACGATGAAGTCGGCGGTACGCTCGAGCGAAATAAGTATAGGCAGGTGGTCGGATGCCAATGTTACCATCGGCTGCCAGTTGACGAAGTTTACGTGTCTAACTTTTACGAGAAATAGCTTATTACCTGCATCTACGCACTTTTACAAAATCTTTTCTATAAAAGAAGGCGATTTACCCGATTTAGTCCATTTTTACTAAAAATATTTCCTGTTTAAATATTTCCCATTTCTTGTTATAGTGGCACAAAATACAATTGGTACAAACCAGTGGCGTAGCGACGGGGGCTTTTGGGGGTTTAAACCCCCCTTGCCTAAGGATCATTTGATTTTTTAGGTCGTCACAATTCAAATATGATGTTTTTATGTCTATGTTAATAAATGTCTTTATAATTCTGCTACGTATTTACTTAGTTGGTGATATTATATTTTTAAAATGCATGCATATGTATGTACGAAGTGAACACTTATGTTTTAATCATATACTGTTTCATAATAATTCTGCAAGTTATTAAATATACAAATGTACATGTTAACTTTTACTATTAATTTCATAAAGAAGTTTCCTTGTAAATTTGCCTAACGACCATCTACATACATATCAGAGAACAGCAAAAATCGAACACAACAACGTTCGATTACATTACAATCGGGCCAAGATGCTCGAAATAGCTTCTGTTTTGACCCTATCACAGGTTTCGAAATTATAAGCATTAAAAAACTCTAGTTCATGCGGTGAGGATGGTATTTCCAATTTAATTTTAAAAAAGATATATTTTAATGTGGTTGATATACTGATATACTTATTCAACACCAGCATTACTCAGGGTATTTTTCCCGATGGTTTAAAATGTGCGATTGTAATTCCGATCTTGAAAAAAGGGGATAAACAAGATGTTAATAATTACAGACCTATTTCACTGCTCTCGGCCATATCTAAAGTTTTTGAAAAGGCTGTTAAAACCAAAATTGTTAATTTTTTAAATAAAGCGAGCTTTTTTAGCTCCATGCAGTTTGGCTTTCGTTCTGACCTATCAACAGAAGACGCTCTGCTAGATTTTTGCACCAACGTCTACAAAGCTCTGGATGAAAAAAGAAGTTGCGCTGGTCTCTTTGTGGACATAACAAAAGCTTTTGATATGGTCGATAGGGGAGTACTATTGGATAAACTATATAGAGCAGGATTCCACGGTGTTATGCACAAGCGGCTTAAATCGTATCTATCGGGCAGAACACAAAAAGTTAAAGTAGAATGTAGCTACAGTAGCCTACAGCTTGTTAATCTGGGCGTTCCTCAAGGCTCAGTTCTTGGTCCAATATTGTTCTTGGGCTATATTAATTCAATATTTAAGCTTCCATTGTGAGGCAAGGCCACTGCCTTTGCAGACGATCATGCAATTGCGTACAGTACACCGAATTACTTTGAATTATTATGTGACATTAACCATGATATACATTTGTTACGAACCTGGTTCGCTTCACACAAACTGATTGTAAGTAGTAAGACTAGACTTATGTATTTCAGTCATGTTCTCAAAGAACAACCAAGTTACGATGTCATATTTCACTCCGCAGTGTGCTCTCGTTTTAACATGCACCATATAGCGTGCACTCAAAGTGACGCGATGAGATCTTTTGATTGTAATAGAAACTGTAGTGAGAGCTGCTTCAGGGTTGAAGTTGTTGAGAATTTCAAATACCTAAGAATTATAATAGACAACCGCTTGAGTTGGTCTGAGCACATTAATGCTCTAAAAAAATATTTTCTATATACCACTCGTCACTTTTATCATCTGAAAAAGTTATGTTCAATATTATTGCTCAAGTAGGAATCATATTGACAATATGTAAGTCAATATAATAATTAGCTAACAAAGCATTCCTCACTATTGAGTCATGCATCTCTAATATGTAATTATTAAAAAAATATTTTCTATATACCACTCGTCACTTTTATCGTCTGAAAAAGTTATGTTCAATATAATTGCTCAAATAGGAATCATATTGACAATATGTAAGTCAATATAATAATTAGCTAACAAAGCATTCCTCACTATTGAGTCATACACCTTTAGTATGTAATTATTAAAAAAATATTTTCTATATACCACTCGTCACTTTTATCGTCTGAAAAAGTTATGTTCAATATTATTGCTCAAGTAGGAATCATATTGACAATATGTAAGTCAGTATAATAATTAGCTAACAAACCATTCCTCACTATTGAGTCATGCACCTCTAGTATGTAATTATTAATGTAAGAATGTGAACTTTTGTATAAATAGGAAAGAATTTATTCAATAAAGAAGATTTATGAATCTGATGTCAGCGCTGAACATTAGCGCCAACAAAAACCATTTTCTTTTAAAATCTAAAAGTATACATTGTACATGGCGACCTGCCAGTCTAGATCAAAATTGCTAAAGATCTAGCTGGTCAGAACAACCTGCCGTAAAGCAGGATTAGCTGGAAGAAGATCCTGCCAATTCAACATTTAAGGCAAAATTGCTGATCAAGCAATCCCAAAAGGATCTCAGTCTGAAGCAAAATATATCGAAGAAGATCCCAAAGATCCTGCCACAAAATTTGAGTCACCAAACAATTTTGAAAGCACACCAGAGCGATATGGAAAGCCAAAAAGGCAACCGATTTGAATTTTAAAACGAACAAAGGCAAAAAAAGACAATATACTAGAAAAAAAGGCGTTCTTCATGGCAATCAGCAAACCGCAATTACCACGCATAAAAAAGGGTGGAATAAATATTATATCTGACTGACGGCCGGAGACCAACAATAGCATATCAGCAGGACCAGATGAGCAGTACGACTAGCAACAAGATTGGCAACGAGTTTTACCCATTAGCAAAAATTTTATTTTTGCTTAGGCAATTTTTTTTTTAAATCAGGAATGTTAATTAAAAATTAAGAGAATATTTCAAATTTATAATGTTAAAATATTAAAAATTAATTTGTTCAATTAAAATAAAAAAGAAGCAATGATTTTGAAAAATTTTTTATTAAAAATTCAAATTCAAAATTAGGAATTTTTTTTACGGTAGGATGAGCAAACTTCTTTTTACAAAAAGTTTGATGTCAGATTTGAACATGACACAAACTAATACAAACAAGTAAGGAAGGCTAAGTTCGGGTGTAACCGAACATTACATACTCAGTTGAGAGCTATGGTGACAACATAAGGGAAAATAACTATGTAGGAAAATGAACCGAGGGTAATCCTGGAATGTATTTGTATGACATGTGTATCAAATGAATTTAAAGAGTATTTTATGAGGGAGTGGGCCATAGTTCTATAGGTGCACGCCATTTAGGGATATCGCCATAAAGGTGGATCAGGGTTGACTCTAGAATTTGTTTGTACGATATGGGTATCAAATTAAAGGTATTAATGAGGGTTTTAAAAGGGAATGGTGGTAGTTGTATAGGTGGTCGTCTTTTCGAGATATCGGCATAAAGGTGGACCAGGGGTGACTCTAGAATGCGTTTGTACAATATGGGTATCAAATGAAAGGTGTTAATGAGTATTTTAAAACGGCGTGGGGCTTGGTTCTATATGTGGACGCCTTTTCGAGATATCGCCATAAAGGTGGACCAGGGGTGACCCTAGAATGTGTTTGTACAATATGGGTATCAAACGAAAGGTGTTAATAAGTATTTCAAAAGGGCGTGGGGTTTAGTTCTATAGGTGGACGCCTTTTCGAGATATCGCCATAAAGGTGGACCAGGGGTGACTCTAGAATGTGTTTGTACGATATGGGTATAAAATTAAAGGTATTAATGAGGGTTTTAAAAGGGAGTGGTGGTAGTTGTATAGATTGTCGCCTATTCGAGCTATCGGCATAAAGGTGGACCAGGGGTGACTCTAGAATGCGTTTGTACAATACGGGTATCAAACGAAAGGTGTTAATGAGTATTTTAAAAGGGAGTGGGCCTTAGTTCCACAGGTGGACGCCTTTTCGAGATATCGCCATAAAGGTGGACCAGGGGTGACTCTAGACTTTGTTTGTACGATATGGGTATCAAATTAAAGGTATTAATGAGGGTTTTAAAAGGGAGTGGTGGTAGTTGTATAGATTGTCGCCTTTTCGAGATATCGGCATAAAGGTGGACCAGGGGTGACTCTAGAATGCGTTTGTACAATACGGGTATCAAACGAAAGGTGTTAATGAGTATTTTAAAAGGGAGTGGGCCTTAGTTCCACAGGTGGACGCCTTTTCGAGATATCGCCATAAAGGTGGACCAGGGGTGACTCTAGAATGTGTTTGTACGATATGGGTATAAAATTAAAGGTATTAATGAGGGTTTTAAAAGGGAGTGGTGGTAGTTGTATAGATTGTCGCCTTTTCGAGATATCGCCATAAAGGTGGACCATGGGTGACTCTAGACTTTGTTTGTACGATATGGGTATCAAATGAAAGGTGTTAATGAGTATTTTAAAAGGGAGTGGGCCTTAGTTCCACAGGTGGACGCCTTTTCGAGATATCGCCATAAAGGTGGACCAGGGGTGACTCTAGATTTTGTTTGTACTATATGGGTATCAAAAGAAAGGTGTTAATGAGTATTTTAAAAGGGAGTGGGCCTTAGTTCTATATGCAGGTGGACGCCTTTTCGAGATATCGCCATAAAGGTGGACCAGGGGTGACTCTAGATTTTGTTTGTACTATATGGGTATCAAAAGAAAGGTGTTAATGAGTATTTTAAAAGGGAGTGGGCCTTAGTTTCACAGGTGGACGCCTTTTCGAGATATCGCCATAAAGGTAGACCATGGGTGACTCTAGACTTTGTTTGTACGATATGGGTATCAACTGAAAGGTGTTAATAAGTATTTTAAAAGGGAGTGGGCCTTAGTTCCACAGGTGGACGCCTTTTCGATATATCGCCATAAAAGTAGACCAGGGGTGACTCTAGACTTTGTTTGTACGATATGGGTATCAAATGAAAGGTGTTAATGAGTATTTTAAAAGGGAGTGGTCGTAGTTGTATAGATGGTTACCTTTACGAGATATTGGCATAAAGGTGGACCAGGGGTGACTCTAGAATGCGTTTTCTACAATATGGGTATCAAAGGAAAGGTGTTAGTGAGTATTTTAAAAGGGAGTGGGCCTTAGTTCTATAGGTGGACGCCTTTTCGAGATATCGTCATAAAGGTGGACCATGGGTGACTCTAGACTTTGTTTGTACAATATGGGTATCAACTGAAAGGTGTTAATAAGTATTTTAAAAGGGAGTGGGCCTTAGTTCCACAGGTGGACGCCTTTTCGAAATATCGCCATAAAAGTGGACCAGGGGTGACTCTAGACTTTGTTTGTACGATATGGATATCAAATGAAAGGTGTTAATGAGTATTTTAAAAGGGAGTGGGCCTTAGTTCTACAGGTCGACGCCTTTTCGAGATATCGCCATAAAGGTGGACCAGGGGTGACTCTAGACTTTGTTTGTACGATATGGGTATCAAATGAAATGTGTTAATGAGTATTTTAAAAGGGAGTGGGCCTTAGTTCTATAGGTGGACGCCTTTTCGAGGTATCGCCATAAAGGTGGACCAGGGGTGACTCTAGAGTGCGTTTGTACAATACGGGTATCAAACGAAAGGTGTTAATGAGTATTTTAAAAAGGAGTGGGTCTTAGTTCTATAGGTGGACGCCTTTTCGAGATATCGCCATAAAGGTGGACCATGGGTGACTCTAGACTTTGTTTGTACTATATGGGTATCAAATAAAAGGTGTTAATGAGTATTTTAAAAGGGAGTGGGCCTTAGTTTCACAGGTGGACGCCTTTTCGAGATATCGCCATAAAGGTAGACCAGGGATGACTCCAGACTTTGTTTGTACGATATGGGTATCAAATGAAAGGTGTTAATGAGTATTTTAAAAGGGAGTGGGCCTTAGTTCTACAGGTGGACGCCTTTTCGAAATATCGCCATAAAGGTGGACCAGGGGTGACTCTAGATTTTGTTTGTACTATATGGGTATCAAAAGAAAGTTGTTAATGAGTATTTTAAAAAGGAGTGGGGCTTAGTTCTACAGCTGGACGCCTTTTCGAGATATCGCCATAAAGGTGGACCAGGGGTGACTCTAGACTTTGTTTGTACGATATGGGTATCAAATGAGAGGTGTTAATGAGTATTTTAGAAGGGAGTGGGCCTTAGATCCATAGGTGGACGCCTTTTCGAGATATCGCCATAAAGATGGACCATGGGTGACTCTAGACTTTGTTTGTACGATATGGGTATCAAATGGAAGGTGTTAATGAGTATTTTAAAAGGCTTTTGTTTGTACGATATGGGTATCAAATGAAAGGTGTTAATGAGTATTTTAAAAAGGAGTGGGCCTTAGTTCTACAGGTGGACGCCTTTTCGAGACATCGCCATAAAGGTGGACCAGGGGTGACTCTAGACTTTGTACGATATGGGTATCAAACGAAAGGTGTTAATGAGTATTTTAAAAGGGCGTGGGGCTTAGTTCTACAGGTGGACGCCCTTTCGAGATATCGCCATAAAGGTGGACCAGGGGTGAATCTAGACTTTGTTTGTACGATATGGGTATCAAATTAAAGGTATTAATGAAGGTTTTAAAGGGAGTGGTGGTAGCTGTATAGATGGTTGCTTTTACGAGATATCGCCATAAAGGTGGACCAGGGGTGACTCTAGAATATGTTTGTACAATATGGGTATCAAACGAAAGGTGTTAATGAGTATTTTAAAAGGGCGTGGGGCCCAGTTCTATAGGTGGACGCCTTTTCAAGATATCGCCATAAATGTGGACCAGGGGTGACTCTAGAATGTGTTTGTACGATATGGGTATCAAATTAAAGTTATTAATGAGGGCTTTAAAAGGGAGTGGTGGTAGTTGTATAGGTGGTCGCTTTTTCAAGATATCGGCATAAAGGTGGACCAGGGGTGACTCTACAATTTGTTTGTACGATATGGGTATCAAATGAAAGGTGTTAATGAGTATTTCCAAAGGGAGTGGGCCTTAGTTCTATAGGTGGACGCCTTTTCGAGATATCGCCATAAAGGTGGACCATGGGTGACTCTAGAATGTGTTTGTACGATATGGGTATCAAATTAAAGGTGTTAATGAGTATTTTAAAAGGGCGTGGGGCTTAGTTCTATAGGTGGACGCCTTTTCGATATATCGCCATAAAGGTGGACCAGGGGTGACTCTAGAATATGTTAGTACGATATGGGTATCAACTTAAAGGTATTAATGAGGGTTTTAAAAGGGAGTGGTGGTAGTTGTATATGTGAATGCGTTTTCCAGATATCGACCAAAATGTGGACCAGGGGTGACTCTAGACTTTGTATGTACGATATGGGTATCAAATGAAAGGTGTTAATGAGTATTCTAAAAGGGAGTGGGCCTTAGTTCTACAGGTGGACGCCTTTTCGAGACATAGCCATAAAGGTGGACCAGGGGTGACTCTAGACTTTGTTTGTACGATATGGGTATCAAATGAAAGGTGTTAATGAGTATTTTAAAAGGGAGTGGGCCTTAGTTCTACAGCTGGACGCCTTTTCGAGATATCGCCATAAAGATGGACCAGGGGTGACTCTAGAATGTGTTTGTACAATATGGGTATCAAACGAAAGGTGTTAATGAGTATTTTAAAAGGGCGTGGGGCTTAGTTCTACAGGTGGACGCCCTTTCGAGATATCGCCATAAAGGTGGACCAGGGGTGAATCTAGACTTTGTTTGTACGATATGGGTATCAAATTAAAGGTATTATTGAAGGTTTTAAAGGGAGTGGTGGTAGCTGTATAGATGGTTGCCTTTACGAGATATTGGCATAAAGGTGGACCAGGGGTGACTCTAGAATGCGTTTTCTACAATATGGGTATCAAACGAAAGGTGTTAGTGAGTATTTTAAAAGGGAGTGGGCCTTAGTTCTATAGGTGGACGCCTTTTCGAGATATCGTCATAAAGGTGGACCATAGGTGACTCTAGACTTTGTTTGTACGATATGGGTATCAACTGAAAGGTGTTAATAAGTATTTTAAAAGGGAGTGGGCCTTAGTTCCACAGGTGGACGCCTTTTCGATATATCGCCATAAAAGTGGACCAGGGGTGACTCTAGACTTTATTTGTACGATATGGGTATCAAATGAAAGGTGTTAATGAGTATTTTAAAAGGGAGTGGGCCTTAGTTCTACAGGTGGACGCCTTTTCGAGATATCGCCATAAAGGTGGACCAGGGGTGACTCTAGACTTTGTTTGTACGATATGGGTATCAAATGAAATGTGTTAATGAGTATTTTAAAAGGGAGTGGGCCTTAATTCTATAGGTGGACGCCTTTTCGAGATATCGCCATAAAGGTGTACCAGGGGTGACTCTAGAGTGCGTTTGTACAATACGGGTATCAAACGAAAGGTGTTAATGAGTATTTTAAAAAGGAGTGGGTCTTAGTTCTATAGGTGGACGCCTTTTCGAGATATCGCCATAAAGGTGGACCATGGGTGACTCTAGACTTTGTTTGTACGATATGGGTATCAAATAAAAGGTGTTAATGAGTATTTTAAAAGGGAGTGGGCCTTAGTTTCACAGGTGGACGCCTTTTCGAGATATCGCCATAAAGGTAGACCAGGGATGACTCCAGACTTTGTTTGTACGATATGGGTATCAAATGAAAGGTGTTAATGAGTATTTTAAAAGGGAGTGGGCCTTAGTTCTACAGGTGGACGCCTTTTCGAGATATCGCCATAAAGGTGGACCAGGGGTGACTCTAGATTTTGTTTGTACTATATGGGTATCAAAAGAAAGGTGTTAATGAGTATTTTAAAAAGGAGTGGGGCTTAGTTCTACAGCTGGACGCCTTTTCGAGATATCGCCATAAAGGTGGACCAGGGGTGACTCTAGACTTTGTTTGTACGATATGGGTATCAAATGAGAGGTGTTAATGAGTATTTTAAAAGGGAGTGGGCTTTAGTTCCATAGGTGGACGCCTTTTCGAGATATCGCCATAAAGATGGACCATGGGTGACTCTAGACTTTGTTTGTACGATATGGGTATCAAATGAAAGGTGTTAATGAGTATTTTAAAAGGGAGTGGGCCTTAGTTCCACAGGTGGACCCCTTTTCGAGATATCGCCATAAAGGTGGACCAGGGGTGACTCTAGTATGCGTTTGTACAATCAAATTATAGGTATTAATCAGGGTTTTACAAGGGAGTGTTGTATAGATGGTCGCCTTTTCGAGATATCGGCATAAAGGTGGACCAGGGGTGACTCTAGTATGCGTTTGTACAATACGGGTATCAAACGAAAGGTGTTAATGAGTATTTTAAAAGGGAGTGGGCCTTAGTTCTATAGGTGGACGCCTTTTCGAGATATCGCCATAAAGGTGGACCATGGGTGACTCTAGACTTTGTTTGTACGATATGGGTACCAAAAGGAAGGTGTTAATGAGTATTTTAAAAGGGAGTGGGCCTTAGTTCCACAGGTGGACGCCTTTTCGAGATATCGCCATAAAGGTGGACCAGGGGTGACTCTAGACTTTGTTTGTACGATATGGGTATCAAATGAAAGGTGTTAATGAGTATTTTAAAAAGGAGTGGGCCTTAGTTCTACAGGTGGACGCCTTTTCGAGACATCGCCATAAAGGTGGACCAGGGGTGACTCTAGACTTTGTACGATATGGGTATCAAATGAAAGGTGTTAATGAGTATTTTAAAAGGGAGTGGGCCTTAGTTCTACAGCTGGACGCCTTTTCGAGATATCGCCATAAAGGTGGACCAGGGGTGACTCTAGACTTTGTTTGTACGATATGGGTATCAAATGAGAGGTGTTAATGAGTATTTTAAAAGGGAGTGGGCCTTAGTTCTATAGGTGGACGCCTTTTCGAGATATCGCCATAAAGATGGACCAGGGGTGACTCTAGAATGTGTTTGTACAATATGGGTATCAAACGAAAGGTGTTAATGAGTATTTTAAAAGGGCGTGGGGCTTAGTTCTACAGGTGGACGCCCTTTCGAGATATCGCCATAAAGGTGGACCAGGGGTGAATCTAGACTTTGTTTGTACGATATGGGTATCAAATTAAAGGTATTAATGAAGGTTTTAAAGGGAGTGGTGGTAGCTGTATAGATGGTTGCCTTTACGAGATATCGCCATAAAGGTGGACCAGGGGTGACTCTAGAATATGTTTGTACAATATGGGTATCAAACGAAAGGTGTTAATGAGTATTTTAAAAGGGTGTGGGGCTTAGTTCTATAGGTGGACGCCTTTTCGAGATATTGCCATAAAGGTGGACCATGGGTGACTCTAGAATGTGTTTGTACAATATGGGTATCAAATGAAAGGTGTTAATGAGTATTTTAAAAGGGAGTGAGCCTTAGTTCTATAGGTGGTCGCCTTTTCGAGATATCGCCATAAAGGTAGACAAGGGGTGACTCTAGAATATGTTTGTACGATATGGGTATCAAATGAAAGGTGTTAATGAGTATTTTAAAAGGGTGTGGGGCTTAGTTCTATAGGTGGACGCCTTTTCGATATGTCGCCATAAAGGTGGACCAGGGGTGACTCTAGAATATGTTAGTACGATATGGGTATCAACTTAAAGGTATTAATGAGGGTTTTAAAAGGGAGTGGTGGTAGTTGTATATGTGAAGGCGTTTTCCAGATATCGACCAAAATGTGGACCAGGGTGACCCAGAACATCATCTGTTGGATACCGCTAATTTATTTATATATGTAATACTCGCCAATATTTCAAGGGTTTTTTATTTCGCCCTGCAGAACTTTTTAATTTTCTTCTACTAAATATGGTAGGTGTCACACCCATTTTACAAAGTTTTTTTCCAAAGTTATATTTTGCGTAAAAAAAAAAAACAATCCAATTACCATGTTTCACCCCTTTTTTCGTATTTGGTATAGAATTATGGCATTTTTTTCGTTTTTGGTAATTTTCGATATCAAAAAGTGGGCGTGGTCAAATTCGGATTTCGGCCATTTTTTATACCAATACAAAGAGAGTTCAGATAAGTACGTGAACTGAGTTTAGTAAAGATATATCGATTTTTGCTCAATTTATCGTGTTAAAGGCCGAGCGGAAGGACAGACGACCGACTGTGCATAAAAACTAGGCGTGGCTTCAACCGATATCGCCCTTTTTCACAGGAATAAGTTATAGTCCCAGAAACTAAGCCCCTACCAAATTTCACAAGGATTGGTAAATTTTTGTTCGACTTATGGCATTAAAAGTATCCTAAACAAATTAAATAAAATAGGGCGGAGCCACGCCCATTTTGAAATTTTCTTTTATTTTTGCATTTTGTTGCACCATATCATTACTGGAGTTGAATGTTGACATAATTTACTTATATACTGTAAAGATATTAAATTTTTTGTTAAAATTTGACTTTAAAAATGTTTTTTTTTAAAGTGGACGTGGTCGTTCTCCGATTTTGATAATTTTTATTAACCATACATATAGTAATAGGAGTAACGTTCCTGCCAAATTTCATAATGATGTCTTCAACGACGGCCAAAAACCAGCTTGAAAAACTTTTAAATTACCTTCCTTTAAAAGTGGGCGGTGCCACGCCCATTGTCCAAAATTTTTCTGATTTTCTATTCTGCGTCATAAGTTCAACTCACCTACCAAGTTGCATCGCTTTATCCGTCTTTGGTAATGAATTATCGCACTTTTTCGGTTTTTCGAAATTTTCGATATCGAAAAAGTGGGCGTGGCTATAGTCCGGTATTGTTCATTTTAAATAGCGATCTGAGATGAGTGCCCAGGAACCCACATACCAAATTTCATGAAGATACCTCAAAATTTACTCAAGTTATCGTGTTAACGGACGGACGGACGGACGGACGGACGGACATGGCTCAATCAATTCAATTCGATCCTGATGATTTTGGTATATGGAAGTCTATATCTATCTCGATTTCTTTATACCTGTACAACCAACCGTTATCCAATCAAAGTTAATATACTCTGTGAGCTCTGCTCAACTGAGTATAAAAATAGGGAAAAAGATGGAAGCCCAATGTGGCATAGAAAAAAAAAACATAATAACATGAAATTTAATTTTAAACAATTCTTTGAAAAAAAAAAATTGTTTCAATTTTAAGAAAACTATGTCAAAAATATTAAATTTAAAAACTTTTTTTAAGAAAATCAAAAATTTTAGAAACAAATTTTCTATAATGTTAATTAAATAAAGAAAAATAGCAAAATGGCATAAAAATTAATTTTTAAAATAATTTGTAAATTGAAAAAAAAAAACTACTATTTCTAAAATTTAAAGAAAAATGTTAATTATTTTGTTAAATTAATTAAACAAAAAGAAAAGAAATAACATAGAAATAAATTTTTTTTTAAATACTTTGTAAAATTAATATTTTGAAAATTTTGTAAGAAAATTTGAAATATCTGAATTAGAAATGTTAAATTTAACAAAATTTATCTTTAAGAATAGAGATTTGTTTTCTAAATAATAACAAGGCTAATTAAATAAGAAAAATAAAATAATAAAGTAAAATGGAATGCATATGATAAAGAATAAAACCAACATTTTTTTTCACACAGATGCAGGCAAAATAATTATAGGAAAAATTCAACATGGCTTGGTGGACAAAGATTGCCCACGGCATCCTGATAGCGATAGCCGGATATGAATTAGGGAAAGAAAATTCTGAAGTACCAGAGAATAGATTAATAAAATATGAACCACCAGCTGAACCAGAGACAGGAATTACACCAAACATTCCAGATGTTTGGTTAGCCGTTTTGCTTTGCATAATCGGGCTATTGATCATTACAATAGCCACAATACCAAAGAAATATATGAAGCATAAGTACAGACAACTAAAACCCGTTCAAGACCGTATCTAAAAATTTTTTTTCCCCAATTTAAAAACATCCACTTTAGCACCTTTTACTCAAAACCAAACCCAAAGCTGAGGAAGAGCAACAAATAATTAAAAATAAATAACTAAACCTTTAAACAGTAACCCTCAAAATGTCGCAAAACGACATTAAAGGCAGCTTCATTAGACCAACCCAAAGTTAATGCAAATCAATAATTTGCATACCTCACAGTAGTAGTTTCCAAGGAGGTTATCAAGATAACATCCCTGAAGGCTGATAAAGGAAAAAGATTTATAAAACAGCCCTGGTAAAATTTGTGTCAGCGAACATATGAAAGAAAATACAAAAAAACAGATTTATGAAGAAAAAGTCACAAAGAGAACCTTAAAAATATATGTAAACCGCTATATAGGATAGAATAGGATAGGTTAGGTGGTAGCTGCCCTGATAAGGATAGCTCACTTGGACAACATGAAGGTCCGTTTTGATACCACATACACCAAAAATAACGGTGACTTAGATCTAACTACTTAGAGAATCGTTGGGTAGCAACGATAAAGCTCCGAATAATACCGATCTCAACTTTGGATAAATCCTCGGGAGATCCAAGTGAGTCGCGACCGAAGTACTTTCGCCTAGTTCTGGCAAAAGCTGGGCAATCAAGCATAAAGTGATTTGGTGATTCCACCTCATCATCCTCCATACAGCTGCAGCAGGATGGAGTTTCCAGTATATTGAGACCTACCGCATGGATACCCATGGGACAGTGCCCTGTCAAAACTCCAATGAACATTGATAGGTGAGCCTTAGTGAACCCAATTATTTCAGCAGACCTCCTGCCATCCACTTTCGGCCAGAAAGATCTTGCTACCCTGCAAGACGTGGTGTCCGCCCAAAGTTTGCTTAGCTGACTCGAGGCACAGCTATGGAGGAGCAATCCACAGGTGGCCAGCGGGATCCCGAAATTCCTACAGCTATCTTCATCCGGTCCCTGATCCAGAGCCTGGAACCACTTATGATATCCAAGACAAGTATCTTAGCCCCCAAAGCGCTATATAAATTTGCAATAAAAGACTAGTCGCGCTCATTTTCATCTTAGGATAGAAAAATGGTAGCGTAGAAAATTATCAAGCAACCAGATTGTTGAGGAAGTTATTGACTTAGGACAATATTCGACCAGGCATACAAGAAATGCCGGCAATCCAGGACTTGAAATTTATAAGGAGAAAGACAGTTGTCCTGAGGGACAAATTGGTGATTAAGAAGTAGACGAATTTATAAAATAATAATTGGTACCCAAGTTCTCAAAGATCAAATAATTGCACTAACCCAAGAGGTTGTGCAAGTGACAAATCCCGGTATAAAAATAAAAATAATTCTTCATAAAAATTATGACGATTCTGTCTTGGTGACCGCCGCAGAAATCGCATGCCAAATAGGATCAAAGAAATTGCTGGAAAAATAAGAAAAATAAATAGAATAATTTTTGCATCCACTGTACCATCCTTCCACTAACCAGCTAAACTACTACCACTAACATAAACTACCTTGCTTTTCCGTCAACCTCAGCTCCAAAATTCCTGCACAATTAGCTACAGATTCTTCTTATACACTAAATTAAATAAAACCCTAATAAAATGAAAGAACAATGAAAAGCCGTTATTTAATAAAAATAATTAAAGTTAGAAATAGAAAAAAAAAAAATAGAAATAAAGAAAAAATAGATATAAGTATGAGACGCTTCAGATAGGAAACCTAATTTTTAGAGAGATCATAATTTTAGGAAAGATATTTTCATTTAGCCACAGGTAGAATAGAAAATAGTAATAGAAAATATTTTTACTTCAACCCACACATATAATCCATACGAATAAGTTGAATCCGGTATAGAACATATTACATAACACAGTATAGAACATTTACTAGTAACACATATGATTTAAAAACCAAAACAATCATACTATAAGCACACCAATTTACTCAAAAACATAGATGCGTAAGAAAGAGAATAATAAACAAAAGAAATAAAAATACTAACCCATGTTAGCACACATGAAGTAACTGTAACACTTCATAATAATTTGTAAACACATGCCGCTTTTTAAGGGAGTCGACGCTCTTAAGGGTCAGCTGTGTAAAAAAAACACAAAAAAAAATAATAATAATAAATTACTCATCATAGTAAATACACAAAAAAAAAATAGAAAAAGTCAGCTTATTATGAAAAAGCGAGAATGAGCATAACGGGCATAGTATGTAAAGCAAATGCAAACGGATAAAAGCACAAAAAAAAAACATATAAACTTATAATATCAAGTTACCACTATGACAGAAATTACAACTGAATGCAAAAAATTATTTGGTAACACCAAGTAAGTTGACTGGGTCATGTAACGAAAAATGAAACAACACGGCACACTTATCCCAGTGACATTGGACTGACCATCTATAATTAAGCATAAAATTATATACGCTCACTTAAAAGGCCGATGGTGTAGTATCGCGTGGAACTCACCTCACTTCAAACACGCTTAACATTACAAACATACGTTCATTGACCCAGGTGACTACCATAAGTTCATTCGCGTTCACCAAGTCACCTAATGCATTAATGCGTCATACCCAAATTGTTCAAGTAGGAATATATGTTAGTCAATATAATAATTCGCTAACAAAGCATTCCTCACTATTGAGTCATGCACCTCTAGTATGTAATTATTAATGTAATACTGTTTTCACACAGAAACTTAATGATCTCATTTCACCTGCTAATGAAATCGTAAATTTTTTGCTTTCACACAGAAGTAACTGCTCGATTAGTATGAAGGATGAGACAGACAATCATGGCGGAACGATACAAGGTGGGAGCATGGTGACATACCTACAAACAAAAAAAATTCCATGTACTTGTAAATTCGATGGACAAATGTCAAAATCGTTGATTTATCAAATCAAATAAAAAAGGTTATAATCAGCTGTTCGATGCGGCCACCTTATATCGTTCCGCCATGCAGACAATGACATTTGCTTTTAAAACTAAGAAGCGGAAACGGAAGCGGAACGCTGCCAACAGAATTGCATTGTGCTTTTGACTTCATTAGGCATTCGATTAGCTACTAATGAAATAATAATAGATTCGAATTTTGTAGGGAAGATTGAGTTCAATAAGCGTCTTAATGTAGAAAATTGCCTTTATTATTCAATAAGCCGTCTGTGTGAAATTAGTATAAGAATGTATATATATTTAGGTTAAGAACTTTTGTATAAATAGGAAAGAATTTATTCAATAAAGAAAATTTATGAATCTGATGTCAGCGCTTAAAATCTAAAAGTATACATTGTACAACATTCTATAGCTGGAGCTACCTCTCGATCTCTACATTTTACTCGCTCTTGTTCATCCCCTCCAGCTTTGTTATTAAGACCACCCATGCTGTTGAAACCAGTAGGATCAATATCGCAATGACGTGCAATGGAACCGGGCTTATCGCATTTGAAGCATTTGATAACTCTTTCACTCCGCTTTTGAGATCCTTTCAGCGCCTCCAATATTGTGTTCACCCAGTCTGGCCTTTCTACATCCACACGGCGTGCTTTGGACGCTGGCTTGCACAGAAGCGATGCTGTTTCCTGAATCAGAACATGTTATACCGTTTCTGCGAAAGTGGGTTTTGGGTTTGGGTATGTCGCTCGCTTCGTTTCCACGTCCCGTATGCCATTTAAAAAGCTCTGGATTTTTACCCTTTCGGTGCATTCCACGGGTGCGTCCGCATTCGCTAAATGTGCCAGCCTTTCAACATCCGACGCAAACTCTTGCAATGTTTCACCAGGCCTCTGGAAGCGATTTAGTAACTCCATTTGGTATATCTGTCTCATACGCTCGGTTCCGTATCATCTCTCTAGAACGCCGACCAATGCTTCATAACAGTTCATTTCGCCCTCTGGAATGGTTTGTAAGATCTCAGCTGCAGGCCCTTTCAATGCCATGAACAGTGCAGCTACTTTATCATCTACATTCAAGTTGTTCACTGCTGACGTCTTCTCATATTGTAGCTTAAACACATGGAAAGGAACAGAGCCGTCAGTTTTTACCTTCGTATTGCTTGCTGAAACAATTGGGCGATTTAGTTGCAGCTCGTGTATAGGACCTTTTAAAGCACCTACCTCAGCCTCGATTTTGTTCTCAAACTGCATTATTTTTTTATCCTGTGCTTCCACATTCCTTCCGTCTCCATAGCGTCTCGTAGCCGTGCTTGAAGTTCGATCTTATTGCCGGTTGTATTCAATCCATGGTTCTCCAACTCCTTTTCAGTTGCTGGATCCTTAATTCACTTAACTTTGCCGTGTCCTTGTTGTCCTGTGGAATTTATTCAACAAATTTCTCTTCTGACACCAATTGTAACGAATTTAGTGCAATTCCGCGTATTTGCAACCTTCTACTAACGTTAGTATCGCTAAATTGTTGAATAAATAATTCCAATATTCAATTATGCAAAATGGTCTTTATTAAAGTACTTCACAATAACACTTCTACTTCTCAACAGATAACGTGCTTAAATCAAACTAATTGCCATGCCTCAGCTGGCGCGGTTTCCTCGTTTGCATATTTCTAGGCGTTTCTAGAATCTACTATTTGTTTACACGCTATAAACTCACCAGATATAAAAACAGATGCACTATTATAGCTTCTCGCATATCCATATGCGCGTGCATACGTGAGTGATACTTCCATCGATGATTGCCTACTTTTGGGAGTATCTCAGATATATGCATGTGTTTGTGCGTTTCTATCCGCTTGCTTTATTGTTGTTGTGGCTTTATTTACTTAGTTTCAGATTAGTGATGTGAGTATCACTTAGTGTCACTAATATTCGTCACAATATTATCGATGAGATAACCCTTCTACTCTCTAACGAATGCAGATTTATTAGCCTACACCTTGAGATATATGATGGGAGGGGCAAATCAAATATTATATCAGATAAACAGTATTTCATAAATATTTTTTGTACAGGTTCAATCCTTTTGTTATGTACCTCATAATAGGGACTCCATATTATGGAACCATATTCAAGCCTAGATTGTAAAAAAACATTGTACAATAACTTTTTATACTCAGCTGAGCAGAGTTCATAGAGTATATTAATTTTGTTGGCATACCGGTACCCCGTAACGGCATAAATTAATCGAGATAGATATAGACTTCTATATATCAAAACGATCTGGGCGAAAAAAGAAATTCATTTAGCCATGTCCGTCCGTCCGTCTGTCCATAAATACGATAACTTGAGCAAATTTTTAGGTATCTTAATGAAATTTGGTATGTAAGTTCCTGAGCACTCATCTCAGATCCCGATTTAAGACTATAACCACGCCCACTTTTTCGATATCATGGATCATGGTACCACGACAATGCAATATTAAACAAGTAAGCAAGTCTAATTTCGGGTGAAACCGAACATTACATACCCAGCTATACACATTAAATGCTGTTGTTGTTTTATTTGTGTGTGTGTTGTGTGTTATTTAAAAGGGGTAGGCCTTAGTTCTACAGGTGGACGCCTTTTCGAGATTTTTTTTATTTATTTTTTTATTTATTTAAAATTATAGTCGACTCAAAAAAAAAAGCGGTCGACTGCTAAGAATAATAGAATCAATTACAAGAAAAGAACATACATAAATTTACAAGCCGAGAATTAAAGTAAATCATATATAATTATACGCATTACAATTTCGATTATAATATACACAAAGTAACAATGTTATTTAAGAATTTATATAAGTGTGCCCAGTGGGGGGCCCTCGTGAGGAGCTCAGAAGGGATCTTACGCGAGGTGCTCATAAATGAGCCGGATGCCCGGAACTGCATGCAACGAGGTTAATAGTTAATTATTTATTTACTTCGTTTAAAATATCATCCAAACACAAGAGTATGACAGGGTGTAAAGCAGCAAATGAACATTCGAAGCTAATACAGTTGTACAGGTCATTATATCGTGAGCACCAAATCCGTTTAGGACTATTTCTGGCAAAGTTTTGCCGACAAAGGGATAAATGAAAGGGCACAAAGTGTCTAGAAGTCCTAGTAGGAACAGCAAAATTTAGTCTACTGACCAGATCAGGGGAGTCAATCCCACCGATGATCAGCTTATGAATGAACATTACAACAAGTAATATTCGACGAGTTTTGAAGAGCTGGCAAATTAATTAAAAGAAGTTTGTTCCTATATGGTGGAAGATGAGGACTTTAATCCCAGTTGAGGCCTCGTAGTGCAAAAATTAAAAACATTTTCTGTACTGACTCAATTCGATTTATATGGTTTTGAGTGGTTGGGGACCAGACACTTGAACATTACTCGAGAATAGTACGTACAAACGAGGTATAAAGTATTTTGGTGAAATAAGGGTCACCAAACTCTCTAGCCCATCGTTTTAAAAATCTTAGTACACCAGTTGCTTTATTTATATTAGTTAGGATATGTAAGATAAAACTTAATTTCGGATCAAAAATTACACCTAGATCACATACAACAGATATGCGCCCCAAAGGGGTGCCATTTAGCATATAAGATGCCAGAAACGGTGAAATGTTGAGTTCTGTTTTCGAGATAACTTGCAATCGAAATCAAAAGACTCTTAGGAAAACCCAGAAGATCAAGTTTAAGAAGTAAAAGCTCGTGATTAACAGAGTCGAATGCTTTACTAAAGTCAGTGTAAATGACATCTGTTTGTTTACAATCCATAAAACCATCCATAATTCGGGACGCAAATGCGAACATGTTGGTTGTTGTTGATCTCCGACGCACAAAACCGCGCTGACAAGGTGATATTAAAGAACTAAACAGATGCTGAAGTTGTCAAGTAATAATCTGTTCAAAAGATTTAGGAATAGCTGAGAGTTTAGCTATGCCCTTGTAGTTCTCTATATTAGACTTGCTACCCTTTCTATGCAAAGGTATGATAAACGGTTGCTTCTAAATAGATGGGACTAATGCGGATTCCAGAGATAGTTTGAATAATTTTAAGATAGGCTCAGATAAGTTTACAGCACAGTACTTAAGCACACAACTGGGAACACCATCTGGGCGGGGGAAAATATTGGTTTCAAAGCAAGAAGTCTAGGAAGAACAGTCTCATTATCAATGAACGGGTTTAAAATATTATTCGAACTTTTTAAGTTATAAAGATTAATATCCAAAAGGAACACAATGAGATGAGTAGGTAGACTTAAAAAATTCAGCAAATAAATCTGCGATTTCGTGATCAGAATTAGCGATCTTAGACCCATAGATAAATGAGTATGGATAACCAGACATTTTCCTCTTCGAGTTAACGAAACTATAAAAACATTTCGCGTTGTTAACAAATTGAAGTTTGCAGCAGGATATGTAATTTTTGAGACTTTTGGAGCATTTATAGAGTCTTGATTTAATATTATTTAGTCTTAGTAACTGCCTAGAGAACCAAGGCGGTTTACTTGGTGTACACGAGCATAGCGGAGGAGAAGACAACTATTAAAGAAGCCATCAAGTGTGCTGTAAAATATTGTGGTTGGTGATTCTACATCGCTGCATGAGTAAAGATTTGACCAGTCATGTGCAGCAATCAGTTCATTTAGCTTAATAAAATTCGTCTTATAAAAGCATCTTGAATTGGTTCGAGATTTCGATTTCGAAGCATCGAGCATCACAGGCCGAACAAAATCCAGTACAATCTCAAGCGTAGGATGAAGAGGGTCTTCAGCAAGGGATAATGGGGGAATTCGGGTTAGGGTAGTGCCCACAGTGTCGTCTGTAAACACTAGCTCTAAAATCTTGTTTTGCAGTTTAATATATTGTTAATATGAACATGAGATGTGTCTAACAGGCAATTAAAAAATGCATGCTGAGTAGTAGGAGTCATGACATTAGGTCGCTCTAATTTACTGTTAATAAATTGAAATCACCGAGAACTATTAGGTGGTCTTTGTCTCGAAGTTGCGAGTACAAATTACAAATTGCTAAGCTATGACAAGTATAAACATGTATATCGTATCTTGGCGGTATATATTCACAGCTACAAACTCTAAATCAGCTGCGATGTCCAAAAACAATAACTCAGATGTAAGGCTCGAAACCACAGCAATAAAGACACCACCTGCTCTAGCTACCCGATCGCGTCGATACACTACGTAGTTATCTGAGAAAAGTTCGGAGTTAAAATTACCCTCTTTTAACCAGGTTTCAGTAAAGCCTATAACTTGCGCAGTAAAAAAAAAACTATTGAGAAAAAATGTACTCAATTTCGATCCTAGGCCACGGACATTTTGATAGTTAATAATTACTTCTGCGCTGTTCCCGTAGAGATGTTTAAGTTTTTTTAATCTCTGAAAGAATTTGGCTTTTTAGTGTAAAAATATACCACTGAATGTTCCGGCCAAAAAGAATGATCCAAGACTCTATCAAAACAAATTTCCGGCACTGGTATTTTAAATGAAGATATATCCCTCTTATAACTAAAGTGGAACTTATAAGCACTTATATTTGAAGAATTAGAAATATCTAATTTAGATATTAACTATGTAGTCAACAATGTCATCTACCGTAAGCGATGCATGTAGCCGTGACACGAAAACTGTCCTACGAGGCGGCAAGGCAGTCACTTTCCTGGGACGCTCAGGAAGTAGTAGCAGCAATGTCATTGTCATGGCATTTTCATTTCCATTAACATTAGCAATTCGCTGTTCGGTATTAGCAGCAGTATTTGCCTTTGACGATTTAGTATTGCAGACTTTAGCAACTACAAGGCATGTGCTACCAAACAACTTTAGCATATCGGTAAAATTACGCTGATTAAACGGCAGTGGCGAGCAATCAGTACGATCTACAGTGGAACTGGTATGTCAACTACAAGACGCGCCATTCGCTTCTTCGTTCTACTGACCTGCTCCTTTCAGCGGAGTAGGGGCTTCCGTCTTCTTGGACAATGCTAATTGCTGCGGACGCTTAGAGGCTCATCAATCTTTGGAAGAACTTTTCTCTCGGATACTCTTAGAGCTGCCTTATCTGATATTATCTGACTCATGCTTCTGAACCTATAGCAGGACGGATACGATAAGTGTCTTGTAGAGCATGACTTTTGTTTGACGAGAAACGACTTTGTCAAGCTATGCTCAACCGTAAAGTCAATCTCGCAAATGCAGATGGCGCGTCTTCTATTACGTCACCGAAAAAGAGGTTGAAAAAGCCATAAAACTATCAAAAGCTGTGGAACCGGACAGGATTGCCACACCAATGTTTAAAAATCTTGCCAATGAACGATTTAAATACCTGGCACTTGTATCCTGCCCACTTTCGTGAACCCTGAAAATTTTTAAAAGGCGACAGTCCTACCGCTACTAAAGTATGGAAATCCAGCTAGCGTATTAGACTCATATCGTCCGATATTTTTTCTATCGCCAGTAGCCAAGCCGTGCTACTCCCTTATTGCACCGCAAACCTGGGGCTTGTGTTAGCATGTCCCTCGAACATTGGAACCTCATTATGAAACAGTACTCATAGCTCAAGACTTATCAAAATCCTTTGACGCAGTCAATCACAGCACGTTACTGCAAGACTTGGAAGAATCTACCCTTCCTCCCAGTCTCAAAAGGTTGACCACAAATTATCTGTGTATTCGGCAGACATCGGCTCAGTTCAGGAACGTAGTATTAACAAGTAAAGGTGTCCAAGCTCGGGTGTAACCGAACATTATATACTCCGCGTGAGCTTCAATTGTACATTTCATTTCATATAAATTACTTTTCTACATAACGCGTCGCCCCGCCCGTTTAAAAAATGTCTCCCCATTTCCTCTTGCCATAAAACTTGATAAGTGAAATATCATTGATTCAGAACTATTTTTTGCTAAGTTATAGCTTATTATTTTCGTTCACGACCCTTTTAAAAATCTTTTATATAAAAGTGGGCGTGGTCCTTAGTCGATTTCGTTAATTTTTCTTCAAAGCATTCCCTATAGTAAAGGCAACCTCTCTGCCGAATGTTGTTGCGATAGGTTTAACGATTTTATCACAAGTTGGCGGTGCCACGCTCATTTAAAATTTTTTTTTTTAATTTTTGTCATGAGTCAATATCAGTCCACATGTCAAATTTTAATATTCTAGGTGTATTATTTACTAAATAATCAGGTTTTTTGTGTTTTCCAAAATGTTATACATACAAAAAGTGGGCGTGGTTTTCATCCGATTTCGATTTTCTATACCAACCTATTCTGGGTCCAGATAAGCTCGTGTACCAAATTTGGTGAAGATATCTCAATATTTACTCAAGTTTTCGCGTTAACGAACGGACGGACAGACGGACGAACGGACGGACATGGCTCAATCAAATTTTTTTCGATATTGATGATTTTGATATACGGAAGTCTATATCTATCCCGATTCCTTTATACCTGTACAACCAGCCGTTATCCAATTAAAATACTCTGTGTGCAAAGCACGCTCAGTATTAAAATAAGAACCCAAGCTGTCGATTTTATAACTGGTAAAATCTTGTTAGCACCGAACTTGTACTTATTTGGCAATTTATGTCTAGTTCCGAACCAGAAATATGTATCACTAGTTACTGACTGAAAGGATTTCAGGGAACCGCCCACTATTTTTTTTATAACTTTAAGTGTAGCCTCTCCCAGTTCTATGCACTCACTTTCAGGAAGACCTTTATAATATATATTTTAACAAAATTTGGTTTGATCATATGTCCAAAATGTTTCAGATTTATGCTCAAACTTTTTACCGTGTGCCTGCCAAAACCTCAAACCACTTATTGATAAAAACTGGCCGCCGTGGTGTGGTGGGAGCGTGCTTCGCATACCACACCGAAAGTCCTGAGTTCAAGTGCCGACCAAAGCAACATCAAAAATTCAGAACTCGTTTTTCCAATTGGAAAAAAATATGTCCGAGCCCGGCCGCCCCTCGGCAGTGATTTGGCATACACCCCAAGCGTATTTCTATTTTACTAAAGCTTTTCAGTGAAAACGTATCTCGCATGCAACAGCTTCCGTTTGGATTCGGCATAAAACATATATGCCTCCATTTTGTAGGGAAAATCAAAAGGGAGCAAGACGCAATTTCTCTATTTTCGGTGTAATCTTCTCTTTTTGAATTATGCTTGGCTATTGCTTTTTCTTTTGCTACCTTAATTCTATCTTGTAATATGGATGGACAAATGCTTTCTTTAGCGAACCTTGGAGAGCACTTGATAGTTGAGTGATATCGATCATTATAGTTAGCTATAACCATCTGTATCCTCATTTCTGTTGAAAGACTCGTATCATCAATTCCTGTTAGTTTTTCCAACAGGGCTGAGTGAAGTCTCTCAATATCTGCATTACCAGTGTGGTTCTTGGGTTTAGTTAAGTGGACGTCAATATTTTCGGCATTTAGATACTGTATTAATTGTTCTGCTCTAAATTCATTATCCATTATAACTTTCTTAGGCTTCCCGAATTTTGCAAATTGTTCCATTAATATGGTCTTCTTTGACCTCCAATTTCTATCAGTAATTCTATACGCGGCTGCAAATTTTGTTAATTTGTCTATTGTGGTAGCAAACGAATGTTTGCTAAAGTGAAAAATATCTATGTGAACAATTTCATTTTTATCTGTAGGGTTTCTGTTATACTAAATATTGGTTTCATAGGCTTCCTATCATATTTTATCTGTTGGCACTTCTCACTGTTATTTATTATTAACTGAACGTGATCCCTAATTTTTGGATACAAATTATTATTTTTTCAGTGTATTATATGTTTCTCCAATGCCGCTGTGCATCGATTCATTATTGTGATACAATGAGATTTGTCTATGCAGTTCTTCTTCCTGCAAGATATCTCTCGCTCTCTTTGTGCACTTTACGAATTCCAGCTTGCTATTACAGGAGAACATGGATATTAGTAAGAATTGAATTTTATGATAATCCCTATCTTCAACTTCAGAAAAAATTCCAACTTTGCAACCCTTAATGTGCTTTTCTAATATTCTTTTTAACGTTACTTCATCATTCAAAGGATCAATTTCTATATTATCTTCCTACCATGTATTGTTTGGACTTCAGCTTGAGCGCTATATGTCACTATGATTTGAGTCTTGTACTTATTGACAATTTCCTCCTTTATAGCAAAATGCTCTAATAATTCTTCCTCGGCCAAATGTATCGTATCCGACATTTTCAAATTTGATTCCTTATCATTATTTTATATATATTTCTCGATTCGGCTTAAACAAATCTGTTACCACATTATTCTTTCCCTTTACATATTCTATTTCGTAATTGTACTCTTGTAATTTCAAAAGCCACCTCTGATGACGTTGCGAAAACTCTTTTCCCTTATATTTATTATTAAGGTATACAATCGGACAGTGGTCAGTGACTACTTTAAATTTATTTCCATATATGTATGGTCTAAAATATGTGATTGTATAAATAATTGCCAGAAACTCCTTTTCGGTAGTGGCATAATTTTTCTCATGATTATTCAAAGTTCTTGAAATATAGAATACTGGCTGACCCTGTTGTGACAATACTGCGCCAATGGCGTAATCACTTACATCTGTTGTGTTTGAAAATTCCTTATCATACTCTGGGTATTTAAGGATTGGATGGGAAGAAATGAGAGATTTGAGATTCTCAAAGCTTTAAATATATTGTGGGTCATTAGGGTTTATTTTACACCCTTTTTTCAAGTATTTAATCATTGGATATGCTATTTTTGAATAATCCTTTATAAATTTCCTGTAGTACCCTGTAGCTCTCAGAAAGCTCTTCAGTTGTCTTTCTGTTCTTGGGACTTTTAAATCTAGAATCACTGCAATTTTCTCTTTATTGGATTTTATACCTTCTTTAGTTAAGGTGTGCTCTAAAAAATTTGTTTCTTTCCTTAAGAAACTGCACTTATCCGCTTGAATCTTCAAATTGTGCTCTTGCAACTTTGAAAAAATTTAATCTATGGAGCTCAAATATTCCTCCAATGAAGTGGAAAATATCAAAATTTCATCCAAATAAACGACACATATTTTATTAATATACTCTCTCAGTATGTCATTCATAAGTCTTTAAAAAGTAGCCGGGGTATTTTTCAACCCAAACGGCATTCTAACATACTCGTACAAACCTAATGGGGAAACGAAATCTATTTTTTCAATATCCTTATATGCCATTAAAATCTGATGGTAACCTTCTGCGAGATCAAGAGAGCTAAAGTACTGTGCTTTGCCCAACTTGTCCAAGATTCCTTCAATATTTGGCAAGGGATACTTATCGTCAATGGTTATCTGATTAAGCCTACGGTAATCAACCACCAAATGAAACTTCCTATTTCCCGATTTGTCATCTTTCTTTGGCACTATTATAATAGGAGAGCTATACCTACTCCTACTCTTTTGAATTATACCCTGCTTTTTCAGGTCTGTTATTTGCTTAGTAGCCTCCTCTTCATGTTTGGGAGGCAACCTATAAATTTTTGAATTAATCTGCTGGTTTGTCTTTATTTCATGAACCACTGTTTTTGTATTTTTTATGGTGTCCCCCTCTATATATATTCATTTTTCATATTTTTAAGCAATTTTTCAACCCCTTTTCGTTCATCTGATTTTAGATGATCAAGTTGAATATTTTGCAATTTTCCCGATTCCAATGCGTAAATTTGCTCTTGGATCGTTTTCGAATAGAATGGTATTTTAACACCATTAAAGACAACATCAGCACTGAAATCCAGCGAAGAATCAATCTTGCCAATAAATTCTACTTTGGACTAGGTAGGCAATTGAAAAGTAAAGTCCTCTCTCGGCAACTCTCTCGCTTGCGCCCCTAATATTCCCATTCAATGTATTTATTATTATTTTATTCCCCTCAACAACTGGCAAATTATATTCATCATGTTTCTCTTTTCATAATACTGATGGTGGATCCCAGATCCACCAATGTCAAAAACTTTTTATTAAATAGTGTTAAAATTATTAATATTTTATTTTCACCACCCGAGGCTAGTTTGTAAAAAACTCGTCATTTGTGTTGGTGTTTTCCACTTGACTTGCAGCATCGACGTCCATGGGTTGAGGCCCATTTGAACATCTTGTCTGCTGGGAGGTATTTTGCCTGTTATTGTTATAATTGTTATTCTGTTGCCGACTACTTACCTGTTGCCCACTTTTGGGTTGGCTACCTACCTGCTGGCTGTTCTGAGGTCGGGTACTTTTTTTAAATATATATAATAATAACGTAAAAAAGCAAGAAAAATTAGAAATGAGAAAAAATCCGTTGTGTGATAAGAAACTACTATGTAGATTTGTATTATATACTTCATTACAGTCAATACAAAAAAAGTTCCCCCTCCCTCCCCCCCCCCCCCCCCCCCCCCCCTACACTGGAACTGCGCATGCGCTATACCTACCTGAATTATTCGCGGCCTTACCACCGTTATTATTATTATAGCCGCTGCTATTTTGCCTTGCAAAATTATTCTCCTGCCTATACCCACTATTTTGTGGTCGGGAGTTATAATTTTGTGTTCGCTTATTTGTGATATACATTGAATTCAGATTTCCCGAATCCAATCCAATAAAATTATATATGAAATCCGCCATTTGCGGCCATTTTACAACATTTCTAATAGCGCAGGCAAACGAACCTGACGCTAATTGTTTAATTCGTTGAAGGAGCATCCCCGTAAGTATCTCCTTCAACGTACCACCTTAGCTTAGATCGCTAAGCGCGGTGATATTGTCAAGAATATCCTTTGTTTTTCGACTCAATTCGGCAATTGAGCCTACTCTTAAATATGTGATGTCGTTTGTGATCGACATCTGACCTTTTGTTGACGGAAAATGTTGCCTCAATTTAACCTTACACTCGTCCCACCTATCTGGTGGACTCAGGAACAAAAAATTTTTGGCCGATCCTCCTATCTTCAGATCGTAAACCACCCTAAATGCTTCCTCCTGCTGCATTGTATAGTCTGCCAAAATTCTATCCACCGTTTGGATAAATGAAATTCCTTGTATTACCCTCAAAGGGTTTGTATATTTTAGGTCCTTTTCTATCCTCTGCCTAACTGTCGTATTACGCTGTGCAGCATTTTCCTGCAACAGTATTGTGATAGCCACAAGGCAAGCCTCTACATTTTGTGCCATTTTTCTTTTTTTCTTTGTTTTTCCTCAACAAACCAACACACACAAACAACAAAGAAAAATATTTTGCCAACGATTGCCTTTTCAAAAAAATAACTCCTTTTCCTTTACAGATATTCTTTTTCCTTCACAAACACTTTCCGTTTTATTATTATTAATACATCTATGTATTTTCTTTTTTTTCAAAATTTTAGGGGTTACAATATGGTGTAAAACTTCTTCCTTCCCCCTTTTCCTTTTTCCGATTCGTATTCTTTTTTTTTTCAAAATTATATGCACTTAACTACATAATCATGCACTTATTTACAACACAAGAACAACAAAAAAAAAATTTTTTCTTTTTTTTTCTATCGAACAATATTTTGCCAATGATTGCTTCCTTTTCACAATTTCTTTACAGATATAACTTTGTATAATTATTATTATTTTATTTATCTTTTCTATTGAACATTAAGCACTACATGATAAGATTCCTTCCTTATTTTTCTTTCCATTTACATTTCTATTTACAATTAAATTTACTTAATCACAATATGAAACAAAAAAAGATTTCTTTTTTCTGCTCACCCCGCTTAATGTCCTTCTCTGGTGCTGCTATATATAGATGCTATGGGTTTCTGTCCTTTTTTGCCAATACTTTATTCCACTTCCATACGCTGCCTGTCCTGGTAGGTTTCCTTTTTTCTTTTTCCTCGGTGCCGGATTGCAATATTCCAATATTCCACTTCCTTATACCGCAGTGCTGGATTATAAAGTCTCCACTATTCCACTTCGTTATACCGCCCTTTTATTATATTTCTTTACTATTTCTATTTTATGTTATTAATGAGTTGCCGCCCGATTAATTATTATTTTATTTAATTGTTTTATATATTTTTTTCACTTCGATTTTATTTTTTTCTTTTATTTTTTTTCACAATTCTTTCGGTTCGCCGCGACTGCGCCAGTTACGTCTTTACGTTAGACGTTAGACGTTGGGCAGGGTACTACTTACGGTTTGATCGGCACTAAATAAGAACGACACTTTAGTTTCGATATTGTTAAAATTCTTTATTTAATATTAGTTACTCATTATATTTGTAAAATTATTTATTTCGTATAATTATTTACACAATATTATTTGTTCTTCAGATTTGTGGGATTCTCTTTTAATTTTTTTCACTCGACCGGACGGGTCGTCTTAATTTCCGGGCAACTGCCTCTTCAATATTTCTCAATCTTTTGCTTAACATAAATACATAAGGCATCTTTCCGATGCACATACATAATTACTTATTTACTAAGCTCACTCAACAATTCACATATTCCCACATACGTACACACACATATGAACATAGTTGCAGTCAGCATTATTATTTATTATGATTATTGGGGTATCTCATTTTATTCAGGAACGTTTTGCATTCCCGAATGTTGACACCAATAAGTATGTCAGTTTGTATATCTGTATGCCTCTGTAGAACAACATAAGCAGAGGCATCAACTGAATTGGTTTCTATTAATGTATGCATGTTTGTACATTTGTATGCTTCCAAAGTGGAGCCATACACAAAACCCAGTTTAGCTGGTTGCAACAAAGTATCTTATTTACTTTATTTATTGTGTGGGTGGCCTGATGTGGACATAACGGTAATCGGTAACGGCACAAACTAATCGAGATAGATATAGACTTCTATATATCAAAGCGATCTGGGCGAAACAAGAAATTCATTTAGCCATGTCCGTCCGTCCGTCTGTCCGTAAACACGATAACTTGAGTAAATTTTGAGGTATCTTAATGATAGTATGTAAATTCCTGGGCCTTCATCTCAGAACGCTATTTAAAATGAGCGAAATCGGAATAAAACCACGCCCACTTTTTCGATATCATGGATCATGATACCGCGACAATGCAATATTAAACAGGTAAGGAAGTCTAAGTTCGGGTGAAACCGAACATTACATACCCAGCTGTACACTTTAAATGCTGTTGTTGTTGCTTTGTGCGCTGAATAATGTTACAAGGCTGCACAATAATACATTACATATGGTTCTATTCTGCGCTAATTTTCGTTTAAAAGAAGCAAAAAGCTTACAGAGGCTAACATCAATGATCTTGAGCGGGTAATAATGCAGTTCGCCTTCAGATATGGGGATTTCCCTACAGTTTATTTTAAAATAAAGATATAACAGAACAATAAACATAAACACACAAGTGACATTGTACTAAAAAGCGTTATTACAAACAAGTAAGGAAGGCTAAGTTCGGGCGTGACCGAACATTACATACTCAGCTGAGAGCTTTGGAGACAAAATAAGGGAAAATCACTATGTAGGAAAATGAACCTAGTGCCAGAAACTTACCGAGTGGTCTTCTACTCATTCACTTTTTGTCAGGGGTTTTTATATAAAATATAATGAATATTTAATAATTCAAAAGAATGGAATTACAAAGTTTAGGAAATACAAAGTTTATAATATTTTAAATTTCAATTAATTTATTACTGCCGCGCGATACCAATTCGTTTGAATGTTCTTCGTCAACTAACTGCCCTTTCGCTTCGAGTCGCTCTTCGTTGTCATGTCAAGTAGGGATGCATTTTTAAGTATGTGACAATTCGGCCAATCCTGACATTGGCATCGTCCCGATGTCACTGACTTCATCTTCGTCGGAATCATCTTCATCTAGATCTGGTGGTAGTGTACACCACGGTTTCATTTTTTCTGTTGTATACACTGAACAGAAACGCTTTTGTCTATGTTGCATACCATCGATGTCTTCAATCAAATAACGATCGTTACCTAATTCTTTTGTTACCACGTATGGACCTTTATAACGTACGTCGAGTTTACGTGATTCACCTGTTGCTTGAAGATCGTTCTCGATTACTACCAGATCGTTTACATGATATACGACAGGCTTGCGATGTTTTGAATCGAAACGCTGCTTCCACTTCTCTTGGTGTTGTTGTATACATTCAGCGGCCTTTTCACGCTTTTCGGTTATGCTGTGTTTTTCAGAATCTTCAATTGCTGCTGCCAAAAGTTTATTACGAATGATGTCATGTAGTTTGAAATCATAGATTAGTTCGTTTGGGCTGAAACCAGTGCTAGAGTTTCGTTGAGTGTTTACACTCCATTGTAAATTTCTTAGCTCCTTGTCCCATTGAGTTGCTTTAGATCCTGCTGTACGTAGAAAGTCTAGAATGATTTTGTTAGCCCGCTCCACCTGCCCATTTGCACGCGGAGTCCTAACTGCGGTTTTAATGTGAGATATATCGTTTCGGTTACAAAAATCTTCGAACTGTTTCGAGGAATAGGCGGTGCCTCGATCGCTGATTATACGGTACGGTAACCCAAAATAGGATGTCAAATCATTTAGTGCTTGCAACACAGGTTGCGTTTTTGTGCTGCGTACAGGCTTCGCCACAACATACTTTGTAAATGCGTCGCTTATTACTACTACATACGTATTACCTCTTTTGCTTCGGATAAATGGACCTAGATGGTCTATGTGAAGCGTGCGAAATGGTATAGGTTCCACCTCACTTATGTGTAGCTCACCTTCTGGCTTACCACCCTTACCTTTATTGTAGCAGCATTCAATGCATGCAGTCTTCACGTACTTTCTAGCTTTCGGAAACCAGAAATGCTCGTATATGCGTTGCAAACTTTTCTCCACAGCGAAATGTCCCATGTCATCGTGATAGTATTTTACAATTCTCCATCGTACTGCTTTTGGTACAACGTATAGAAGTTTTCCATTGATTAATTTGTAGAGTCTATTATTCTGTATTCGATATTCATTTTTAAATTGAGTTGCTTGCTTTGATTCAACCTTGCCTTGTATAATATCAATTATCTCGCTAATATTTTTGTCCTGCAGCTGCATAGTCAACAGCCAATCATCAGAAACTTCAGCTAAAATCAACACGTCTACACTATCAGCAATATTAACAGTTTCAGCTGGGGATCTGCTGAGCGCATCCACATGTCCCATGCGCACCCCTGGTCTGTGCACGCAATCGAAATCGTATTCTGTTATTCGCACCCACCAACGTGCGATTTTCGGAATAAGTTGAGTTTTTGAACGTATACTACTGATGGCTGAACAATCAGTTACCACTCTGAAATGCTTGGCGAGAATATATACCCTAAACCTGGCAAGAGCTTCAAACACTGCCAGCACTTCTAACTCATAGGCATGGTAGTGTGACTCTATTGTTGTACATCGTCGACTATAATACATAACTGCTTTCCATGTTTTACCGTCGTCGTTTGATTGTAATAACACTGCAGCTAGCCCTATACTACTAGCATCAGTATGGACCTCATGCATTGCATTAAAATCATATAAAGTCAATACGGGTTCACTACATAATGCGACAACAAGCGCATCAAATGCTTTATCTTGGCTTTCTCCCCAGGAAAAGTTCTTTATTGCTTCTTTTCTTGTAAGGTCAGTCAACGGACGTGCTATAATTGCATAGTCTTTTACGAACTTCCGGAAGAATCCGGTTAAACCCAGAAAACGTCTTATTTCAGTTACAGAATTTGGTTTTTTAAAATGTTTTATAGCATTTACCTTGCATTCACCAGGTGTAACACCATCACAAGTAATTTTGTGTCCCAAAAAGTTTATTTCTTTCACCAAAAATTTGCATTTACTGTAGCGTAGTGTTAAATCATATTCCTCTAACAAACTCAAAAACTTCTGCAATATTTTTAACCCGTCATCGATAGTACGGCTCGGAATTATAACATCGTCTAAATACGCAATCACTCGATAGGGTTTCATTTTATCCACGATCTTATTCATCATGCATCATGGCATACGGTTATATTCATAGTGTCCATTATTAGTCACAAACGCGGTGTATTGTTTAGCACTTTCTTCCAATTCGATTTGGTGGTAACCCATATTAAAGTCTAATGTTGTATAGTACTCATTGGGGGCTAAGATACTTGGCTTGGATATCATAAGTGGTTTCAGGCTCTGGATCAGGGACTGATATCAGTCTTAGACCGGCCATAGTGACGAATGTCACGCGTGATTAGTTATCACGTCCTGCACGAGGTGCCCCTGCTTCTACTGATAATGGCGGATCTAGAGAGGACAACTCGATAAAACGCGCACCCCTTGAGTCATTGTGCCGAGCTCAGGGGAGGGAGAGTCAAGATCGGTACACAACGGTGACGAACTGGACTGTTTAAGGACTTTGTTTTCACTTTACATTTTGACTTGATGACATTGGGCTGGTAGGTGCGGTATTCTGCCACTTTAGTAGGTCGGGGTGAAACCCTACCAAAATGGCTGGTAGGCTAATGCTGCACCTGCCCACGTCCCGTTAAAACCGTGGCGGGCCTCAAGGTACGTTCCGGCTCCGTCGCCGTTAAGTTGGTGGTGTAGGTGCGGTTGAAGATTTTCCCGCTTCGCGTCCGGTCTGGCTCTGAACGCATTACTCATAAGGTAATGCGTCAACCCTCGCGTGGCCTCCCTGCGTAGCATAGATAACCACGAGATCGTTAAAGGGCGACTACACAATCGGCTCCGGATAGCGGCCTTGAGGGGGGACTTTTTTAGAATGGACAATACTAATACGAATCCGCCAAGGATGGGGTGCGGAAGAAGAGCGCTTTTGATGGAAATCCGTCAAATCAATCTTCAGCACTCTAAGGCGGCTTCCGCAAATTTGTTGCTCTGCCTTGAAAAAGGCGGAGTGGATATAGTCCTTGTCCAGGAGCCGTGGCTGAGTAGTAACGGCAGTAAGATTTCTGGATTAAGGACTGGAAAATTCAACACCTTGGTGCATGCGGAGGCAAGTAGGCCTAGATCCTGTGTGCTTGTTAAAAAAGAGATTAAAGCTTTTATTCTCTCTAATTTCAGCAATGCTGACGTAACCACGGTCTGCCTCGAGCGAGGAAGTAATGAAATGTGGGTGGTCTCAGCGTACATGCCCCACGGGGACGTAGTGGGACCACCACCTGCGATACTGGGTGAAATCACCGCTGAAGCAAGGCGGAGAGGTGTTGGCGTGATCATCGGTGCCGATGCAAATGCCCATCATAGCATTTGGGGAAGCTCGGATACCAACACTAGAGGTGAGTCTTTATTTACTTTTATTGTAGATGAGGGACTTTGTATATGTAATAGGGGGAATGACCCGACTTTTATTACTGCGTTAAGGGAGGAGGTCCTGGACCTCACCCTGGTTAGTAGAGAACTGGAAGGTCGGATATCTGGATGGAGGGTTCTCAACGAGCACTCCTTCTCTGATCACCGATATATTCAGTTCTCAGTGAACGAAGAACGTCCCGGTAAAATATCTTTTAGGAACCCTAAAAGTACTAACTGGGACTTGTATTGTAGGAAGCTGGGAGAGCTACTGCCTGCGGTGCCTATCATTAGTTCGGGCCTGTCCGAATCTGAGATAGACGTTCTGGTGGAAAACTTCACCTCGGCAAGCAATAGCGCCTTTCAGCTGTCCTGCCCATTGAAAACTTACAGGGGGAAGGGCAAGCCGCCCTGGTGGTCGGATTCTCTTGACGACCTAAGAGCGTCTAGTCGGCGGCTCTTCAACAGAGCCAGGAGGAGTAAATTACCCTCGGACTGGGAGCTCTATAAGGTGAGTCTGGGGATTTATAAATATGAAATAAGGATAGCCAAGCGAGATGCATGGCGAAGCTTCTGCGAAAACGTAGAAGGCTGCAATGAATCCGCGAGATTTAGAAAAATACTCTCTAGGAACCCCGCTCCTCTGGGGTATCTGAGAGATGATGGTGGGGACTGGTCGATGAGTAGCGAGGAGTCCCTAAGGCTTTTACTGGACAATCATTTTCCCGATGTCCCAGTTGCGCAGGGATCTTCGCCTGCATGGTCGGCGGTCGTTGGCCATGCAGAAGTGCCTGCCATTCCAATACGGGAAAGTCAGATAACCTGGGCTATAGGGTCGTTCAAGCCCTATAAGTCTCCGGGCCCGGATGGAATCATTCCTGCGCAGCTTCAAAGGTCTTTGGGGATTTCCTGCGGCTGGTTGGCCATCATATATACTAACTGCCTCAGGCTTAACTATATCCCGAAGTCTTGGCACACGGTTAGGGTTATTTTCATTCCGAAGGCCGGCAGAAGCTCTCATGTATCACCTAAGGATTTCAGGCCAATCAGTCTCTCGTCGTTTCTTCTTAAGACGTTTGAGCGGTTGATTGACCTGTACCTACGGGAAAGGATACCTCGGGGGTTACTGTCGGCTTCACAACATGCGTACTGCAAGGGCAGATCGACGGAAACGGCTCTCCATTCGATTGTAAAGCAAATAGAGGGGTCCCTAGAACACAAAGAGTATGCTCTGGGTGCCTTTCTAGACATCGAGGGAGCTTTTAACAATGTCTTACCGGGGTCAATCGAAAGAGCTCTGGTGGGTTTAGGAGTCGAGGCGGCTCTGGTTGAATTTATTAGCAAACTTCTATGCGGCAGAATTGTCGCAGCGCAGTGGGGAGGGGCCATAATTAAGAGGAAGGTGTGCAGGGGCACGCCACAGGGGGGTGTCCTATCTCCTCTCCTCTGGGTTGTGGTAGTCAACGAGCTTCTTGTGGAGCTGGAAGCCAATGGTTGTCGGGTGGTTGCCTATGCAGATGACCTCGCTATCCTAGTCAGAGGCAAATTTCTGGGCGCCCTGCGCGATGTTCTTCAGGGCTACCTGGATACTGTGGCTAGGTGGGCTGAATCATGTGGATTGGCGGTCAACCCGGGAAAAACGGAATTGGTCCTTTTCACAAGAAGATATAAGGTGCCCGATTTCAGAACTCCCTCGATTGCAGGGGTACCGTTGGTACTTTCTGATAGGGTTAAATATTTGGGGATTGTTTTGGACAAGAAACTGTCCTGGAGACCCAATGCGGAAGATCGGGCCAGGAAGGCCGCCATTGCCTTGTACTGCTGCAGAGGAGCTATCGGAAAGAGATGGGGACTCTCGCCAAGAATAGTACACTGGCTTTATGAGATGGTGGTCAAACCGATTCTGCTATATGGGGTGCTGGTCTGGTGGAAAGCACTGGACACGGCGAGCACCTCCAAAATGTTAGTGTCAGTGCAACGGACGGCGCTGATCGGTATCAGTGGCGCTCTCAGAACAACGCCTACCTTGGCACTGAACGTCATGCTGAACATATACCCAGTAGATATTGCGGGAAAGGCGGCCGCGGCAAGGTCGTTGGTCAGGCTTCGTGATATGGGATATAGACTTTCTGACCGCGGACACTCTAGCCTTCTTACCAGTTTCGACTTCATCCCGGACAGAACGGACTACTGTATGCCGATAACAGCTCCCTATACAACCTTCACCCCAGTTATTCCAGAGAGAGAGGATTGGGGAAGAGGAATTATCTGGGGCATGGGACCGGTTAACTTGTTCACGGATGGGTCAAAGCTGGATGGAAAGGTTTGTGGGGGGGTCTTTTGTCAAGAGCTAAATTTAAGCCGCAAGTTTAAGTTGGCTGATCACTGCAGTGTATTTCAAGCGGAAATTGCTGCGATTAAGGATGCGGTGGATGGAATGCTATCCAGTGCTACCACGGTTAGGGAATTTAACATCTACTCTGATAGCCAATCGGCTATCAAGGCCTTGAGCTCAACTACAGTGCGATCGAGGGTGGTCTGGGAGTGCCTGACCTCGCTTGCGATTGCATCGAATTATTTTACAATTAAGATTATCTGGGTCCCGGGCCATAGTGATATCCCGGGTAACTGTCAAGCGGATCTCTTAGCCCGCATCGGTACAACTGAACCGGACGAAGATGGCTGTAGGGACTTCGGGATCCCGCTGGCCACCTGTGGATTGCTCCTCCATAGCTGGGCCTCGAATCAGCTCAGCAAACGTTGGGCGGATACCACGTCTTGCAGGGTAGCAAGATCTTTCTGGCCGAAAGTGGATGGCAGGAGGTCTGCTGAAATAATTGGGTTCACTAAGGCTCACCTATCAATGGTCATTGGGGTTTTGACAGGGCACTGTCCCATGGGTATCCATGCGGTACGTCTCAATATACTGGAAACTCCATCCTGCTGCAGCTGTATGGAGGATGATGAGGTGGAATCACCAAATCACTTTATGCTTGATTGTCCAGCTTTTGCCAGAATTAGGCGAAAGTACTTCGGTCGCGACTCACTTGGATCTCCCGAGGATATATCCAAAGTTGAGATCGGTATCATTCGGAGCTTTATCGTTGCTACCCAACGATTCTCTAAGTAGCTGGATCTAGGTCACCGTTATTTTTGGTGTATGTGGTATCACAACGGACCTTCGTGTTGTCCAAGTGAGCTATCCTTATCAGGACAGCTACCACCTAACCTATCCTATCCTATAGTACTCATTACCTGCAAGCGATGCAAATAATTCGTCCATTACCGGCATTGGAAATGGTTGTTTCACCGTAACGCGGTTCAGTTGTCTAAAGTCAACACACAATCTATGCTTATTATCTTTTTTCTCCACGAGAACTACCGGCGCAGCATACGCGGAATCAGATATACGAATTACGTCTTTTGCTAATAAGTCTTGTTTTATTTCATCCAAGATTGGTCTTTTCGCGAAAGGTAACCGGTATGGTTTCATATTAATAGGAGTATCGCTGTCAAGCTTTATATTCATTTTTAGCAACTTGGCTTTTCCAAGAGTATTGAAACGGCCTTCGTATTTTCGCAACACTTTCTTTAAGTTTTCTTTTTCAACGGTCACGTTATCAATTATGTTCACTTTGGATTTCATCCAACAATCCTGTCCATCAATCACGAAAATATTTTCATTTGTGCATAACACATCTCTTCCCACTAGCACATCATAGTCAAGTTTATTGTCATCGATTATCAATAGATTCGCATCAACACACACATCATCAATTATCATATTACTTTTCATAAGCTCAAAACATTCATATTCGCCTCCTGCGAATCCTTTCAACTGAACAAAACATTTTTCTTTCAAATTATTTTCAAATCGATTTGCAAAATTTCTTTTAATTAACGATCGCGCACTGCCTGAATCTATTAGCGCTTCAACTACCACATTGTCTATTTTAACCATTTTCATATTACAATTTTCTTTGTTTTCTTCAATTGTGTTATGCGGCAGTTACCCACCGACGTGTGCCGTACGTAAGGACGTTTGTCGTACGAAGCACGTTTGACCGAACTCTCAATCCCGTAGGAATCAATGTGTGCGTCTGTGTACATGTACATAACATATTTGTGTGTGTATTGTTTACAGATAAGCACTGTTGCCATTGACCATTTTGCATGTATGCTTATGGAAACATCAACTTTTTCCAATTTAATTTTTGATATTGTAAAAGGCCGGAATACATATTAAATAAGTATAAATAGATTAAATATTTATAATCAGTACTTTTACATAATTATTTCGAATTATTTCCACAATTTTTCAAACTTAAATTAGGCGTTTTTGCATAAAATTGCAAACGGTCAAAAATTAGCGCACAAAAGTTTACTAGGCAACTCTGTCTAGTGAGAGAGCGATCAGCTGACACGTTCTTACGGAAAAAATCAAAATTGTTTTGATTTCTACGTTCCGGGCTACGTACGTACGGGCGTTGCACGTCGGTGATGCGGCAGTTACCCACCGACGTGTGCCGTACGTAAGGACGTTTGTCGTACGAAGCACGTTTGACCGAACTCTCAAGCCCGTAGGAATCAATGTGTGCGTCTGTGTACATATACATAACATATTTGTGTGTGTATTGTTTACAGATAAGCACGGTTGCCATTGACCATTTTGCATGTATGCTTATGGAAACATCAACTTTTTCCAATTAAATTTTTGATATTGTAAAAGGCCGGAATACATATTAAATAAGTATAAATAGATTAAATATTTATAATCAGCACTTTTACATAATTATTTCGAATTATTTCCACAATTTTTCAAACTTTAATTAGGCGTTTTTGCATAAAACTGCAAACGGTCAAAAATTAGCGCACAAAAGTTTACTAGGCAACTCTGTCTAGTGAGGGAGCGATCAGCTGACACGTTCATACGGAAAAAATCAAAATTGTTTTGATTTCTACGTTCCGGGCTACGTACGTACGGGCGTTGCACGTCGGTGAGTTTTCGTTTACATTGCACACTCATAAGATAGGTCGTGTCAGCTGACACGTTTTTTCTACGTACGTTCGTGAGTAACTGCCGCATGAGTTTTCGTTTACATTGCACACTCATAAGATAGGTCGTGTTAGCTGACACGTTTTTTCTACGTACGTTCGTGGGTAACTGCCGCATAATGCGGCAGTTACACTTAGATTTTTGTGTTGCTTCACAATTTTCTACATTATGCCCATACTTGTTGCATTTTGTACACTTTTTACGCTTTTGGGGCTCTGTGCAATTTCGAGAAATGTGCCCTGGCTTTCGACAATTATAACACACAATGCCTTGATTTTCTTTTCTTTCTTTGTTATTGTTATTATTTTTTGACGTTTGTTTTGCAGGCTTTTCTCGCGAAACATCTAACTTTGACACTGAGTCTGGTTTGTACGAATATGTGTTAACCGAGCAGTAATTTACAATTACTCTCAATAACTCATTAGCATGATTATACGTTTTTGCCGAAAATGAGCGCTTCATATCGATATCGTTTATCCCATTGAGGACATATTTTATTATCGATTGGTCATCTAACCCACCCTGTCTACTAACAGATAACACACGATAGTAGAATGTCTCTGGAATTTCACTCAATGCACGGCGCATACTCATTAATCTCATGTGAATTTCGGCTGCGTTTATTTGAGCAGGAAACTCAAACAAAAAGTCACTCACAAATCTTCACCAATTTGTATACACTTCTGGAGCAGAGTCCAGCCACAGTTTAGCACAACCTTTCATTTTTGCACTCACTGCAAATAATAATAATTTGTCACTCCAACCATATGCTTGGCGAAGTTGTTCTACTTTTCCAATAAATTGAACTGATGTCAACTCTTTCACAAAGAGTCAAAAGTTGGTAGAATACCAATGATATTTTGTACGCTCCCAAAATCTGAGCATGTTCTTCGTTCAGTTGGATACTCTCCCCTATCGCAACACATATTTGTTGATGGGTATGTATTTTGCACACATGTTGGTACATGCATGTTCGTGGTTACGTAGTTTGGTTGTGAAATACCAGCAAAATGTACTCTTCGCGTCGTATTTGGGATGTGTTGTACATTAAAATCTGCGGTATGACTTGGCATACATATTCTTGCTGTTCGATCATATTGAAATTGCATTTCTGGAGCAGGATTGTAAATGCTTGTGCTCGTCGGCTCTCCTACGTCACGATTCATTGTATACAAATTTGTCGCATTATGCGGCAGTTACTCACGAACGTACGTACCAAAAACGTGTCAGCTGACACAACCTATCTTATGAGTGTGCAATGTAAACGAAAACTCACCGATGTGGAACGCCCGTACGTACGTAGCCCGGAACGTAGAAATCAAAACAATTTTGATTTTTTCCGTAAGAACGTGTCAGCTGTTCGCTCTCTCACTAGACAGAGTTGCCTAGTAAACTTTTGTATGCTAATTTTTGACCGTTTGCAATTTTATGCAAAAACGCCTAATTAAAGTTTGAAAAATTGTGAAAATAATTCGAAATAATTATGTAAAAGTGCTGATTATAAATATTTTATCTATTTATACTTATTTAATATGTATTCCGGCCTTTTACAATATCAAAAATTAAATTGGAAAAAGTTGATGTTTCCATAAGCATGCATGCAAAATGGTCAATGGCAACAGTGCTTATCTGTAAACAATACACACACAAATATGTTATGTACATGTACACAGACGCACACATTGATTCCTACGGGCTTGAGAGTTCGGTCAAACGTGCTTCGTACGACAAACGTCCTTACGTACGGCACACGTCGGTGGGTAACTGCCACATTATGCTTTACTCCAGCGGTATTCTCTCCACTGTAGCATATCGGCTGCTGCACAGCTGCAAAGGAATGAGGAGACAAACCAACTGTTGTTCTCTCTGTTCCTACCGTTCGTATATCTCTACCATTTTGTAACGTCGGTGGTGCGATAGAGTGAGAAGATTGACATAGCGTCGTCAAATCATCTCCTGCTCTCATCGTCGGCGCCACTGAAAAATTTGAAATAATCCGTTGATTCGTGGGAATCAATTCATTTGTATGCGGGTTTGTATATATGTCATCGAATGTTCTGGAAGCTGAGCCTTGCATGTGGCGTTCCACAATATCTTCTGAAGATGCTGATGCAATTTCGTTACGATTTTCATTATTTCGCGAGGGTGACGATGCACTTAGCGGCGGTGTTTTATTAATACTTTTGCGAAGCGAATTATCTATGGATGTTTCTATTACCCGTAACCGGCGTTCAATACTTTCATTTAACGCGCTTTCGAATTGTTCATTAAACTGGTGCTCGCAGAGCTTTTCAACCAGCTTCGCTTTGTTCCCGGCGGTGGATAATCCAAGTTCACGCAAACGCTGGCGCAAATCTACCACTGTCATTTCACTAAACTTTTCCATTCTTATTTTATTTATTCTTTAGGTGTAAATTACGTGTCTCGCTTATGAACGTGCAACACTTTTTTTTCCTTATAGGCGCTTCGAATTTCGCGCACGAATATTCACGTTTCACTGTCAGGCATAGATCACGTCTCACTTCTGAACTGCCAGAAACTTACCGAGTGGTCTTCTACTCATTCACTTTTTGTCAGGGGTTTTTATATAAAATATAATGAATATTTAATAATTCAAAAGAATGGAATTACAAAGTTTAGGAAATACAAAGTTTATAATATTTTAAATTTCAATTAATTTATTACTGCCGCGCGATACCAATTCGTTTGAATGTTCTTCGTCAACTCTTCTCAACTAACTGCCCTTTCGCTTCGAGTCGCTCTTCGTTGTCATGTCAAGTAGGGATGCATTTTTAAGTATGTGACACTAGGGTAACCCTGGAATGTGTTTGTATGACATGGGTATCAAATGTAAGGTGTTAAAGATTATTTCAAAAGGGAGTGGGCCATAGTTCCATAGGTGGACGCCATATCGGGATATCGCCATAAAAGTGGACCAGGGGTGACTCTAGAATGTGTTTGTACGATATGGGTATCAAATGAAAGGTGTTACTTACTTACTTAATTGGCGCTTAACCGTCTAAACGGTTATGGCCGTCCAACAAGGCGCGCCAGTCGCTCCTTCGCTCCGCCAACCGGCGCCAATTGGTCACACCAAGGGAGTTTAAATCGTTTTCCACCTGGTCCATCCAACGGAGTGGGGGCCGCCCTCTACCTCTGCTTCCATAGGCGGGTTCCGAGCCGGAGCATTATCTTTCATTCGCATAACATGGCCTAGCCCGCGCAGCCGCTGCGTTTTAATTCGCTGGACTATGTTGATGTCTGCGTATAGCTCGTACAGCTCATCATTAAATCTTCTTCGGTACTCGCCATCGCCAACGCGTAGAGGTCCATAAATCTTTCGAAGAACTTTTCCCTCGAACACTCCCAAAGCCGCTTCATCTGCTGTTGTCATGGTCCATGCTTCTGCCCCATATAGCAGAACGGGTACGATAAGTGACTTGTAGAGTATGATTTTCATTCGCCGAGAGAGGACTTTACTTTTCAATTGCCTACCTAGTCCAAAGTAGCATTTATTGGCAAGATTTCGCTGGATTTCAGTACTGATGTTGTTGCTAGTGTTGATGCTGGTTCCCAAATAAACGAAGTCTTTTACTATTTCGAAATTATGGCTGCCAACAGTAGCGTGGTTGCCAAGGCGCATATGCGCTGACTCTTTGCTCGATGACAGCAGGTACTTCGTTTTGTCCTCATTCACCATCAAACCCCTCTTTACCGCTTCTTTTTCCAGCTTGGAGTAAGCAGAACTAACAGCGCGGGTGTTTAGGCCGATGATATCAATGTCATCAGCATATGCCAGTAATTGCACGCTTTTATAGTATATTGTTCCAGTGCGGTTAAGTTCTGCAGCTAGTATAATTTTCTCCAGCATCAAATTAAAGAAATTGCACGATAGGGGGTCACCCTGTCTGAAACCTCGTTTAGTTTCGAACGGCTCGGAGAGGTCCTTCCCAATTCTGACTGAGCTGATGGTGTTTCTCAGCGTCATTTTGCACAGCCGTATAAGTTTTGCGGGGAAACCAAATTCAGACATAGCGGCATATAGGCAGCTCCTTTTCGTGCTGTCGAAGGCGGCTTTAAAGTCGACGAAGAGGTGATGTGTGTCGATTCTCTTTTCACGGTTTTTTTCCAAGATTTGGCGCATTGTGAAAATCTGGTCGATGGTAGATTTACCAGGTCTGAAGCCGCACTGATAAGGTCCAATCAGCCGGTTCACGGTGGGCTTCAATCTTTCGCACAATACACTTGAAAGGACCTTATCTGCGATATTAAGAAGGCTGATTTCACGATAGTTGGTGCATTTTGCAGAATCCCCCTTCTTGTGGACTGGGCAAAGAACACTTAGATTCCAACCGTCGGGCATGCTTTCGTCCGCCCATATTTTGCTAAGAAGCTGCTGCATGCGCCTTACCAACTCCTCGCCGCCGAACTTGAATAGCTCCGCAGGCAATCCATCAGCGCCCACGGCCTTGTTGTTTTTCAATCTGGTTATTGCTATTCTAACTTCATCATAATCGGGCGGGGGGACATATATTCCATCATCATCGATTGCGGGATCGGGTTCTTCATCTCTGCGCGGTGAATTGCTGCCTCCATTTAGGAGAGCAGAGAAGTGTTCCCTCCATAATCTAAGCACTCTCTGGACATCAGTTACAAGGTCGCCGCTTTCATTCCTACAGGATTTTGACCCTGTCTTAAAACCTTCCGTCTGTCGCCGTATTTTTTGGTAGAATTTTCGGGCGTTATTCCTGGTGGCTATCAGCTCAAGCTCCTCGCACTCACGCCTTTCTGCTTCTGCTTTTTTCTTCCTGAAGAGGCGTCTCGCTTCCCTTTTCAACTCACGATAGCGTTCACACATTCCTCTTGTCGCGCTCGCTTTTAACGTAGCCCTGTAGGCAGCGTCTTTTCTTTCGGTTGCAACGCGGCATTCTTCATCATACCAGTTGTTTTTTCGTGGCCGCCGGTAACCAATTTTTTCCTCGGCGGCAGTACGAAGTGCTTTGGAGATATGCTCCCACTGCTCCTGTATTCCTTCAGGATGAGTTGTGCCCTCAGAGAGCAGGTGTGAGAGTCGAGTTGCGAAATCATTGGCAGTCTGTTGTGATTGAAGCTTTTCGACGTCTAGCTTTCCTTGTGTTTTTTGTTCCTTGTTTTTAGCCGCGTTGAGGCAGGTGCGTATTTTGGCTGCAACGAGATAATGGTCCGAATCGATGTTAGGTCCTCGGATCGTGCGCACATCTAAAACACTGGAGGCATGCCGTCCGTCTATCACAACGTTATCGATCTGATTGCGAGTATTTCGATCAGGAGACAGCCATGTAGCTTGATGTATCTTTTTATGCATGAACCTCGTGCTTGATATGACCATATTTCGAGCACCGGCAAAGTAAATCAGCCTCAGTCCGTTAGGAGAAGTTTCATTGTGTAGGCTGAACTTTCCGACTGTAGGGCCAAAAACACCTTCTTTGCCCACCCTGGCGTTAAAGTCGCCAAGCACGACTTTTATATCATGACGGGGGCAGCGCTCGTATGTGCGTTCTAATTGTTCATAAAAAGTGTCTTTCACCTCATCGTCTTTCTCCTCTGTCGGCGCATGGGCGCATATGAATGATATATTAAAAAATTTTGCTTTTATTCGGATAGCGGCGAGACGCTCGGCTACAGGCGTGAACGCCAGCACTTGGCGACAAAGTCTCTCTCCCACCACGAATCCGACGCCGAAACTGCGCTTATTCGTATGGCCACTCCAATATCTGTCACAATTTTTGATCTTCTTTCTTCCCTGCTTCGTCCAACGCATTTCTTGGATGGCGGTGATCTCAGATTTTGCTTTGACGAGGACATCAACCAGCCGGGCATCTGCACCAATCCCATTCAGGGAGCGGGCGTTCCAGGTGCATGCCCTCAATTCATTGTCCTTCAAACGTTTGCCATGGTCGTCATCAATAGAGAGTGTATTTATCCGAGGCTTGTTGTTATATTTCATTGGAGTATGGTTTTACGTGGCGGGTCCCAAGCCCAGCGCACAACCCGCTCAGCGGGGGTGAAAATATTACTTGGCACGTTTATATAGCTAGCCGCTTGCTCCAAGACAGACGCCCGCTTGCAGCCGCACCTAGAGGTGTACAGACGCTGCCGATGAGATCTCCCCCGGCTAGCCCTTAAACCGATTATGTCAGTGTGGCCTAGCCAGGTTGTCGCCTTCTCACATTAGCTCACCGCTAAACGGGTGTTTAGCGGCTACCCAGAGGATACTTGGCCACAAGCGACTGGCAGTAGTGAGCTGCTTGAACCGCATGCAAAAGAATCGCTCTGGCCATTCCCAGGAGAATGGCGGTCAGAAACTTTCCCCACTTTCGTGGACTTCTACACACGACACCATGAAAGGTGTTAATGATTATTTAAAAGGGAGTGAGCCTTTGACGATTTAGTCTTGCAGACTTTAGCAACTACAAATCGTGTGCTACCAAACAACTTTAGCATATCGGTAAAATTACGCTGATTAAATGGCAGTGGCGAGCAATCAGTACGATCTACAGTGGAACTGGTACGTCAACAACAAGACGCGCCTGTCGCTTCTTCGTTGTACTGACCTGCTCCTTTCAGCGGAGTAGGGGCTTCCCTCTTCTTGGACAACGCTAATTTCTGCATAAAGTTCGTACCCATCGCGGACGCGTAGAGGCTCATCAAGCTTTCGAAGAACTTTTCTCTCGAACACTCTCAGTGCTGCCTTATCTGATGTTGTCTGACTCATGCTTCTGAACCGTATAGCAGGACGGATACGATAAGTGTCTTGTAGAGAATGACCTTTGTTTGACGAGAGACGACTTTGGCTAGCTATGCTCAACCGTAAAGTCAATCTCACAAATGCAGATGGCGGGTCTTCTATTACGTCACCGAAAAAGAGGTTGAAAAAGCCAGCAAACATGCTAAACCATAAATCTTGGTAAACCATCAAAAGCTGTAGAGCCGGACCCGATTGCCACACGAATGTTTACAAATCTTACCAATGAAGGATTTAAATACCTGGCGCTTGTATCCTGCCCACTTTTGTGAACCCTGAAAATTTTTAAATGGCGACAGTCCTACCGCCACTATAGTCTGGAAAACCAGCTAGCGTATTAGACTCATATCATCCGATATTTTTTCTGTCGCCAGTAGCCAAGCCGTGCTACTCCCTTATTGCACCGTAAACCTGGGACTTGTGTTAGCATGTCCCTCGAACATTGGAACCTCATCATGAAACAGTACTCATAGCTCAAGACTTATCAAAATCCTTTGACGCAGTCAATCACAGCACGCTACTGCAAGACTTGGAAGAATCTACACTTCCTTCCAGTCTCAAAAGGTTGACCACAAATTATCTGTGTAGTCGGCAGACTTCGGCTCAGTTCAGGAACGTAGTATTAACAAGTAAAGGTGTCCAAGTTCGGGTGTAACCGAACATTATATACTCCGCGTTAGCTTCAGTTGTACATTTCATTTCAGATAAATTACTTTTCTACGCAGCACGTGGCACCGCCCGTTTAAAAAAAAAATGTCTCCCCATTTCCTCTTGCCATAAAACTTGATAAGTGAAATATCATTGATTCAGAACTATTTTTTGCTAAGTTATAGCTTATTATTTTCGTTCACGACCCTTTTAATAACCTTTTATATAAAAGTGGGCGTGGTCCTTAACCGATTTCGTTAATTTTTCTTCAAAGCATTCCCTATAGTAAGGGCAACCTCTCTGCTGAATTTTGTTACGATAGGTTTAACGATTTTACACAAGTGGGCGGTGCCACGCCCATTTTAAAAATGTTTTTCAAATTTTTGTCAGAGTCAATATCAGTACACATGTCAAATTTTAATATTCTAGGTGTATTATTTACTAAATAAAAAGGTTTTTGTGTGTTTCTTATAAAAAGTGGGCGTGGTTATCAACCGATTTCGCCCATTTTCAATACCAATCTCTTCTGGGTCCAGATAAGCTCGTGTACCAAATTTGGTGAAGATATCTCAATATTTATTCAAGTTGTCGTGTTAACGGACGGACGGACATGGCTCAATCAAATTTTTTTTCGATACTGATGATTTTGATATATGGAAGTCTATATCTATCTCTATTCCTTTATACCTGTACAACCAACCGTTATCCAATCAAAGTTAATATACTCTGTATGCAAAGCACGCTGGGTATAAAAATAAGAACCCAAGCTGTCGATATTATAACTGGGTAAAATCTTGTTAGCACCGAACTTGTACTTATTTGGCAATTTAGGTCTAGCTCCGAACCAGAAATATGTATCACTAGTTACTGACTGAGAGGATTTCAGGGAACCGCCAGGCTCCGTTTGGAATCGGCATAAAATATGGGACATATATGTTCTATGGTCTTCCAATTTGTAGGGAAAGTCAAAAGGGAGCAAGTCGCAAATTCGAAGAGAAGTTCGGCTTAAATCATAGTGGAAATAAATCGCGCCAAGCACTATTTATTATCTTTTTTCATTTTAATTTTTTATGGTTAATGCGTCAAGCGTAATACAAATTCTAAATCAGTTGAGCAAATAGCTTTTGTTCTGCCAAAATAACAAATTCAAGGTTGTTATGTTTATTCCAGCAAAATGAAATTAGTGCGTGTATTCTATTCTTTTTCAAAGGAAAATTTAATTGTGCTTATTTGTTCGTTTCTATATTTGTTAAATTGAATTGTGTTATTAACTTCACATAGGTTAAGTGATACGTGTACAATATGACCGTATTTTTAACCCTTTCACGCATATTTCATGTTTCTTTATTCAGTTTATGATTCACAATAATCTCACAGGCTAGATTAACAAAAACTTCTTATATATAAGTAAAACGTGTTAAAAAATTAACATAATATAGAGAATAACACATCTTTAAAACAAAAGCGTGATACCGAAAAATCAATACAATGGTCATTGTTTAATGAGTTGATGGCAATTAGAGCGCGTGTGATCGGCCCATTTAGAGCATAATTAGACTTAAACTGGTCAATAGAAAACAGGTTATGTTGCCGCAAATTCCGTGATGGAACATAAAAGTTCAAAGACACCAACGGCATGAAACATTCGATATTGCCATTAATGATGCCGTAGATAAATATTATCGATGGGATAACCCTTCTACTCTCTAACGTATCCAGATTTATTAGCCTATATCTTGAGATATATGAGGGGAGAGGAAAATCTTATATCAGACTAGTAGATCCGGCAGACATTGTTCTGCCCTAAATTTGGTCTATATGCATACATTTTAATAAGCTTTCCGTCTTTTTCTCTTCATCTACCTCTATCTTCGTCTCACTCTATCTCTTTCTCAGTCTCCTTTTCCTTCCCTCTATTCTCTTCTCTCAAGTTCTCCTCATTCTTCTTTATACCTAATTGTCAGTCCCAGAGGGTGGTATGTATTTTGTTCCAGTCCCATCCCGAGTCCCCGTCCCACTCCGAGTCTCAATCCCAGTCCTAGTCCTAATCGCAGTCCCAGTCCGCCTCTGGTCTACGTCCCGGCAAAAAGGATCGTAAATAATAATATAGGCAAATTTATATACCAAATTTCAAGCAAATCGAATAGGACGTATGTAAATAGTTATGTGGGTATTATTAATTCATGTCTTTATTTCGGCTTCGCATGCATATTTATCAGTTTTGCCGTGTTGATGCGACTAAATCGAATATCACAATGAAAATTACTTTAAAGCTCTCAGAAACAGCTTTCACTTGATATCCATATTACACACACATTCTAGGGGTATCCGCGTCCATAATATAAAAACACATGCTAGTAGGATCCTGATCCACGATTTGCTCTATACATATCTTGAGAACCTAGTCACAAACAGGTATGAAAATTACCAGATACTGAAGCACTAATCAACTGCTTTCATTTGTTATCCACTACTACTTTATCTACTTTACTGAAGCTTTTCAGTGAATATGCATCTCCCATGCATCAGCTGCCGTTTGGAATCGGCATAAAACATATATGTCCCGTCTGCCAATTTGTAGGGAAAATCAAAAGGGAGCAAGACGCATATTCGAAGAGAAGTTCGGCCTAATCTTAGTGGAAATAAATCGCGCCAAGCAATATTTATTATCTTTTTTCTTTTTAATTTTTTATGGTTAATGCGTCAATCGTATAACAAACTTTAAATCAGTTAAACAAATAAATAGCTTTTGTTCTACCAAAATAACAAATTCAAGGTTGTTTTATGTTTATTCCAGCAAAATGAAATTAGTGCGTATCTATCTATCTTTTATATATATAAAGTTAAAATTATGAATGTTTGTATGTAGGTATACATCGGGTTGCATCCTACAGGGATCGGCCCATCACAACTAAATTTGAATCACCCACTAGAAACCTTCCAAAGATGGTCATAGACTAAACATAACTTCAATAAAAACAAGTAAGGAAGGCTAAGTTCGGGTGTAACCGAACATTACATACTCAGTTGAGAGCTATGGAGACAAAATAAGGGAAAATCACGTCGTAGTAAAATGAACCGAGGGAAACCCTGGAATGTGTTTATATGACATGTGTATCAAATGGAAGGTATTAAAGAGTATTTTAAGAGGGAGTGGGCCATAGTTCTATAGATAGACGCCATTTAGGGATATCGCCATAACGGTGGACCAGGGCTGACTCTAGAATTTGTTTGTACGATATGGGTATCAAATGAAAGGTGTTAATGAGTATTTTAAAAGGGCGTGGGCCTTAGTTTTATAGGTGGACGCCTTTTCGAGATATTGCAATAAAGGTGGACCAGGGGTGACTCTAGAATAAGTTTGTACAATATGGGTATCAAATTAAAGGTGTTAATGAGTCTTTTAAAAGGGAGTGGGTCTTAGTTCTATAGGTGGACGCCTTTTCGAGATGTCGCCATAAAGGTGGACCAGGGATGACTCTAGAATTTGTTTGTACGATATGGCTATCAAACGAAAGGTGTTAATAAGTATTTTAAAAGGGAATGGGCCTTAGTTCTATGGGTGGACGCCTTTTCGGGATATCGCCATAAACGTGGACCAGGGGTGACTCTAGAATGCGTTTGTACAATATGGGTATCAAATGGAAGCTGTTAATGAGTATTTTAAAAGGAGTGGGTCTTAGTTCTATAGGTGGACGCCTTTTCGAGATATCGCCATAAAGGTGGACCAGGGATGACTCTAGAATTTGTTTGTACGATATGGGTATCAAATGAAAGGTGTTAATGAGTATTTTAAAAGGGAGTGGGTCTTAGTTCTATATGTGGACGCCTTTTCGAGATATCGCCATAAAGGTGGACCAGGGATGACTCTAGAATTCGTTTGTACGATATGGGTATCAAACGAAAGGTGTTAATAAGTATTTTAAAAGGGAATGGGCCTTAGTTCTATGGGTGGACGCCTTTTCGGGATATCGCCATAAACGTGGACCAGGGGTGACTCTAAAATGCGTTTGTGCAATATGGGTATCAAATGGAAGGTGTTAATGAGTATTTTAAAAGGGAGTGGGCCGTAGTTCCATAGGTGGACGCCATTTCGGGATATCGCCATAACGGTGGAGCAGGGCTGACTCTAGAATTTGTTTGTACGATATGGGTATCAAATGGAAGGTGTTAATGAGTTTTTTAAAAGGGCATGGGGCTTAGTTCTATAGGTGGACGCCTTTTCGAGATATCGCCATAAAGGTGGACCAGGGGTGACTCTAGACTTTTTTTGTACGATATGGGTATCAAATTAAAGGTATTAATGAGGGTTTTAAAAGGGCGTGCGGCTTAGTTCTATAGGTGGACGCCTTTTCGAGATATCGCCATAAAGGTGGACCAGGGGTGACTCTAGAATGCGTTTGTACAATACGGGTATCAAACGAAAGGTGTTAATGAGTATTTTAAAGGGAGTGGGCCTTAGTTCTATAGGTGGACGCCTTTTCGGGACAGCGCCATAAAGGTGGACCATGGGTGACTCTAGACTTTGTTTGTACGATATGGGTATCAAATGAAAGGTGTTAATGAGTATTTTAAAAGGGAGTGGGCCTTAGTTCTATAGGTGGACGCCTTTTCTAGATATTGCCATAAAGGTGGACCAGGGGTGACTCTAGAATGCGTTTGTACAATACGGGTATCAAACGAAAGGTGTTAATGAGTATTTTAAAGGGAGTGGGCCTTAGTTCTATAGGTGGACGCCTTTTCGAGATATCGCCATAAAGGTGAACCAGGGGCGACTCTAGAATTGGTTTGTACGATATGGGTATCAAACGAAAGGTGTTAATAAGTATTTTAAAAGGGCGTGGGCCTTAGTTCTATAGGTGGACGCCTTTTCTAGATATTGCCATAAAGGTGGACCAGGGGTGACTCTAGAATTGGTTTGTACGATATGGGTATCAAATGAAAGGTGTTAATGAGTATTTTGAAAGGGAGTGGGCCTTAGTTCTATAGGTGGACGCCTTTTCTAGATATCGCCATAAAGGTGGACCAGGGGTGACTCTAGAATGCGTTTGTACAATACGGGTATCAAACGAAAGGTGTTAATGAGTATCTTAAAGGGAGTGGGCCTTAGTTCTATAGGTGGAAGCCTTTTCGAGATATCGCCATAAAGGTGAACCAGGGGTGACTCTAGAATTGGTTTGTACGATATGGGTATCAAACGAAAGGTGTTAATAAGTATTTTAAAAGGGCGTGGGCCTTAGTTCTATAGGTGGACGCCTTTTCTAGATATTGCCATAAAGGTGGACCAGGGGTGACTCTAGAATGCGTTTGTACAATATGGGTATCAAATGAAAGGTGTTAATGAGTATTTTAAAAGGGAGTGGGTCTTAGTTCTATGGGTGGACGCCTTTTCGGGATATCGCCATAAACGTGGACAAGGGGTGACTCTAAAATGCGTTTGTACAATATGGGTATCAAATGGAAGATGTTAATGAATTTTTTAAAAGGGAGTGGGTCTTAGTTCTATAGGTGGACGCCTTTTCGAGATATCGCCATAAAGGTGGACCAGGGATGACTCTAGAATTTGTTTGTACGATATGGGTATCAAATGAAAGGTGTTAATGAGTATTTTAAAAGGGAGTGGGTCTTAGTTCTATAGGTGGAAGCCTTTTCGGGATATCACCATAAACGTGGACCAGGGGTGACTCTAGAATGCGTTTGTACAATATGGGTATCAAATGGAAGATGTTAATGAATTTTTTAAAAGGGAGTGGGTCTTAGTTCTATAGGTGGACGCCTTTTCGAGATATCGCCATAAAGGTGGACCAGGGATGACTCTAGAATTTGTTTGTACGATATGGGTATCAAATGAAAGGTGTTAATGAGTATTTTAAAAGGGAGTGGGTCTTAGTTCTATAGGTGGACGCCTTTTCGAGATATCGCCATAAAGGTGGACCAGGGATGACTCTAGAATTTGTTTGTACGATATGGGTATCAAATGAAAGAAGTTAATGAGTATTTTAAAAGAGAGTGGGTCTTAGTTCTATAGGTGGAAGCCTTTTCGAGATATCGCCATAAAGGTGGACCAGGGATGACCCTAGAATTTGTTTGTACGATATGGGTATGAAATGAAAGATGTTAATGAGTATTTTAAAAGGGAGTGAGTCTTAGTTCTATAGGTGGACCCCTTTTCGAGATATCGCCATAAAGGTGGACCAGGTATGACTCTAGAATTTGTTTTTACGATATGGGTATCAAATGAAAGGTGTTAATGAGTATTTTAAAAGGGAGTGGGTCTTAGTTCTATAGGTGGACGCCTTTTCGAGATATCGCCATAAAGGTGGACCAGGGATGACTCTAGAATTTGTTTTTACGATATCGGTATCAAATGAAAGGTGTTAATGAGTATTTTAAAAGGGAGTGGGTCTTAGTTCTATAGGTGGACGCCTTTTCGAGATATCGCCATAAAGGTGGACCAGGGATGACTCTAGAATTGGTTTGTACGATATGGGTATCAAACGAAAGGTGTTAATAAGTATTTTAAAAGGGAATTGGCCTTAGTTCTATGGGTGGACACCTTTTCGGGATATCGCCATAAACGTGGACCAGGGGTGACTCTAAAATGCGTTTGTGCAAAATGGGTATCAAATGGAAGGTGTTAATGAGTATTTTAAAAGGGCATGGGTGTTAGTTCTATAGGTGGACGCCTTTTCGAGATATCGCCATAAAGGTGGACCAGGGATGACTCTAGAATTTGTTTGTACGATATGGGTATCAAACGAAAAGTGTTAATGAGTATTTTAAAAGGAAGTGGGCCTTAGTTCTATAGGTGGACGCCTTTTCGAGATATCGTCATAAAGGTGGACCAGGGGTGATTCTAGAATTTGTTTGTACGATATGGGTATCAAACGAAAGGTGTTAATAAGTATTTTAAAAGGGAATGGGCCTTAGTCCTATGGGTGGACGCCTTTTCGGGATATCGCCATAAACGTGGACCAGGGGTGACTCTAAAATGCGTTTGTACAATATGGGTATCAAATGGAAGGTGTTAATGTGTATTTTAAAAGGGAATGGGTCTTAGTTCTATAGGTGGACGCTTTTTCGAGATATCGCCATAAAGGTGGACCAGGGATGACTCTAGAATTTTTTTGTACGATATGGGTATCAAATGAAAGGTGTTAATGAGCATTTTAAAAGGGAGTGGGTCTTAGTTCTATAGGTGGACGCCTTTTCGAGATATCGCCATAAAGGTGGACCAGGGATGACTCTAGAATTTGTTTGTACGATATGGGTATCAAACGAAAGGTGTTAATATGTATTTTAAAAGGGAATGGGCCTTAGTTCTATGTGTGGACGCCTTTTCAGGATATCGCCATAAACGTGGATCAGGGGTGACTCTAAAATGCGTTTGTATAATATGGGTATCAAATGAAAGGTGTTAATGAGTATTTTAAAAGGGAGTGGGCCTTAGTTCTATAGGTGGACGCCTTTTCGAGACATCGCCATAAAGGTGGACCATGGGTGACTCTAGACTTTGTTTGTACGATATGGGTATCAAATGAAAGGTGTTAATGAGTATTTTAAAAGGGAGTGGGCCTTAGTTCTATAGGTCGACGCCTTTTCGAGATATCGCCATAAAGGTGGACCAGGGATGACTCTAAAATTTGTTTGTACGATATGGGTACCAAACGAAAGGTGTTAATAAGTATTTTAAAAGGGAATGGGTCTTAGATCTATAGGTGGACGCCTTTTCGAGATTTCGCCATAAAGGTGGACCAGGGGTGACTCTAGAATGCGTTTGTACAATACGGGTATCAAACGAAAGGTGTTAATGAGTATTTTAAAAGGGCGTTGGCCTTAGTTCTATAGGTGGACGCCTTTTCTAGATATTGCCATAAAGGTGGACCAGGGGTGACTCTAGAATGCGTTTGTACAATACGGGTATCAAACGAAAGGTGTTAATGAGTATTTTAAAGGGAGTGGGCCTTAGTTCTATAGGTGGACGCCTTTTCGAGATATCGCCATAAAGGTGAACCAGGGGCGACTCTAGAATTGGTTTGTACGATATGGGTATCAAACGAAAGGTGTTAATAAGTATTTTAAAAGGGAGTGGGCCTTAGTTCTATAGGTGGACGCCTTTTCGAGATATCGCCATAAAGGTGAACCAGGGGCGACTCTAGAATTGGTTTGTACGATATGGGTATCAAACGAAAGGTGTTAATAAGTATTTTAAAAGGGCGTGGGCCTTAGTTCTATAGGTGGACGCCTTTTCTAGATATTGCCATAAAGGTGGACCAGGGGTGACTTTAGAATGCGTTTGTACAATACGGGTATCAAACGAAAGGTGTTAATGAGTATTTTAAAGGGAGTGGGCCTTAGTTCTATAGGTGGACGCCTTTTCGAGATATCGCCATAAAGGTGAACCAGGGGCGACTCTAGAATTGGTTTGTACGATATGGGTATCAAACGAAAGGTGTTAATAAGTATTTTAAAAGGGCGTGGGCCTTAGTTCTATAGGTGGACGCCTTTTCTAGATATTGCCATAAAGGTGGACCAGGGGTGACTCTAGAATTGGTTTGTACGATATGGGTATCAAATGAAAGGTGTTAATGAGTATTTTGAAAGGGAGTGGGCCTTAGTTCTATAGGTGGACGCCTTTTCTAGATATCGCCATAAAGGTGGACCAGGGGTGACTCTAGAATGCGTTTGTACAATACGGGTATCAAACGAAAGGTGTTAATGAGTATTTTAAAGGGAGTGGGCCTTAGTTCTATAGGTGGACGCCTTTTCGAGATATCGGCATAAAGGTGAACCAGGGGCGACTCTAGAATTGGTTTGTACGATATGGGTATCAAACGAAAGGTGTTAATAAGTATTTTAAAAGGGCGTGGGCCTTAGTTCTATAGGTGGACGCCTTTTCTAGATATTGCCATAAAGGTGGACCAGGGGTGACTCTAGAATGCGTTTGTACAATATGGGTATCAAATGAAAGGTGTTAATGAGTATTTTAAAAGGGAGTGGGTCTTAGTTCTATGGGTGGACGCCTTTTCGGGATATCGCCATAAACGTGGACAAGGGGTGACTCTAGAATGCGTTTGTACAATATGGGTATCAAATGGAAGATGTTAATGAATTTTTTAAAAGGGAGTGGGTCTTAGTTCTATAGGTGGACGCCTTTTTGAGATATCGCCATAAAGGTGGACCAGGGATGACTCTAGAATTTGTTTGTACGATATGGGTATCAAATGAAAGGTGTTAATGAGTATTTTAAAAGGGAGTGGGTCTTAGTTCTATAGGTGGAAGCCTTTTCGGGATATCGCCATAAACGTGGACCAGGGGTGACTCTAGAATGCGTTTGTACAATATGGGTATCAAATGGAAGATGTTAATGAATTTTTTAAAAGGGAGTGGGTCTTAGTTCTATAGGTGGACGCCTTTTCGAGATATCGCCATAAAGGTGGACCAGGGATGACTCTAGAATTTGTTTGTACGATATGGGTATCAAATGAAAGGTGTTAATGAGTATTTTAAAAGGGAGTGGGTCTTAGTTCTATAGGTGGACGCCTTTTCGAGATATCGCCATAAAGGTGGACCAGGGATGACTCTAGAATTTGTTTGTACGATATGGGTATCAAATGAAAGATGTTAATGAGTATTTTAAAAGAGAGTGGGTCTTAGTTCTATAGGTGGAAGCCTTTTCGAGATATCGCCATAAAGGTGGACCAGGGATGACCCTAGAATTTGTTTGTACGATATGGGTATCAAATGAAAGATGTTAATGAGTATTTTAAAAGGGAGTGAGTCTTAGTTCTATAGGTGGACCCCTTTTCGAGATATCGCCATAAAGGTGGACCAGGTATGACTCTAGAATTTGTTTTTACGATATGGGTATCAAATGAAAGGTGTTAATGAGTATTTTAAAAGGGAGTGGGTCTTAGTTCTATAGGTGGACGCCTTTTCGAGATATCGCCATAAAGGTGGACCAGGGATGACTCTAGAATTTGTTTTTACGATATGGGTATCAAATGAAAGGTGTTAATGAGTATTTTAAAAGGGAGTGGGTCTTAGTTCTATAGGTGGACGCCTTTTCGAGATATCGCCATAAAGGTGGACCAGGGATGACTCTAGAATTGGTTTGTACGATATGGGTATCAAACGAAAGGTGTTAATAAGTATTTTAAAAGGGAATTGGCCTTAGTTCTATGGGTGGACACCTTTTCGGGATATCGCCATAAACGTGGACCAGGGGTGACTCTAAAATGCGTTTGTGCAAAATGGGTATCAAATGGAAGGTGTTAATGAGTATTTTAAAAGGGCATGGGTGTTAGTTCTATAGGTGGACGCCTTTTCGAGATATCGCCATAAAGGTGGACCAGGGATGACTCTAGAATTTGTTTGTACGATATGGGTATCAAACGAAAAGTGTTAATGAGTATTTTAAAAGGAAGTGGGCCTTAGTTCTATAGGTGGACGCCTTTTCGAGATATCGTCATAAAGGTGGACCAGGGGTGATTCTAGAATTTGTTTGTACGATATGGGTATCAAACGAAAGGTGTTAATAAGTATTTTAAAAGGGAATGGGCCTTAGTCCTATGGGTGGACGCCTTTTCGGGATATCGCCATAAACGTGGACCAGGGGTGACTCTAAAATGCGTTTGTACAATATGGGTATCAAATGGAAGGTGTTAATGTGTATTTTAAAAGGGAATGGGTCTTAGTTCTATAGGTGGACGCTTTTTCGAGATATCGCCATAAAGGTGGACCAGGGATGACTCTAGAATTTTTTTGTACGATATGGGTATCAAATGAAAGGTGTTAATGAGTATTTTAAAAGGGAGTGGGTCTTAGTTCTATAGGTGGACGCCTTTTCGAGATATCGCCATAAAGGTGGACCAGGGATGACTCTAGAATTTGTTTGTACGATATGGGTATCAAACGAAAGGTGTTAATATGGATTTTAAAAGGGAATGGGCCTTAGTTCTATGTGTGGACGCCTTTTCAGGATATCGCCATAAACGTGGACCAGGGGTGACTCTAAAATGCGTTTGTATAATATGGGTATCAAATTAAAGGTGTTAATGAGTATTTTAAAAGGGAATGGGTCTTAGTTCTATAGGTGGACGCGTTTTCGAGATATCGCCATAAAGGTGGACCAGGGATGGCTCTAGAATTTTTTTGTACGATATGGGTATCAAATGAAAGGTGTTAATGAGTATTTTAAAAGGGAGTGGGTCTTAGTTCTATAGGTCGACGCCTTTTCGAGATATCGCCATAAAGGTGGACCAGGGATGACTCTAGAATTTGTTTGTACGATATGGGTATCAAACGAAAGGTGTTAATAAGTATTTTAAAAGGGAATTGGCCTTAGTTCTATGGGTGGACACCTTTTCGGGATATCGCCATAAATGTGGACCAGGGGTGACTCTAAAATGCGTTTGTGCAAAATGGGTATCAAATGGAAGTTGTTAATGAGTATTTTAAAAGGGCATGGGTGTTAGTTCTATAGGTGGACGCCTTTTCGAGATATCGCCATAAAGGTGGACCAGGGATGACTCTAGAATTTGTTTGTACGATATGGGTATCAAACGAAAAGTGTTAATGAGTATTTTAAAAGGAAGTGGGCCTTAGTTCTATAGGTGGACGCCTTTTCGAGATATCGTCATAAAGGTGGACCAGGGGTGATTCTAGAATTTGTTTGTACGATATGGGTATCAAACGAAAGGTGTTAATAAGTATTTTAAAAGGGAATGGGCCTTAGTCCTATGGGTGGACGCCTTTTCGGGATATCGCCATAAACGTGGACCAGGGGTGACTCTAAAATGCGTTTGTACAATATGGGTATCAAATGGAAGGTGTTAATGTGTATTTTAAAAGGGAATGGGTCTTAGTTCTATAGGTGGACGCTTTTTCGAGATATCGCCATAAAGGTGGACCAGGGATGACTCTAGAATTTTTTTGTACGATATGGGTATCAAATGAAAGGTGTTAATGAGCATTTTAAAAGGGAGTGGGTCTTAGTTCTATAGGTGGACGCCTTTTCGAGATATCGCCATAAAGGTGGACCAGGGATGACTCTAGAATTTGTTTGTACGATATGGGTATCAAACGAAAGGTGTTAATATGTATTTTAAAAGGGAATGGGCCTTAGTTCTATGTGTGGACGCCTTTTCAGGATATCGCCATAAACGTGGACCAGGGGTGACTCTAAAATGCGTTTGTATAATATGGGTATCAAATTAAAGGTGTTAATGAGTATTTTAAAAGGGAATGGGTCTTAGTTCTATAGGAGGACGCGTTTTCGAGATATCGCCATAAAGGTGGACCAGGGATGGCTCTAGAATTTTTTTGTACGATATGGGTATCAAATGAAAGGTGTTAATGAGTATTTTAAAAGGGAGTGGGTCTTAGTTCTATAGGTCGACGCCTTTTCGAGATATCGCCATAAAGGTGGACCAGGGATGACTCTAAAATTTGTTTGTACGATATGGGTATCAAACGAAAGGTGTTAATAAGTATTTTAAAAGGGAATGGGTCTTAGATCTATAGGTGGACGCCTTTTCGAGATATCGCCATAAAGGTGGACCAGGGATGACTCTAGAATTTGTTTGTACGATATGGGTATCAAACGAAAGGTGTTAATGAGTATTTTAAAGGGAGTGGGCCTTAGTTCTATAGGTGGACGCCTTTTCGAGACATCGCCATAAAGGTGGACCATGGGTGACTCTAGACTTTGTTTGTACGATATGGGTATCAAATGAAAGGTGTTAATGAGTATTTTAAAAGGGAGTGGGCCTTAGTTCTATAGGTGGACGCCTTTTCGAGATATCGCCATAAAGGTGAACCAGGGGCGACTCTAGAATTGGTTTGTACGATATGGGTATCAAACGAAAGTTGTTAATAAGTATTTTAAAAGGGCGTGGGCCTTAGTTCTATAGGTGGACGCCTTTTCTAGATATTGCCATAAAGGTGGACCAGGGGTGACTCTAGAATTGGTTTGTACGATATGGGTATCAAATGAAAGGTGTTAATGAGTATTTTGAAAGGGAGTGGGCCTTAGTTCTATAGGTGGACGCCTTTTCGAGATATCGCCATAAAGGTGAACCAGGGGCGACTCTAGAATTGGTTTGTACGATATGGGTATCAAACGAAAGGTGTTAATAAGTATTTTAAAAGGGCGTGGGCCTTAGTTCTATAGGTGGACGCCTTTTCTAGATATTGCCATAAAGGTGGACCAGGGGTGACTCTAGAATGCGTTTGTACAATACGGGTATCAAACGAAAGGTGTTAATGAGTATTTTAAAAGGGCGTTGGCCTTAGTTCTATAGGTGGACGCCTTTTCTAGATATTGCCATAAAGGTGGACCAGGGGTGACTCTAGAATGCGTTTGTACAATACGGGTATCAAACGAAAGGTGTTAATGAGTATTTTAAAGGGAGTGGGCCTTAGTTCTATAGGTGGACGCCTTTTCGAGATATCGCCATAAAGGTGAACCAGGGGCGACTCTAGAATTGGTTTGTACGATATGGGTATCAAACGAAAGGTGTTAATAAGTATTTTAAAAGGGCGTGGGCCTTAGTTCTATAGGTGGACGCCTTTTCTAGATATTGCCATAAAGGTGGACCAGGGGTGACTCTAGAATGCGTTTGTACAATACGGGTATCAAACGAAAGGTGTTAATGAGTATTTTAAAGGGAGTGGGCCTTAGTTCTATAGGTGGACGCCTTTTCGAGATATCGCCATAAAGGTGAACCAGGGGCGACTCTAGAATTGGTTTGTACGATATGGGTATCAAACGAAAGGTGTTAATAAGTATTTTAAAAGGGAGTGGGCCTTAGTTCTATAGGTGGACGCCTTTTCGAGATATCGCCATAAAGGTGAACCAGGGGCGACTCTAGAATTGGTTTGTACGATATGGGTATCAAACAAAAGGTGTTAATAAGTATTTTAAAAGGGCGTGGGCCTTAGTTCTATAGGTGGACGCCTTTTCTAGATATTGCCATAAAGGTGGACCAGGGGTGACTCTAGAATGCGTTTGTACAATACGGGTATCAAACGAAAGGTGTTAATGAGTATTTTAAAGGGAGTGGGCCTTAGTTCTATAGGTGGACGCCTTTTCGAGATATCGCCATAAAGGTGAACCAGGGGCGACTCTAGAATTGGTTTGTACGATATGGGTATCAAACGAAAGGTGTTAATAAGTATTTTAAAAGGGCGTGGGCCTTAGTTCTATAGGTGGACGCCTTTTCTAGATATTGCCATAAAGGTGGACCAGGGGTGACTCTAGAATTGGTTTGTACGATATGGGTATCAAATGAAAGGTGTTAATGAGTATTTTGAAAGGGAGTGGGCCTTAGTTCTATAGGTGGACGCCTTTTCTAGATATCGCCATAAAGGTGGACCAGGGGTGACTCTAGAATGCGTTTGTACAATACGGGTATCAAACGAAAGGTGTTAACGAGTATTTTAAAGGGAGTGCGCCTTAGTTCTATAGGTGGAAGCCTTTTCGAGATATCGCCATAAAGGTGAACCAGGGGTGACTCTAGAATTGGTTTGTACGATATGGGTATCAAACGAAAGGTGTTAATAAGTATTTTAAAAGGGCGTGGGCCTTAGTTCTATAGGTGGACGCCTTTTCTAGATATTGCCATAAAGGTGGACCAGGGGTGACTCTAGAATGCGTTTGTACAATATGGGTATCAAATGAAAGGTGTTAATGAGTATTTTAAAAGGGAGTGGGTCTTAGTTCTATGGGTGGACGCCTTTTCGGGATATCGCCATAAACGTGGACAAGGGGTGACTCTAGAATGCGTTTGTACAATATGGGTATCAAATGGAAGATGTTAATGAATTTTTTAAAAGGGAGTGGGTCTTAGTTCTATAGGTGGACGCCTTTTTGAGATATCGCCATAAAGGTGGACCAGGGATGACTCTAGAATTTGTTTGTACGATATGGGTATCAAATGAAAGGTGTTAATGAGTATTTTAAAAGGGAGTGGGTCTTAGTTCTATAGGTGGAAGCCTTTTCGGGATATCGCCATAAACGTGGACCAGGGGTGACTCTAGAATGCGTTTGTACAATATGGGTATCAAATGGAAGATGTTAATGAATTTTTTAAAAGGGAGTGGGTCTTAGTTCTATAGGTGGACGCCTTTTCGAGATATCGCCATAAAGGTGGACCAGGGATGACTCTAGAATTTGTTTGTACGATATGGGTATCAAATGAAAGGTGCTAATGAGTATTTTAAAAGGGAGTGGGTCTTAGTTCTATAGGTGGACGCCTTTTCGAGATATCGCCATAAAGGTGGACCAGGGATGACTCTAGAATTTGTTTGTACGATATGGGTATCAAATGAAAGATGTTAATGAGTATTTTAAAAGAGAGTGGGTCTTAGTTCTATAGGTGGAAGCCTTTTCGAGATATCGCCATAAAGGTGGACCAGGGATGACCCTAGAATTTGTTTGTACGATATGGGTATCAAATGAAAGATGTTAATGAGTATTTTAAAAGGGAGTGAGTCTTAGTTCTATAGGTGGACCCCTTTTCGAGATATCGCCATAAAGGTGGACCAGGTATGACTCTAGAATTTGTTTTTACGATATGGGTATCAAATGAAAGGTGTTAATGAGTATTTTAAAAGGGAGTGGGTCTTAGTTCTATAGGTGGACGCCTTTTCGAGATATCGCCATAAAGGTGGACCAGGGATGACTCTAGAATTTGTTTTTACGATATGGGTATCAAATGAAAGGTGTTAATGAGTATTTTAAAAGGGAGTGGGTCTTAGTTCTATAGGTGGACGCCTTTTCGAGATATCGCCATAAAGGTGGACCAGGGATGACTCTAGAATTGGTTTGTACGATATGGGTATCAAACGAAAGGTGTTAATAAGTATTTTAAAAGGGAATTGGCCTTAGTTCTATGGGTGGACACCTTTTCGGGATATCGCCATAAACGTGGACCAGGGGTGACTCTAAAATGCGTTTGTGCAAAATGGGTATCAAATGGAAGGTGTTAATGAGTATTTTAAAAGGGCATGGGTGTTAGTTCTATAGGTGGACGCCTTTTCGAGATATCGCCATAAAGGTGGACCAGGGATGACTCTAGAATTTGTTTGTACGATATGGGTATCAAACGAAAAGTGTTAATGAGTATTTTAAAAGGAAGTGGGCCTTAGTTCTATAGGTGGACGCCTTTTCGAGATATCGTCATAAAGGTGGACCAGGGGTGATTCTAGAATTTGTTTGTACGATATGGGTATCAAACGAAAGGTGTTAATAAGTATTTTAAAAGGGAATGGGCCTTAGTCCTATGGGTGGACGCCTTTTCGGGATATCGCCATAAACGTGGACCAGGGGTGACTCTAAAATGCGTTTGTACAATATGGGTATCAAATGGAAGGTGTTAATGTGTATTTTAAAAGGGAATGGGTCTTAGTTCTATAGGTGGACGCTTTTTCGAGATATCGCCATAAAGGTGGACCAGGGATGACTCTAGAATTTTTTTGTACGATATGGGTATCAAATGAAAGGTGTTAATGAGTATTTTAAAAGGGAGTGGGTCTTAGTTCTATAGGTGGACGCCTTTTCGAGATATCGCCATAAAGGTGGACCAGGGATGACTCTAGAATTTGTTTGTACGATATGGGTATCAAACGAAAGGTGTTAATATGGATTTTAAAAGGGAATGGGCCTTAGTTCTATGTGTGGACGCCTTTTCAGGATATCGCCATAAACGTGGACCAGGGGTGACTCTAAAATGCGTTTGTATAATATGGGTATCAAATTAAAGGTGTTAATGAGTATTTTAAAAGGGAATGGGTCTTAGTTCTATAGGTGGACGCGTTTTCGAGATATCGCCATAAAGGTGGACCAGGGATGGCTCTAGAATTTTTTTGTACGATATGGGTATCAAATGAAAGGTGTTAATGAGTATTTTAAAAGGGAGTGGGTCTTAGTTCTATAGGTCGACGCCTTTTCGAGATATCGCCATAAAGGTGGACCAGGGATGACTCTAGAATTTGTTTGTACGATATGGGTATCAAACGAAAGGTGTTAATAAGTATTTTAAAAGGGAATGGGTCTTAGATCTATAGGTGGACGCCTTTTCGAGATATCGCCATAAAGGTGGAACAGGGGTGACTCTAGAATGCGTTTGTACAATATGGGTATCAAATTAAAGGTGTTAATGAGTATTTTAAAAGGGAGTGGGTCTTAGTTCTATAGGTGGACGCCTTTTCGAGATATCGCTATAAAGGTGGACCAGGGATGACTCTAGAATTTGTTTGTACGATATGGGTATCAAACGACAGGTGTTAATAAATATTTTAAAAGGTAATGGGCCTTAGTTCTATGGGTGGACGCCTTTTCGGGATATCGCTATAAACGTGGACCAGGGGTGACTCTAGGATGCGTTTGTACAATATGGGTATCAAATGGAAGATGTTAATGAGTATTTTAAAAGGGAGTGGGTTTTAGTTCTATATGTGGACGCCTTTTCGAGATATCGCCATAAAGGTGGAACAGGGATGACTCTACAATTTGTTTGTACGATATGGGTATCAAATGAAAGGTGTTAATGAGTATTTTTAAAGGGAGTGGGTCTTAGTTCTATAAGTGGACGCCTTTTCGAGATATCGCAATAAAGGTGGACCAGGGATGACTCTAGAATTTGTTTGTACGATATGGGTATCAAATGAAAGGTGTTAATGAGTATTTTAAAAGGGAGTGGGTCTTAGTTCTATAGGTGGACGCCTTTTCGAGATATCGCCATAAAGGTGGACCAGGGATGACTCTAGAATTTGTTTGTACGATATGGGTATCAAATGAAAGGCGCTGATGAGTATTTTAAAAGGGAGTGGGTCTTAGTTCTATAGGTGGACGCCTTTTCGAGATATCGCCATAAAGGTGGACCAGGGATGACTCTAGAATTGGTTTGTACGATATGGGTATCAAACGAAAGGTGTTAATAAGTATTTTAAAAGGGAATGGGCCTTAGTTCTATGGGTGGACGCCTTTTCTGCATATCACCATAAACGTGGACCAGGGGTGACTCTAAAATGCGTTTGTGCAATATGGGTATCAAATGGAAGGTGTTAATGAGTATTTTAAAAGGGAATGGGTCTTAGTTCTATAGGTGGACGCCTTTTCGAGATAAAGCCATAAAGGTGGACCAGGGATGACTCTAGAATTTGTTTGTACGATATGGGTATCAAACGAAAGGTGTTAATGAGTATTTTAAAAGGGAGTGGGTCTTAGTTCTATAGGTGGACGCCTTTTCGAGATATCGCCATAAAGGTGGACCAGGGGTGATTCTAGAATTTGTTTGTACGATATGGGTATCAAACGAAAGGTGTTAATAAGTATTTTAAAAGGGAATGGGCCTTAGTCCTATGGGTGGACGCCTTTTCGGGATATCGCCATAAACGTGGACCAGGGGTGACTCTAAATTGCGTTTGAACAATATGGGTATCAAATGGAAGGTGTTAATGTGTATTTTAAAATGGAATGGGTCTTAGTTCTAGAGGTGGACGCCTTTTCGAGATATCGCAATACAGGTGGACCAGGGATGACTCTAGAATTTGTTTGTACGATATGGGTATCAAACGAAAGGTGTTAATAAGTATTTTAAAAGAGAAAGGGCCTTAGATCTATTCGTTGGCGCCTTTTCGGGATATCAACATAAACGTGGACCAGGGGTGACTGTAGAATGCGTTTGTACAATATGGATATCAAATGAAAAGTGTTAATGAGTATTTTAAAAGGGAGTGGGTCTTAGTTCTATAGGTGGACGCCTTTTCGAGATATCGCCATAAAGGTGAACTAGGGGCGACTCTAGAATTTGTTTGTATGATATGGGTATCAAACGACAGGTGTTAATAAATATTTTAAAAGGTAATGGGCCTTAGTTCTATGGGTGGACGCCTTTTCGGGATATCGCCATAAACGTGGACCAGGGGTGACTCTAGGATGCGTTTGTACAATATGGGTATCAAATGGAAGATGTTAATGAGTATTTTAAAAGGGAGTGGGTCTTAGTTCTATATGTGGACGCCTTTTCGAGATATCGCCATAAAGGTGGAACAGGGATGACTCTACAATTTGTTTGTACGATATGGGTATCAAATGAAAGGTATTAATGAGTATTTTAAAAGAGAGTGGGTCTTAGTTCTATAAGTGGACGCCTTTTCGAGATATCGCAATAAAGGTGGACCAGGGATGACTCTAGAATTTGTTTGTACGATATGGGTATCAAATGAAAGGTGTTAATGAGTATTTTAAAAGGGAGTGGGTCTTAGTTCTATAGGTGGACGCCTTTTCGAGATATCGCCATAAAGGTGGACCAGGGATGACTCTAGAATTTGTTTGTACGATATGGGTATCAAATGAAAGGTGTTAATGAGTATTTTAAAAGGGAGTGGGTCTTAGTTCTATAGGTGGACGCCTTTTCGAGATATCGCAATAAAGGTGGACCAGGGATGACTCTAGAATTTGTTTGTACGATATGGGTATCCAATGAAAGGTGTTAATAAGTATTTTAAAAGGGAGTGGGTCTTAGTTCTATAGGTGGACGCCTTTTCGAGATATCGCAATAAAGGATGACCAGGGATGACTCTAGAATTTGTTTGTACGATATGGGTATCAAATGAAAGGTGTTGATGAGTATTTTAAAAGGGAGTGGGTCTTAGTTCTTTAGAACTATCGAGATATCGCCATAAAGGTGGACCAGGGATGACTCTAGAATTGGTTTGTACGATATGGGTATCAAACGAAAGGTGTTAATAAGTATTTTAAAAGGGAATGGGCCTTAGTTCTATGGCTGGACGCCTTTTCTGCATATCACCATAAACGTGGACCAGGGGTGACTCTAAATTGCGTTTGAACAATATGGGTATCAAATGGAAGGTGTTAATGTGTATTTTAAAAGGGAATGGGTCTTAGTTCTATAGGTGGACGCCTTTTCGAGATATCGCCATAAAGGTGGACCAGGGATGACTCTAAAATTTTTTTGTACGATATGGATATCAAATGAAAGGTGCTAATGAGTATTTTAAAAGGGAGTGGGTTTTAGTTCTATAGGTGGACGCCTTTTCGAGATATCGCCATAAAGGTGGACCAGGGATGACTCTAGAATTTGTTTGTACGACATGGGTATCAAATGAAAAGTGTTAATGAGTATTTTAAAAGGAAGTGGGCCTTAGTTCTATAGGTGGACGCCTTTTCGAGATATCGTCATAAAGGTGGACCAGGGGAGATTCTAGAATTTGTTTGTACGATATGGTTATCAAACGAAAGGTGATAATGAGTATTTTAAAAGGGAGTGGGTCTTTGTTCTTTAGGTGGACGCCTTTTCGAGATATCGACTAAAATGTGGACCAGGGTGCCCAGAACATCATCTGTCGGGTACCGATAATTTATTTATATATGTAATACCACGAACAGTTATACTTCCAAGATTCCAAGGGCTTTTGATTTTGCCCTGCAAAACTTTTTCATTTTCTTCTACGTAATATGGTAGGTGTCACAACCATTTTACAAAGTTTTTTTTCTAAAGTTATATTTTGCGTCAATAGACCAATCCAATTACCATGTTTCATCCCTTTTTTCGTATTTGGTATATTATTATGGCATTTTTTTCATTTTTAGTAATTTTCGATATCGAAAAAGTGGGCGTGGTCATAGTCGGATTTCGGCTATTTTTTACACCAATATAAAGCGAGTTCGGATAAGTACGTGAGCTGACTTTGGTAAAGATATATCGATTTTTGTTCAAGTTATCGTGTTAACCGCCATGCGGAACGACAGACGGTCGACTGTGTATACAAACTGGGCGTGACTTCAACCGATTTCGCCCTTTTTCACAGAAAACAGTTATCGTCCTAGAATCTAAGCCTCTACCAAATTTCACAAGGATTGGTAATGTTTTGTTCGACATATGGCATTAAAAGTATCCTAGACAAATTAAATGAAAAAGCTCGGAGCCACGCCCATTTTGAAAATTTATTTAATTTTTGTATTTTGTTGCACCATATCATTACTGGAGTTGAATGTTGACATAATTTACTTATATACTGTAAAGATATTAAATTTTTTGTTAAAATTTTACTTTAAAAAAATTTTTTTTTAAAAGTGGGCGTTGTCCTTCTCCGATTTTGCTAATTTTTATTAAGCGTACATATAGTAATAGGAGTAACGTTCTTGCCAAATTTCATCATGATATCTTCAACGACTGCCAAATTACAGCTTGCAAAATTTTTAATTACCTTCTTTTAAAAGTGGGAGGAGCCACGCCCATTGTCCAGAATTTTACTAATGTTCTATTCTGCGTCATAAGTTCAACTCACCTACCAAGTTGCATCGCTTTATCTGTCTTTGGTAATGAATTATTGCACTTTTTCTGTTTTTCGAAATTTTCGATATCGAAAAAGTGGCCGTGGTTATAGTCCGATATCGTTCATTTTACACAGCGATCTGAGATGAGTTCTCAGGAACCTACATACCAAATTTCATCAAGATACCTCAAAATTTACTCAAGTTATCGTGTTAACGGACGGACGGACGGACATGGCTCAATCATTTTTTTCGATCCTGATAATTTTGGTATATGGAAGTCTATATCTATCTCGATACCTTTATACCTGTACAACCAACCGTTATCCAATCAAAGTTAATATACTCTGTGAGCTCTGCTCAACTGAGTATAAAAAGAGGGTGGCACATACCATACAAACGGAATGTTTGATACAGCATAACTCTGGAAGTATTCATGCAAGAACATTGAAATCCAGTAAAGAGTTAAATTGGATCAATCCATAACACCACTAAGAAAATAAGGGGTGAGTAAGAAGGGGCGTGGCACCTCCCATACAAATGGAATAATGAAAGTTGGTATAGAGCTATATGACGTAAAGTTCTAACAGCACCAGTAATATATGGAATTGAAAAAAACAAGACAAATGGGACTTTCAGAACTATGGCTGCCTTAAAAACTCAGGTTATTTCAACACGTAAAGTTTGATTGCAGAGTTGGGTTTGGCTGTTATTCCTTTAGTAATCTTTTAAGTTATCTTTAGGGTTGGTATTTTTGGATACGCATGGAGGAACCACAAAAAAGGATTTCTGTTTAATTTGATATTAATTGATGTAATTTTAAGGTGTAGTGATCATCCCAAAGGTGGTGCTTTCCTGTTACTTGCTGGAACAGCCGCATTTGAAGTAAGCAGCAGCTTTTTTTTTTTTACCTCGGACGTTGTGGCAGCGCACTACCCTCAAGTGGCCCGATGAAACCAGGCTAATCCTGTTTTTTTTTTTTTTTTTTTTTTTAATTCATACACACTTTTTTTGTTTTTTTTTTATTTTTTTTTTTTTGTGTATCATAATTCTTATTTATGTGTCACTTAAAATTTTTTTGTTACCGAGTCTTTGAGAGGCAGTGGCTTCTTAAGCGCCGAGATCTAAAACCGCTCAGCTACAGAGAAACTCATCAGCTGAGAAATATAGATTCACAAAATACAATAGACTAAAAGTATAAATATAATTTTTTAATTATTAAGAGAAGATAGAACCGTCTTTTTTATGGCAAAGAGCGAGTCCGAAACATCAATTATTCTCGAGTGAGAGTTATAATCTTCACACAAACATAGAAAAGGTTCGTGTAGTTGGAAATTGCTTCTGCATTGTTTAAGAATTATAGGTTTATAATGCCTTGAAACTCGGCATGGAACATTCAAGTTTACTTCGTTCAATAGAAATGGGCTTTAAATCGATCCATTTAAAAGTCTAGCCATAAATAGTACACCTAGCATTTCTCTACGACTTGCAAGTGTAGGAAGATTTATTAGTTTTAATCGATTAGTGTAAGGAGGAAGATTATACGGAGAGTCCCATTGAAGATTTCTAAAGGCGAAAAGTAAAATCTGTTTTTGAATTGATTCTAGTCTATCCACATGAACTTGATAACGCGGATTCCAAATTATCGATCCATATTCTAATATCGGCCTCACCAATGATGTAAAAAGGGTTTTTGTAACGTAAGGATCACTAAACTCCTTTGCCAATTTTTTCACAAATGCTAAAACTCCTATCGCTTTATTGACTGTGGCATTAATATGAGGGTTGAAACTAAGTTTGCAATTCATTGTAACTCCCAAGTCGACAAAAACATCAACGCTTTCCTGAGTTTGGCCATTAATTGTGTAGGAAGCTGGCTGTATGTTTCCACGTGAAAAACACATGGATTTACATTTTTCTATGTTGAGAGGCATAAAATTCGCATTACACCAAGTAACTAAACGAGATAAATCCGCCTGGAGTACAGAACGTTCTTCAACCGACGCGTATGACTTAAAAAGTTTTACGTCGTCGGCATACATTAAAATTTTAGAATATTTTATAGTTGTGGAAACATCGTTTATAAAGATCAAAAACAGAATAGGACCGAGATGGCTGCCCTGAGGCACACCGGAGGGAACATCGATGACATTCGAACAATTTTTTTTTAAAATGACTCTTTGAGTTCTACCGCAAAGATAGGAGGAGATCCAGCGAGTTAGTCCAGGTTGAAAACCAAGCAATTCGAGTTTATAAACAAGTAATGAGTGGCGTACTTTGTCGAATGCTTTGCTGAAATCAGTGTATATAACGTCGGTATGATGATTGTTTCTAAACCCATTAAAGACGTGAGTTGTAAATTCAAGCAAATTGGTTGTGGTTGATTTGGCTCTACAAAAGCCATGCTGAGAACTATCTATCAATGTAGAACTCGAAAATGTAAGGTGATTAGTAACGATTGCTTCGAATAGCTTAGGGATAGCGGAGAGCTTTGCTATTCCACGATAGTTTTCAATAGACGACTTGCTTCCTTTTTTATGGAGTGGGATAAGAAAAGATTCCTTCCAAGCCGTCGGGAAAATGCCATCTTTTAAAGAGAGGTTAAACAGATCAGTAAGGGGCTGGTAAAAGTATTCCGCACATTTTTTAAGAAAACATGTTGGGATCAAATCGGGACCGTATTTGAAGGATTCTTTTAGGGTCTTTAGATGTAGTAGAACATCTTCAGGCAGCAAATGTGGGGCATATATTGAGTTACTAGAATGGAGCTCATACGGATAATTTGTAGGTGATGAATCAACCACAGCAGAGTAATTAGAGTGAAAGAATTGAGCGAAGAAGTTTGCAATCTCTTGATCGTCGCTGGAAATGCTATTTCTAAACTTCATGGCAGAAGGAAATCCGTTAGTTCTGCGTTTAGAATTTACGAAATCATAAAAAGACTTCGGGTGGCAAATAATGTTTCTTTTAATTTTACATATGTAAGCTTTATAACACTTTTTATTAAGTTCAAAATACTTATGACGGAAAATAGCGTACTGTGTATAATGAGAATGTAAACCGGTTCTCTTATATAATTTGAATAAACGTGATTTCTTATTTTTTAAAGCTTTTAAATCTTTAGTAAACCAGGCTTGCACTGGTTCAATGTACGAGCATTTGCGTTTGGGCACATGTTTTTCAAATAAAGTATAAATGGTTTTATTAAAATGTAAAACGTTTTCCTCTACATCCTCTTTATATCGAGGCCAAGTTATCTCAGAAAGCTCTTTATTTAAATTGTTGAAATAAGTTTTGGAAAAATCAAAGCATCTGGTAGAGACACATGTTTTGTTAGTGCAGCCGACTTCGTTGCTTATGATTTCGTAAGTTATCTCAAGAGAAGGATGGTAAGCGTCTTCTGGCAAAACAAGAGGTTCACACCGATTTATAAAGAATTTAGATATGTCGTCAACAAATGCCAAGTCTAAGAATTTTCCATACTTATTTGAAAAGAAGTTGATCTGATTAAGGCAAAGATCAGTAATTCCATCCAAAAAGTCATTGTTATGCATCTTGGATGATACGGGGACAATATTGTGATCAACGGTATTCCAAGATATATGTGGCAGGTTAAAGTCGCCTAAAACAATCATTGAGTCCGTGGACTTTATCATCGAATTGACTGGTTTTAACAGTGAAATATGGTGCATATACACTGATAGATCAGAAGACGGTGGAATATAGTAAACGGCTAAGTAAATGTTACCCCGGTCTAGTAAGATTCGGATGCATTTAAACTCGATGGAATCAACTTTGGCTAAATTAACATCTTCAGATGGAATTGAAGAATGTACAGCTAGCAAGACACCACCTCCGGTCCTATTTAAGCGATCATTTCTATAGGTCTGATACTCACCACAAAAAATTTCGGAATTTAAAACATTGGGTTTCAGCCATGTTTCGGTAAAAGCAATAATATTATAGTTACAGTGAATGGTTTTTATAAGTCAGTTAATTTAGTATTTAAGCCTCTAACGTTTTGATAGTAAATGCTTAAGCAAGATATTAAATTAAGTTTTTTGGATCGGAACTTTGAGGAGGAATTTTTGCTACATTTTGAGTAATCTCAATAGTCTTGTGCACAAATTCGCGAACAAAAGCCCCTGGCGGCCAAAATTCGCTGTCCAAAAGTTTATCAAAATCTTCTGAGTAGACATCATTTCTAAATGAAGAAATGTTCCTTTCGTAATTAAATTTAAATTTTCTTAAAGTCATGCCGTCAGCCTTAATTTTTGAAGTGACATAAGACTTGATATCCTCAACGGAAGTGTCTTTGTCAAAGCGAGATATAAAAATCGATTTTTTGACGGGACTACAACCAGCTTCTTAGCCGGTGCTACTGAATAAGAAGTCACAGATTGAGAAGTTACAGTTTCAGAAGTTACAGTTTGAGGCTCTAAGGTTTTTTCCGCGGCCTTAGAAGTGGATGGAACCACAGCTTGCGGATTAGGGGAAGCCAAGCCTATGAGCTCCACTTGCGGAAGATTAATGTTCTGAGCAGGATTAAGATTCATAGCATTAGGTGAGTCTTCAGAATGTTTTTGATTATTATCGCGGTTGTCTTTATTTCTATTTAAACAATGCGGTAACTCATCCAAACACTTGAAGGATTTGAACAAGCTATCGTATTGATTGAACTTTTCCGTGATTATTATAAATTAAATAAATAAAACTCTTTAGCAATATCAGAAAACGCATTTCGTGTTTGTCTAAACAGTTTAAATAGGTCAAACTCGGTTGATCTGCATTTAATGCATGACCAACGTACTCCCTTCTCCCCATCATTGACAGTGTCAACAACTCTAGCTATCAGTCCCGCGCACTTTCCATGGGCGAGCCCATCGCAAAGCCAGCAAGAGACAAAACGTTCGGATTCGCTTTTTACCTGACAGTTTTTGAAAATGCAAGTCATTTTTTATAGAAAGGTGAAAAGAAACTAGTATAAGAATATAGAAATGGTAGAGATATGTTTGTAAATTACAAAGAAAAAACAGTTGAAATAGCACTGAGAATGAGAAAGGTTATATATAAAGCAACTCTGAAAGTTTGGGAGCTTAGCGGTAGCTAGCAGTTTTAGAGTCACTGTCACTTGACACCTAAAAAGCGACGCAAACAGCTGCGAAGACAGTAAATTGCGAGAAAAACAAAAAGTGTGCGCACAAAAACAATTGCAAGGTGAAAAGGTGCCAATCAAAAATTGAAACAAAAACACAAATGCACAATGACTCGGCAAACACAAAATGAATAATAAGAAATTGATTAAAACTTTAAAAATTCAGAAAATCTTAACTTTTCAAAGCAAACCAATTGTATTAAAATGAACTCTAGGTTTTCGCACTTATTTTTGTCACAAACTAGTATTACAATTTAGATATTATAATTTAAAACTCGCAAAATAAACACAGCAAAATAAAATGCAACTTCACAGCTATAATGACGTTTGCACACAACAACTTCTTGAAATTAATTATGGCAAAATTCCTATTTCTTTACTAGCAGATTTGATTTCTTTTCTTGCAAGTTTTTGAGAAATTATGACATAACCTGAAGCTTTAATATCTAATGTTTCTTCCAAATATTGAACCTATCTTTACAAACTATAAATTGCTTTGAGAAAAGGCATTTTATTCACCTTAAAATGAGGATGTTAATATCACTAGAACAAAGACAACTTATCACTCTATTAGCACAGTCGTAGAAGAGTCCCAACCTGTGCATATCCGATTGAGTTTATTAGCTCTTTTGAGCCATCAGAAATTTCTTCAAATCAACTGGTCCTTAAAAAGGGCCCATAATATCATAATATTTATGTTTCGTTATTTCGATTCTCCACGCTTATGCAGCGGGACAAGGCTTTTCATCACAAAACTTTTACGGATGTCATTGAAGCAATTCATTTTATCGGAAAATTTCGATAACAAAAAAGTTTAAAACCAAGGATTCCATTGATACCGATGGGTTTGTCTTTTCAATTTTAAATGCCTCAAATTTCCTATCCCTATCAATGAAGCTCAAGGACGATCATTAGATGCGAATCAAGAGATTGATGAGCGCAACAAAAACCTACGCCAGGGGAATTCTGTTACAAATATGATTATATCGCACAACCACAGTCATTAGCTATAGCAGAAGTCAATCTTACCAACTCATGTTTTACCCATGGCCAGTTACGCGTAGCTTGCATATTTTTATAGAAACGTGTGGTAAAACCCACGCACCTAAGCTAGTTTTCTATTATTTTTCAAAAGAAAATCTAATTGTGCTTATTTGTTCGTTTCTATATTTGTACAGTTGAATTGTGGTATTAACTTCACATAGGTTAAGTGATACGTGTACAATATGACCGTATTTTTAACCCTTTCACGCATATTTCATATTTCTTTATTCAGTCTATGATTTACAATAATCTTACAGACTAGATTAACAAAAATTTCTTATATATAAGTAAAAAGTGTTAAAAAATTAACATAATATAGAGAATAACACATTCTTAAAACAAAAGCGTGATACCGAAAAATCAATACATTGATCATTGTTTAATGAGTTGATGGCAATTAGAGCGCGTGTGATCGGCCCATTTAGAGCATAATTAGACTTAAACTGGTCAATAGAAAACATGTTATGTTGCCGCAAATTCCGTGATGGAACATAAAAGTTCAAAGACACCAACGGCCATTAATGATGCCGTAGATAAATATTATCGATGAGATAACCCTTCTACTCTCTAACGTATCGAGATTTATTAGCCTACACCTTGAGATATATGAGGGGAGAGGCAAATCAAATCTTATATCAGATAAACAGTATTTCATAAATATTTCTTGTACACGTTCAATTCTTTTGTTATGTACGTCATAATAGGGACTCCATATTATGGAACCATATTCAAGCCTAGATTGTACAAAGGCATTGTACAATAGCTTTTTATACACAGCTGAGCAGAGCTCACAGAGTATATTAATTTTGTTCGCATAACGGTAATCCGTAACGGCATAAACTAATCGAGATAGATATAGACTTCTATATATCAAAACGATCTGGGCGAAAAAAGAAATTCATTTATCCATGTCCGTCCGTCTGCCCGTTAACACGATAACTTTAGTAAATTTTGAGGTATCTTAATGAAATTGGGTATGTAAGTTATTGGCTACTCATCTCAGATCGCTATTTAAAATGAGCGAAATTGGACTATAACCACGCCCACTTTTTCGATATCATGGATCATGGTACCGCGACAATGCAAGATTAAACAAGTAAGGAAGTCTAATTTCGGTTGGAACCGAACATTACATACCCAGCTGTACACTTTAAATGCTGTTGTTGTTTGTTTTGTGTGCTTAATAGTGTTACAAAGCAGCGCAATAATACATATATGTACATATGGTTCTATTCTGAACAAATTTTCGTTTAAAAGAAGCAAAAAGCTTACAGAGGCTAACACCAATGACCTTGAGCGGGTAATAATGCAGTTCGCCTTCAAATATGGGGATTTCCCTACTGTTTATTTTAAAATTAAGATATAACAGAACAATAAACATAAACACACAAGTGACATTGTACTAAAAAGCGTTATTACAAACAAGTAAGGAAGGCTAAGTTCAGTTGTAAACGAACATTACATACTCAGCTGAGAGCTTTGGAGACAAAATACGGGGCAAATCACCATGTAGGAAAATGAACCTAGGGTAACCCTGGAATGTGTTTGTATGACATGGGTATCAAATGGAAGGTGTTAATGAGTATTTTAAAAGGGAGTGGGCCATAGTTCCATAGGTGGACGCCATTTCGGGATATCGCCATAACGGTGGACCAGGGCTGACTCTAGAATGTGTTTGTACACTATGGGTATCAAACGAAAGATGTTAATGAGTATTTAAAAGGGCGTGGGGCTTAGTTCTATAGGTGGACGCCTTAAAGGTGGACTAGGGGTGACTCTAGACTTTGTTTGTACGATGTGGGTATCAAATGAAAGGTGTTAATGAGTATTTTAAAAGGGAGTGGGCCTTAGTTCTATAGGTGGACCAGGGGTGACTTTAGAATGTGTTTGTACAATATGGGTATCAAACGAAAGGTGCTAATGAGTATTTTAAAAGGGCGTGGGGCTTAGTTCTATAGGTGGACGCCTTTTCGAGATATCGCCATAAAGGTGGACCAGGGGTGACTCTAGACTTTGTTTGTACGATATGGGTATCAAATGAAAGGTGTTAATGAGTATTTTAAAAGGGAGTGGGCCTTAGTTCTATAGGTGGACGCCTTTTCGAGATATCGCCATAAAGGTGGACCAGGGGTGACTCTAGAATGTGTTTGTGCAATATAGGTATCAAACGAAAGGTGTTAGTGAGTATTTTAAAAGGGAGTGGGCCTTATTTCTATAGGTGGACGCTTTTTCGAAATATCGCCATAAAGGTGGACCAGGGGTGACTCTAGACTTTGTTTGTACGATATGGGTATCAAATTATAGGTATTAATGAGGGTTTTAAAAGGGAGTGGTGGTAGTTGTATAGAAGGCCGCCTTTTCGAGATATCGGCATAAAGGTGGACCAGGGGTGACTCTAGAATGCGTTTGTACAATACGGGTAGCAAACGAAAGGTGTTAATGAGTATTTTAAAAGGGAGTGGGCCTTAGTTCTACAGGTGGACGCCTTTTCGAGATATCGCCATAAGGGTGGACCAGGGGTGACTCTAGAATGTGGTTGTACACTATGGGTATCAAATGAAAGGTGTTAATGAGTATTTTAAAAGGGAGTGGGCCTTAGTTCTACAGGTGGACGCCTTTTCGAGATATCGCCATAAGGGTGGACCAGGGGTCACTCTAGGCTTTGTTTGTACGATATGGGTATCAAATGAAAGGTGTTGATGAGTATTTTAAAAGGGAGTTGGCCTTAGTTCTATAGGTGGACGCCTTTTCGAGATATCGCCATAAAGGTGGACCAGGGGTGACTCTAGAATGCGTTTGTACAATACGGGTATCAAACGAAAGGTGCTAATGAGTATTTTAAAGGGAGTGGGCCTTAGTTCTATAGGTGGACGCCTTTTCGAGATATCGCCATAAAGGTGGACCAGGGATGACTCTAGAATTTGTTTGTACGATATGGGTATCAAACGAAAAGTGTTAATGAGTATTTTAAAAGGAAGTGGGCCTTAGTTCTATAGGTGGACGCCTTTTCGAGATATCGTCATAAAGGTGGACCAGGGGTGATTCTAGAATTTGTTTGTACGATATGGGTATCAAACGAAAGGTGTTAATATGTATTTTAAAAGGGAATGGGCCTTAGTTCTATGTGTGGACGCCTTTTCAGGATATCGCCATAAACGTGGACCAGGGGTGACTCTAAAATGCGTTTGTATAATATGGGTATCAAATTAAAGGTGTTAATGAGTATTTTAAAAGGGAATGGGTCTTAGTTCTATAGGTGGACGCGTTTTCGAGATATCGCCATAAAGGTGGACCAGGGATGGCTCTAGAATTTTTTTGTACGATATGGGTATCAAATGAAAGGTGTTAATGAGTATTTTAAAAGGGAGTGGGTCTTAGTTCTATAGGTCGACGCCTTTTCGAGATATCGCCATAAAGGTGTACCAGGGATGACTCTAGAATTTGTTTGTACGATATGGGTATCAAACGAAAGGTGTTAATAAGTATTTTAAAAGGGAATGGGTCTTAGATCTATAGGTGGACGCCTTTTCGAGATATCGCCATAAAGGTGGACCAGGGATGACTCTAGAATTTGTTTGTACGATATGGGTATCAAACGAAAGGTGTTAATGAGTATTTTAAAGGGAGTGGGCCTTAGTTCTATAGGTGGACGCCTTTTCGAGACATCGCCATAAAGGTGGACCATGGGTGACTCTAGACTTTGTTTGTACGATATGGGTATCAAATGAAAGGTGTTAATGAGTATTTTAAAAGGGAGTGGGCCTTAGTTCTATAGGTGGACGCCTTTTCTAGATATTGCCATAAAGGTGGACCAGGGGTGACTCTAGAATGCGTTTGTACAATACGGGTATCAAACGAAAGGTGTTAATGAGTATTTTAAAGGGAGTGGGCCTTAGTTCTATAGGTGGACGCCTTTTCGAGATATCGCCATAAAGGTGAACCAGAGGCGACTCTAGAATTGGTTTGTACGATATGGGTATCAAACGAAAGGTGTTAATAAGTATTTTAAAAGGGCGTGGGCCTTAGTTCTATAGGTGGACGCCTTTTCTAGATATTGCCATAAAGGTGGACCAGGGGTGACTCTAGAATTGGTTTGTACGATATGGGTATCAAATGAAAGGTGTTAATGAGTATTTTGAAAGGGAGTGGGCCTTAGTTCTATAGGTGGACGCCTTTTCTAGATATCGCCATAAAGGTGGACCAGGGGTGACTCTAGAATGCGTTTGTACAATACGGGTATCAAACGAAAGGTGTTAATGAGTATTTTAAAGGGAGTGGGCCTTAGTTCTATAGGTGGAAGCCTTTTCGAGATATCGCCATAAAGGTGAACCAGGGGTGACTCTAGAATTGGTTTGTACGATATGGGTATCAAACGAAAGGTGTTAATAAGTATTTTAAAAGGGCGTGGGCCTTAGTTCTATAGGTGGACGCCTTTTCTAGATATTGCCATAAAGGTGGACCAGGGGTGACTCTAGAATGCGTTTGTACAATATGGGTATCAAATGAAAGGTGTTAATGAGTATTTTAAAAGGGAGTGGGTCTTAGTTCTATGGGCGGAAGCCTTTTCGAGATATCGCCATAAAGGTGGACCAGGGATGACTCTAGAATTTGTTTGTACGATATGGGTATCAAATGAAAGGTGTTAATGAGTATTTTAAAAGGGAGTGGGTCTTAGTTCTATAGGTGGAAGCCTTTTCGGGATATCGCCATAAACGTGGACCAGGGGTGACTCTAGAATGCGTTTGTACAATATGGGTATCAAATGGAAGATGTTAATGTATTTTTTAAAAGGGAGTGGGTCTTAGTTCTATAGGTGGACGCCTTTTCGAGATATCGCCATAAAGGTGGACCAGGTATGACTCTAGAATTTGTTTGTACGATATGGGTATCAAATGAAAGGTGTTAATGAGTATTTTAAAAGGGAGTGGGTCTTAGTTCTATAGGTGGACGCCTTTTCGAGATATCGCCATAAAGGTGGACCAGGGATGACTCTAGAATTTGTTTTTACGATATGGGTATCAAATGAAAGGTGTTAATGAGTATTTTAAAAGGGAGTGGGTCTTAGTTCTATAGGTGGACGCCTTTTCGAGATATCGCCATAAAGGTGGACCAGGGATGACTCTAGAATTGGTTTGTACGATATGGGTATCAAACGAAAGGTGTTAATAAGTATTTTAAAAGGGAATTGGCCTTAGTTCTATGGGTGGACACCTTTTCGGGATATCGCCATAAACGTGGACCAGGGGTGACTCTAAAATGCGTTTGTACAATATGGGTATCAAATGGAAGGTGTTAATGTGTATTTTAAAAGGGAATGGGTCTTAGTTCTATAGGTCGACGCCTTTTCGAGATATCGCCATAAAGGTGGACCAGGGATGACTCTAGAATTTGTTTGTACGATATGGGTATCAAATGAAAGGTGTTAATAAGTATTTTAAAAGGGAATGGGTCTTAGATCTATAGGTGGACGCCTTTTCGAGATATCGCCATAAAGGTGGACCAGGGATGACTCTAGAATTTGTTTGTACGATATGGGTATCAAACGAAAGGTGTTAATGAGTATTTTAAAGGGAGTGGGCCTTAGTTCTATAGGTGGACGCCTTTTCGAGACATCGCCATAAAGGTGGACCATGGGTGACTCTAGACTTTGTTTGTACGATATGGGTATCAAATGAAAGGTGTTAATGAGTATTTTAAAAGGGAGTGGGACTTAGTTCTATAGGTGGACGCCTTTTCTAGATATTGCCATAAAGGTGGACCAGGGGTGACTCTAGAATGCGTTTGTACAATACGGGTATCAAACGAAAGGTGTTAATGAGTATTTTAAAGGGAGTGGGCCTTAGTTCTATAGGTCAACGCCTTTTCGAGATATCGCCATAAAGGTGAACCAGGGGCGACTCTAGAATTGGTTTGTACGATATGGGTATCAAACGAAAGGTGTTAATAAGTATTTTAAAAGGGCGTGGGCCTTAGTTCTATAGGTGCACGCCTTTTCTATATATTGCCATAAAGGTGGACCAGGGGTGACTCAAGAATTGGTTTGTACGATATGGGTATCAAATGAAAGGTGTTAATGAGTATTTTGAAAGGGAGTGGGCCTTAGTTCTATAGGTGGACGCCTTTTCTAGATATCGCCATAAAGGTGGACCAGGGGTGACTCTAGAATGCGTTTGTACAATACGGGTATCAAACGAAAGGTGTTAATGAGTATTTTAAAGGGAGTGGGCCTTAGTTCTATAGGTGGAAGCCTTTTCGAGATATCGCCATAAAGGTGAACCAGGGGTGACTCTAGAATTGGTTTGTACGATATGGGTATCAAACGAAAGGTGTTAATAAGTATTTTAAAAGGGAGTGGGCCTTAGTTCTATAGGTGGACGCCTTTTCTAGATATTGCCATAAAGGTGGACCAGGGGTGACTCTAGAATGCGTTTGTACAATATGGGTATCAAATGAAAGGTGTTAATGAGTATTTTAAAAGGGAGTGGGTCTTAGTTCTATGGGTGGACGCCTTTTCGGGATATCGCCATAAACGTGGACAAGGGGTGACTCTAGAATGCGTTTGTACAATATGGGTATCAAATGGAAGATGTTAATGAATTTTTTAAAAGGGAGTGGGTCTTAGTTCTATAGGTGGACGCCTTTTCGAGATATCGCCATAAAGGTGGACCAGGGATGACTCTAGAATTTGTTTGTACGATATGGGTATCAAATGAAAGGTGTTAATGAGTATTTTAAAAGGGAGTGGGTCTTAGTTCTATAGGTGGAAGCCTTTTCGGGATATCGCCATAAACGTGGACCAGGGGTGACTCTAGAATGCGTTTGTACAATATGGGTATCAAATGGAAGATGTTAATGAATTTTTTAAAAGGGAGTGGGTCTTAGTTCTATAGGTGGACGCCTTTTCGAGATATCGCCATAAAGGTGGACCAGGGATGACTCTAGAATTTGTTTGTACGATATGGGTATCAAATGAAAGGTGTTAATGAGTATTTTAAAAGGGAGTGGGTCTTAGTTCTATAGGTGGACGCCTTTTCGAGATATCGCCATAAAGGTGGACCAGGGATGACTCTAGAATTTGTTTGTACGATATGGGTATCAAATGAAAGATGTTAATGAGTATTTTAAAAGAGAGTGGGTCTTAGTTCTATAGGTGGAAGCCTTTTCGAGATATCGCCATAAAGGTGGACCAGGGATGACCCTAGAATTTGTTTGTACGATATGGGTATCAAATGAAAGATGTTAATGAGTATTTTAAAAGGGAGTGAGTCTTAGTTCTATAGGTGGACCCCTTTTCGAGATATCGCCATAAAGGTGGACCAGGTATGACTCTAGAATTTGTTTTTACGATATGGGTATCAAATGAAAGGTGTTAATGAGTATTTTAAAAGGGAGTGGGTCTTAGTTCTATAGGTGGACGCCTTTTCGAGATATCGCCATAAAGGTGGACCAGGGATGACTCTAGAATTTGTTTTTACGATATGGGTATCAAATGAAAGGTGTTAATGAGTATTTTAAAAGGGAGTGGGTCTTAGTTCTATAGGTGGACGCCTTTTCGAGATATCGCCATAAAGGTGGACCAGGGATGACTCTAGAATTGGTTTGTACGATATGGGTATCAAACGAAAGGTGTTAATAAGTATTTTAAAAGGGAATTGGCCTTAGTTCTATGGGTGGACACCTTTTCGGGATATCGCCATAAACGTGGACCAGGGGTGACTCTAAAATGCGTTTGTACAATATGGGTATCAAATGGAAGGTGTTAATGTGTATTTTAAAAGGGAATGGGTCTTAGTTCTATAGGTGGACGCTTTTTCGAGATATCGCCATAAAGGTGGACCAGGGATGACTCTAGAATTTTTTTGTACGATATGGGTATCAAATGAAAGGTGTTAATGAGCATTTTAAAAGGGAGTGGGTCTTAGTTCTATAGGTGGACGCCTTTTCGAGATATCGCCATAAAGGTGGACCAGGGATGACTCTAGAATTTGTTTGTACGATATGGGTATCAAACGAAAAGTGTTAATGAGTATTTTAAAAGGAAGTGGGCCTTAGTTCTATAGGTGGACGCCTTTTCGAGATATCGTCATAAAGGTGGACCAGGGGTGATTCTAGAATTTGTTTGTACGATATGGGTATCAAACGAAAGGTGTTAATAAGTATTTTAAAAGGGAATGGGCCTTAGTCCTATGGGTGGACGCCTTTTCGGGATATCGCCATAAACGTGGACCAGGGGTGACTCTAAAATGCGTTTGTACAATATGGGTATCAAATGGAAGGTGTTAATGTGTATTTTAAAAGGGAATGGGTCTTAGTTCTATAGGTGGACGCTTTTTCGAGATATCGCCATAAAGGTGGACCAGGGATGACTCTAGAATTTGTTTGTACGATATGGGTATCAAACGAAAGGTGTTAATATGTATTTTAAAAGGGAATGGGCCTTAGTTCTATGTGTGGACGCCTTTTCAGGATATCGCCATAAACGTGGACCAGGGGTGACTCTAAAATGCGTTTGTATAATATGGGTATCAAATTAAAGGTGTTAATGAGTATTTTAAAAGGGCATGGGTGTTAGTTCTATAGGTGGACGCCTTTTCGAGATATCGCCATAAAGGTGGACCAGGGATGACTCTAGAATTTGTTTGTACGATATGGGTATCAAACGAAAAGTGTTAATGAGTATTTTAAAAGGAAGTGGGATTAAGTTCTATAGGTGGACGCCTTTTCGAGATATCGTCATAAAGGTGGACCAGGGGTGATTCTAGAATTTGTTTGTACGATATGGGTATCAAACGAAAGGTGTTAATAAGTATTTTAAAAGGGAATGGGCCTTAGTCCTATGGGTGGACGCCTTTTCGGGATATCGCCATAAACGTGGACCAGGGGTGACTCTAAAATGCGTTTGTACAATATGGGTATCAAATGGAAGGTGTTAATGTGTATTTTAAAAGGGAATGGGTCTTAGTTCTATAGGTGGACGCTTTTTCGAGATATCGCCATAAAGGTGGACCAGAGATGACTCTAGAATTTTTTTGTACGATATGGGTATCAAATGAAAGGTGTTAATGAGCATTTTAAAAGGGAGTGGGTCTTAGTTCTATAGGTGGACGCCTTTTCGAGATATCGCCATAAAGGTGGACCAGGAATGACTCTAGAATTTGTTTGTACGATATGGGTATCAAACGAAAGGTGTTAATATGTATTTTAAAAGGGAATGGGCCTTAGTTCTATGTGTGGACGCCTTTTCAGGATATCGCCATAAACGTGGACCAGGGGTGACTCTAAAATGCGTTTGTATAATATGGGTATCAAATTAAAGGTGTTAATGAGTATTTTAAAAGGGAATGGGTCTTAGTTCTATAGGTGGACGCGTTTTCGAGATATCGCCATAAAGGTGGACCAGGGATGGCTCTAGAATTTTTTTGTACGATATGGGTATCAAATGAAAGGTGTTAATGAGTATTTTAAAAGGGAGTGGGTCTTAGTTCTATAGGTCGACGCCTTTTCGAGATATCGTCATAAAGGTGGACCAGGGATGACTCTAGAATTTGTTTGTACGATATGGGTATCAAACGAAAGGTGTTAATAAGTATTTTAAAAGGGAATGGGTCTTAGTTCTATAGGTGGACGCCTTTTCGAGATATCGCCATAAAGGTGGAACAGGGGTGACTCTAGAATGCGTTTGTACAATATGGGTATCAAATGAAAGGTGTTAATGAGCATTTTAAAAGGGAGTGGGTCTTAGTTCTATAGGTGGACGCCTTTTCGAGATATCGCCATAAAGGTGGACCAGGGATGACTCTAGAATTTGTTTGTACGATATGGGTATCAAACGAAAGGTGTTAATATGTATTTTAAAAGGGAATGGGCCTTAGTTCTATGTGTGGACGCCTTTTCAGGATATCGCCATAAACGTGGACCAGGGGTGACTCTAAAATGCGTTTGTATAATATGGGTATCAAATTAAAGGTGTTAATGAGTATTTTAAAAAGGAATGGGTCTTAGTTCTATAGGTGGACGCGTTTTCGAGATATCGCCATAAAGGTGGACCAGGGATGGCTCTAGAATTTTTTTGTACGATATGGGTATCAAACGACAGGTGTTAATAAATATTTTAAAAGGTAATGGGCCTTAGTTCTATGGGTGGACGCCTTTTCGGGATATCGCCATAAACGTGGACCAGGGGTGACTCTAGGATGCGTTTGTACAATATGGGTATCAAATGGAAGATGTTAATGAGTATTTTAAAAGGGAGTGGGTCTTAGTTCTATAGGTGGACGCCTTTTCGAGATATCGCCATAAAGGTGGACCAGGGATGACTCTAGAATTTGTTTGTACGATATGGGTATCAAATGAAAGGTGTTAATGAGTATTTTAAAAGGGAGTGGGTCTTAGTTCTATAGGTGGACGCCTTTTCGAGATATCGCAATAAAGGTGGACCAGGGATGACTCTAGAATTTGTTTGTACGATATGGGTATCAAATGAAAGGTGTTAATGAGTATTTTAAAAGGGAGTGGGTCTTATTTCTATAGGTGGACGCCTTTTCGAGATATCGCTATAAAGGTGGACCAGGGATGACTCTAGAATTTGTTTGTACGATATGGGTATCAAACGACAGGTGTTAATAAATATTTTAAAAGGTAATGGGCCTTAGTTCTATGGGTGGACGCCTTTTCGGGATATCGCCATAAACGTGGACCAGGGGTGACTCTAGGATGCGTTTGTACAATATGGGTATCAAATGGAAGATGTTAATGAGTATTTTAAAAGGGAGTGGGTCTTAGTTCTATATGTGGACGCCTTTTCGAGATATCGCCATAAAGGTGGAACAGGGATGACTCTACAATTTGTTTGTACGATATGGGTATCAAATGAAAGGTATTAATGAGTATTTTAAAAGAGAGTGGGTCTTAGTTCTATAAGTGGACGCCTTTTCGAGATATCGCAATAAAGGTGGACCAGGGATGACTCTAGAATTTGTTTGTACGATATGGGTATCAAATGAAAGGTGTTAATGAGTATTTTAAAAGGGAGTGGGTCTTAGTTCTATAGGTGGACGCCTTTTCGAGATATCGCCATAAAGGTGGACCAGGGATGACTCTAGAATTTGTTTGTACGATATGGGTATCAAATGAAAGGTGTTAATGAGTATTTTAAAAGGGAGTGGGTCTTAGTTCTATAGGTGGACGCCTTTTCGAGATATCGCAATAAAGGTGGACCAGGGATGACTCTAGAATTTGTTTGTACGATATGGGTATCAAATGAAAGGTGTTAATAAGTATTTTAAAAGGGAGTGGGTCTTAGTTCTATAGGTGGACGCCTTTTCGAGATATCGCAATAAAGGATGACCAGGGATGACTCTAGAATTTGTTTGTACGATATGGGTATCAAATGAAAGGTGTTGATGAGTATTTTAAAAGGGAGTGGGTCTTAGTTCTATAGAACTATCGAGATATCGCCATAAAGGTGGACCAGGGATGACTCTAGAATTGGTTTGTACGATATGGGTATCAAACGAAAGGTGTTAATAAGTATTTTAAAAGGGAATGGGCCTTAGTTCTATGGGTGGACGCCTTTTCTGCATATCACCATAAACGTGGACCAGGGGTGACTCTAAATTGCGTTTGAACAATATGGGTATCAAATGGAAGGTGTTAATGTGTATTTTAAAAGGGAATGGGTCTTAGTTCTATAGGTGGACGCCTTTTCGAGATATCGCCATAAAGGTGGACCAGGGATGACTCTAAAATTTTTTTGTACGATATGGATATCAAATGAAAGGTGCTAATGAGTATTTTAAAAGGGAGTGGGTTTTAGTTCTATAGGTGGACGCCTTTTCGAGATATCGCCATAAAGGTGGACCAGGGATGACTCTAGAATTTGTTTGTACGACATGGGTATCAAATGAAAAGTGTTAATGAGTATTTTAAAAGGAAGTGGGCCTTAGTTCTATAGGTGGACGCCTTTTCGAGATATCGTCATAAAGGTGGACCAGGGGAGATTCTAGAATTTGTTTGTACGATATGGTTATCAAACGAAAGGTGATAATGAGTATTTTAAAAGGGAGTGGGTCTTAGTTCTTTAGGTGGACGCCTTTTCGAGATATCGACTAAAATGTGGACCAGGGTGCCCAGAACATCATCTGTCGGGTACCGATAATTTATTTATATATGTAATACCACGAACAGTTATACTTCCAAGATTCCAAGGGCTTTTGATTTTGCCCTGCAAAACTTTTTCATTTTCTTCTACTTAATATGGTAGGTGTCACAACCACTTTACAAAGTTTTTTTTCTAAAGTTATATTTTGCGTCAATAGACCAATCCAATTACCATGTTTCATCCCTTTTTTCGTATTTGGTATATTATTATGGCATTTTTTTCATTTTTAGTAATTTTCGATATCGAAAAAGTGGGCGTGGTCATAGTCGGATTTCGGCTATTTTTTACACCAATATAAAGCGAGTTCGGATAAGTACGTGAGCTGACTTTGGTAAAGATATATCGATTTTTGCTCAAGTTATCGTGTTAACCGCCATGCGGAAGGACAGACGGTCGACTGTGTATACAAACTGGGCGTGGCTTCAACCGATTTCGCCCTTTTTCACAGAAAACAGTTATCGTCCTAGAATCTAAGCCTCTACCAAATTTCACAAGGATTGGTAATGTTTTGTTCGACATATGGCATTAAAAGTATCCTAGACAAATTAAATGAAAAAGCTCGGAGCCACGCCCATTTTGAAAATTTATTTAATTTTTGTATTTTGTTGCACCATATCATTACTGGAGTTGAATGTTGACATAATTTACTTATATACTGTAAAGATATTAAATTTTTTGTTAAAATTTTACTTTAAAAAAAATTTTTTTTAAAAGTGGGCGTTGTCCTTCTCCGATTTTGCTAATTTTTATTAAGCGTACATATAGTAATAGGAGTAACGTTCTTGCCAAATTTCATCATGATATCTTCAACGACTGCCAAATTACAGCTTGCAAAATTTTTAATTACCTTCTTTTAAAAGTGGGAGGAGCCACGCCCATTGTCCAGAATTTTACTAATGTTCTATTCTGCGTCATAAGTTCAACTCACCTACCAAGTTGCATCGCTTTATCTGTCTTTGGTAATGAATTATTGCACTTTTTCTGTTTTTCGAAATTTTCGATATCGAAAAAGTGGCCGTGGTTATAGTCCGATATCGTTCATTTTACACAGCGATCTGAGATGAGTTCTCAGGAACCTACGTACCAAAGTTCATCAAGATACCTCAAAATTTACTCAAGTTATCGTGTTAACGGACGGACGGACGGACATGGCTCAATCATTTTTTTCGATCCTGATAATTTTGGTATATGGAAGTCTATATCTATCTCGATACCTTTATACCTGTACAACCAACCGTTATCCAATCAAAGTTAATATACTCTGTGAGCTCTGCTCAACTGAGTATAAAAAGAGGGTGGCACATACCATACAAACGGAATGTTTGATACAGCATAACTCTGGAAGTATTCATGCAAGAACATTGAAATCCAGTAAAGAGTTAAATTGGATCAATCCATAACACCACTAAGAAAATAAGGGGTGAGTAAGAAGGGGCGTGGCACCTCCCATACAAATGGAATAATGAAAGTTGGTATAGAGCTATATGACGTAAAGTTCTAACAGCACCAGTAATATATGGAATTGAAAAAAAACAAGACAAATGGGACTTTCAGAACTATGGCTGCCTTAAAAACTCAGGTTATTTCAACACGTAAAGTTTGATTGCAGAGTTGGGTTTGGCTGTTATTCCTTTAGTAATCTTTTAAGTTATCTTTAGGGTTGGTATTTTTGGATACGCATGGAGGAACCACAAAAAAGCATTTCTGTTTAATTTGATATTAATTGATGTAATTTTAAGGTGTAGTGATCATCCCAAAGGTGGTGCTTTCCTGTTACTTGCTGGAACAGCCGCATTTGAAGTAAGCAGCAGCTTTTTTTTTTTTACCTCGGACGTTGTGGCAGCGCACTACCCTCAAGTGGCCCGATGAAACCAGGCTAATCCTGTTTTTTTTTTTTTTTTTTTTTTAATTCATACATACTTTTTTTGTTTTTTTTTTATTTTTTTTTGTGTATCATAATTCTTATTTATGTGTCACTTATAATTTTTTTGTTACCGAGTCTTTGAGAGGCAGTGGCTTCTTAAGCGCCGAGATCTAAAACCGCTCAGCTACAGAGAAACTCATCAGCTGAGAAATATAGATTCACAAAATACAATAGACTAAAAGTATAAATATAATTTTTTAATTATTAAGAGAAGATAGAACCGTCTTTTTTATGGCAAAGAGCGAGTCCGAAACATCAATTATTCTCGAGTGAGAGTTATAATCTTCACACAAACATAGAAAAGGTTCGTGTAGTTGGAAATTGCTTCTGCATTGTTTAAGAATTATAGGTTTATAATGCCTTGAAACTCGGCATGGAACATTCAAGTTTACTTCGTTCAATAGAAATGGGCTTTAAATCGATCCATTTAAAAGTCTAGCCATAAATAGTACACCTAGCATTTCTCTACGACTTGCAAGTGTAGGAAGATTTATTAGTTTTAATCGATTAGTGTAAGGAGGAAGATTATACGGAGAGTCCCATTGAAGATTTCTAAAGGCGAAAAGTAAAAACTGTTTTTGAATTGATTCTAGTCTATCCACATGAACTTGATAACGCGGATTCCAAATTATCGATCCATATTCTAATATCGGCCTCACCAATGATGTAAAAAGGGTTTTTGTAACGTAAGGATCACTAAACTCCTTTGCCAATTTTTTCACAAATGCTAAAACTCCTCTCGCTTTATTGACTGTGGCATTAATATGAGGGTTGAAACTAAGTTTGCAATTCATTGTAACTCCCAAGTCGACAAAAACATCAACGCTTTCCTGAGTTTGGCCATTAATTGTGTAGGAAGCTGGCTGTATGTTTCCACGTGAAAAACACATGGATTTACATTTTTCTATGTTGAGAGGCATAAAATTCGCATTACACCAAGTAACTAAACGAGATAAATCCGCCTGGAGTACAGAACGTTCTTCAACCGACGCGTATGACTTAAAAAGTTTTACGTCGTCGGCATACATTAAAATTTTAGAATATTTTATAGTTGTGGAAACATCGTTTATAAAGATCAAAAACAGAATAGGACCGAGATGGCTGCCCTGAGGCACACCGGAGGGAACATCGATGACATTCGAACAATTTTTTTTTAAAATGACTCTTTGAGTTCTACCGCAAAGATAGGAGGAGATCCAGCGAGTTAGTCCAGGTTGAAAACCAAGCAATTCGAGTTTATAAACAAGTAATGAGTGGCGTACTTTGTCGAATGCTTTGCTGAAATCAGTGTATATAACGTCGGTATGATGATTGTTTCTAAACCCATTAAAGACGTGAGTTGTAAATTCAAGCAAATTGGTTGTGGTTGATTTGGCTCTACAAAAGCCATGCTGAGAACTATCTATCAATGTAGAACTCGAAAATGTAAGGTGATTAGTAACGATTGCTTCGAATAGCTTAGGGATAGCGGAGAGCTTTGCTATTCCACGATAGTTTTCAATAGACGACTTGCTTCCTTTTTTATGGAGTGGGATAAGAAAAGATTCCTTCCAAGCCGTCGGGAAAATGCCATCTTTTAAAGAGAGGTTAAACAGATCAGTAAGGGGCTGGTAAAAGTATTCCGCACATTTTTTAAGAAAACATGTTGGGATCAAATCGGGACCGTATTTGAAGGATTCTTTTAGGGTCTTTAGATGTAGTAGAACATCTTCAGGCAGCAAATGTAGGGCATATATTGAGTTACTAGAATGGAGCTCATACGGATAATTTGTAGGTGATGAATCAACCACAGCAGAGTAATTAGAGTGAAAGAATTGAGCGAAGAAGTTTGCAATCTCTTGATCGTCGCTGGAAATGCCATTTCTAAACTTCATGGCAGAAGGAAATCCGTTAGTTCTGCGTTTAGAATTTACGAAATCATAAAAAGACTTCGGGTGGCAAATAATGTTTCTTTTAATTTTACATATGTAAGCTTTATAACACTTTTTATTAAGTTCAAAATACTTATGACGGAAAATAGCGTACTGTGTATAATGAGAATGTAAACCGGTTCTCTTATATAATTTGAATAAACGTGATTTCTTATTTTTTAAAGCTTTTAAATCTTTAGTAAACCAGGCTTGCACTGGTTCAATGTACGAGCATTTGCGTTTGGGCACATGTTTTTCAAATAAAGTATAAATGGTTTTATTAAAATGTAAAACGTTTTCCTCTACATCCGCTTTATATCGAGGCCAAGTTATCTCAGAAAGCTCTTTATTTAAATTGTTGAAATAAGTTTTGGAAAAATCAAAGCATCTGGTAGAGACACATGTTTTGTTAGTGCAGCCGACTTCGTTGCTTATGATTTCGTAAGTTATCTCAAGAGAAGGATGGTAAGCGTCTTCTGGCAAAACAAGAGGTTCACACCGATTTATAAAGAATTTAGATATGTCGTCAACAAATGCCAAGTCTAAGAATTTTCCATACTTATTTGGAAAGAAGTTGATCTGATTAAGGCAAAGATCAGTAATTCCATCCAAAAAGTCATTGTTATGCATCTTGGATGATACGGGGACAATATTGTGATCAACGGTATTCCAAGATATATGTGGCAGGTTAAAGTCGCCTAAAACAATCATTGATCAGAAGACGGTGGAATATAGTAAACGGCTAAGTAAATGTTACCCCGGTCTAGTAAGATTCGGATGCATTTAAACTCGATGGAATCAACTTCGGCTAAATTAACATCTTCAGATGGAATTGAAGAATGTACAGCTAGCAAGACACCACCTCCGGTCCTATTTAAGCGATCATTTCTATAGGTCTGATACTCACCACAAAAAATTTCGGAATTTAAAACATTGGGTTTCAGCCATGTTTCGGTAAAAGCAATAATATTATAGTTACAGTGAATGGTTTTCAAATATAAGTCTGTTAATTTAGTATTTAAGCCTCTAACGTTTTGATAGTAAATGCTTAAGCAAGATATTAAATTAAGTTTTTTGGATCGGAACTTTGAGGAGGAATTTTTGCTACATTTTGAGTAATCTCAATAGTCTTGTGCACAAATTCGCGAACAAAAGCCCCTGGCGGCCAAAATTCGCTGTCCAAAAGTTTATCAAAATCTTCTGAGTAGACATCAATTCTAAATGAAGAAATGTTCCTTTCGTAATTAAATTTAAATTTTCTTAAAGTCATGCCGTCAGCCTTAATTTTTGAAGTGACATAAGACTTGATATCCTCAACGGAAGTGTCTTTGTCAAAGCGAGATATAAAAATCGATTTTTTGACGGGACTACAACCAGCTTCTTAGCCGGTGCTACTGAATAAGAAGTCACAGATTGAGAAGTTACAGTTTCAGAAGTTACAGTTTGAGGCTCTAAGGTTTTTTCCGCGGCCTTAGAAGTGGATGGAACCACAGCTTGCGGATTAGGGGAAGCCAAGCCTATGAGCTCCACTTGCGGAAGATTAATGTTCTGAGCAGGATTAAGATTCATAGCATTAGGTGAGTCTTCAGAATGTTTTTGATTATTATCGCGGTTGTCTTTATTTCTATTTAAACAATGCGGTAACTCATCCAAACACTTGAAGGATTTGAACAAGCTATCGTATTGATTGAACTTTTCCGTGATTATGGAAAACTCTTTAGCAATAACAGAAAACGCATTTCGTGTTTGTCTAAACAGTTTAAATAGGTCAAACTCGGTTGATCTGCATTTAATGCATGACCAACGTACTCCCTTCTCCCCATCATTGACAGTGTCAACAACTCTAGCTATCAGTCCCGCGCACTTTCCATGGGCGAGCCCATCGCAAAGCCAGCAAGAGACAAAACGTTCGGATTCGCTTTTTACCTGACAGTTTTTGAAAATGCAAGTCATTTTTTATAGAAAGGTGAAAAGAAACTAGTATAAGAATATAGAAATGGTAGAGATATGTTTGTAAATTACAAAGAAAAAACAGTTGAAATAGCACTGAGAATGAGAAAGGTTATATATAAAGCAACTCTGAAGGTTTGGGAGCTTAGCGGTAGCTAGCAGTTTTAGAGTCACTGTCACTTGACACCTAAAAAGCGACGCAAACAGCTGCGAAGACAGTAAATTGCGAGAAAAACAAAAAGTGTGCGCACAAAAACAATTGCAAGGTGAAAAGGTGCCAATCAAAAATTGCAACAAAAACACAAATGCACAATGACTCGGCAAACACAAAATGAATAATAAGAAATTGATTAAAACTTTAAAAATTCAGAAAATCTTAACTTTTCAAAGCAAACCAATTGTATTAAAATGAACTCTAGGTTTTCGCACTTATTTTTGTCACAAACTAGTATTACAATTTAGATATTATAATTTAAAACTCGCAAAATAAACACAGCAAAATAAAATGCAACTTCACAGCTATAATGACGTTTGCACACAACAACTTCTTGAAATTAATTATGGCAAAATTCCTATTTCTTTACTAGCAGATTTGATTTCTTTTCTTGCAAGTTTTTGAGAAATTATGACATAACCTGAAGCTTTAATATCTAATGTTTCTTCCAAATATTGAACCTATCTTTACAAACTATAAATTGCTTTGAGAAAAGGCATTTTATGCACCTTAAAATGAGGATGTTAATATCACTAGAACTAAGACAACTTATCACTCTATTAGCACAGTCGTAGAAGAGTCCCAACCTGTGCATATCCGATTGAGTTTATTAGCTCTTTTGAGCCATCAGAAATTTCTTCAAATCAACTGGTCCTTAAAAAGGGCCCATAATATCATAATATTTATGTTTCGTTATTTCGATTCTCCACGCTTATGCAGCGGGACAAGGCTTTTCATCACAAAACTTTTACGGATGTCATTGAAGCAATTCATTTTATCGGAAAATTTCGATAACAAAAAAGTTTAAAACCAAGGATTCCATTGATACCGATGGGTTTGTCTTTTCAATTTTAAATGCCTCAAATTTCCTATCCCTATCAATGAAGCTCAAGGACGATCATTAGATGCGAATCAAGAGATTGATGAGCGCAACAAAAACCTACGCCAGGGGAATTCTGTTACAAATATGATTATATCGCACAACCACAGTCATTAGCTATAGCAGAAGTCAATCTTACCAACTCATGTTTTACCCATGGCCAGTTACGTGTAGCTTGCATATTTTTATAGAAACGTGTGGTAAAACCCACGCACCTAAGCTAGTTTTCTATTATTTTTCAAAAGAAAATCTAATTGTGCTTATTTGTTCGTTTCTATATTTGTACAGTTGAATTGTGGTATTAACTTCACATAGGCTAAGTGATACGTGTACAATATGACCGTATTTTTAACCCTTTCACGCATATTTCATATTTCTTTATTCAGTCTATGATTTACAATAATCTTACAGACTAGATTAACAAAAATTTCTTATATATAAGTAAAAAGTGTTAAAAAATTAACATAATATAGAGAATAACACATTCTTAAAACAAAAGCGTGATACCGAAAAATCAATACATTGATCATTGTTTAATGAGTTGATGGCAATTAGAGCGCGTGTGATCGGCCCATTTAGAGCATAATTAGACTTAAACTGGTCAATAGAAAACATGTTATGTTGCCGCAAATTCCGTGATGCAACATAAAAGTTCAAAAAACCAAAGGCATGGGACATTCGATATTGCCATTAATGATGCCGTAGATAAATATTATCGATGAGATAACCCTTCTACTCTCTAACGTATCGAGATTTATTAGCCTACACCTTGAGATATATGAGGGGAGAGGCAAATCAAATCTTATATCAGATAAACAGTATTTCATAAATATTTCTTGTACACGTTCAATTCTTTTGTTATGTACGTCATAATAGGGACTCCATATTATGGAACCATATTCAAGCCTAGATTGTACAAAGGCATTGTACAATAGCTTTTTATACACAGCTGAGCAGAGCTCACAGAGTATATTAATTTTGTTCGCATAACGGTAATCCGTAACGGCATAAACTAATCGAGATAGATATAGACTTCTATATATCAAAACGATCTGGGCGAAAAAAGAAATTCATTTATCCATGTCCGTCCGTCTGCCCGTTAACACGATAACTTTAGTAAATTTTGAGGTATCTTAATGAAATTGGGTATGTAAGTTATTGGCTACTCATCTCAGATCGCTATTTAAAATGAGCGAAATTGGACTATAACCACGCCCACTTTTTCGATATCATGGATCATGGTACCGCGACAATGCAATATTAAACAAGTAAGGAAGTCTAATTTCGGTTGGAACCGAACATTACATACCCAGCTGTACACTTTAAATGCTGTTGTTGTTTGTTTTGTGTGCTTAATAGTGTTACAAAGCAGCGCAATAATACATATATGTACATATGGTTCTATTCTGAACAAATTTTCGTTTAAAAGAAGCAAAAAGCTTACAGAGGCTAACACCAATGACCTTGAGCGGGTAATAATGCAGTTCGCCTTCAAATATGGGGATTTCCCTACTGTTTATTTTAAAATTAAGATATAACAGAACAATAAACATAAACACACAAGTGACATTGTACTAAAAAGCGTTATTACAAACAAGTAAGGAAGGCTAAGTTCAGTTGTAAACGAACATTACATACTCAGCTGAGAGCTTTGGAGACAAAATACGGGGCAAATCACCATGTAGGAAAATGAACCTAGGGTAACCCTGGAATGTGTTTGTATGACATGGGTATCAAATGGAAGGTGTTAATGAGTATTTTAAAAGGGAGTGGGCCATAGTTCCATAGGTGGACGCCATTTCGGGATATCGCCATAACGGTGGACCAGGGCTGACTCTAGAATGTGTTTGTACACTATGGGTATCAAACGAAAGATGTTAATGAGTATTTAAAAGGGCGTGGGGCTTAGTTCTATAGGTGGACGCCTTAAAGGTGGACTAGGGGTGACTCTAGACTTTGTTTGTACGATGTGGGTATCAAATGAAAGGTGTTAATGAGTATTTTAAAAGGGAGTGGGCCTTAGTTCTATAGGTGGACCAGGGGTGACTCTAGAATGTGTTTGTACAATATGGGTATCAAACGAAAGGTGCTAATGAGTATTTTAAAAGGGCGTGGGGCTTAGTTCTATAGGTGGACGCCTTTTCGAGATATCGCCATAAAGGTGGACCAGGGGTGACTCTAGACTTTGTTTGTACGATATGGGTATCAAATGAAAGGTGTTAATGAGTATTTTAAAAGGGAGTGGGCCTTAGTTCTATAGGTGGACGCCTTTTCGAGATATCGCCATAAAGGTGGACCAGGGGTGACTCTAGAATGTGTTTGTGCAATATAGGTATCAAACGAAAGGTGTTAGTGAGTATTTTAAAAGGGAGTGGGCCTTATTTCTATAGGTGGACGCTTTTTCGAAATATCGCCATAAAGGTGGACCAGGGGTGACTCTAGACTTTGTTTGTACGATATGGGTATCAAATTATAGGTATTAATGAGGGTTTTAAAAGGGAGTGGTGGTAGTTGTATAGAAGGCCGCCTTTTCGAGATATCGGCATAAAGGTGGACCAGGGGTGACTCTAGAATGCGTTTGTATAATACGGGTATCAAACGAAAGGTGTTAATGAGTATTTTAAAAGGGAGTGGGCCTTAGTTCTACAGGTGGACGCCTTTTCGAGATATCGCCATAAGGGTGGACCAGGGGTGACTCTAGAATGTGGTTGTACACTATGGGTATCAAATGAAAGGTGTTAATGAGTATTTTAAAAGGGAGTGGGCCTTAGTTCTACAGGTGGACGCCTTTTCGAGATATCGCCATAAGGGTGGACCAGGGGTCACTCTAGACTTTGTTTGTACGATATGGGTATCAAATGAAAGGTGTTGATGAGTATTTTAAAAGGGAGTTGGCCTTAGTTCTATAGGTGGACGCCTTTTCGAGATATCGCCATAACGGTGGACCAGGGGTGACTCTAGAATGTGTTTGTACAATACGGGTATCAAACGAAAGGTGTTAATGAGTATTTTAAAAGGGCGTGGGGCTCAGTTCTATAGGTGGACGCCTTTTCGAGATATCGCCATAAAGGTGAACCAGGGGTGACTCTAGACTTTGTTTTTACGATATGGGTATCAAATGAAAGGTGTTAATGAGTCTTTTTAAAAGAGAGTGGGCCTTAGTTCTATAGGTGGTCGCCTTTTCGAGATATCGCCTTAAAGGTGGACAAGGGGTGACTTAGAATATGTTTGTACAATATAGGTATCAACTTAAAGGTATTAATGAGTGTTTTAAAAGGGAGTGGTGGTAGTTGTATATGTGAAGGCGTTTTCCAGATAACAAAAAAAAACAATCCAATTACCATGTTTCACTCCTTTTTTTCGTATTTGGTTAGAATTATGGCAATTTTTTTGGTTTTTGGTAATTTTCGATTTCAAAAAGTGGGCGTGGTCAAAGTCGGATTTCGGCCGTTTTTTATACCAATACAAAGTGAGTTCAGGTAAGTACGTGAACTGATTTTAGTAAAGATATATTGATTTTTGCTCAAGTTATCGTGTTAAAGGCCGAGCGGAAGGACAGACGGTGGACTATGTATAAAAACTGGGCGTGGTTTCAACCGATTTCGCCCTTCTTTACAGGAATAAGTTATAGTCCCAGAAACTAAGCCCCTACCAAATTTCACAAGGATTGGTAAAGTTTTGTTCGACTTATGGCCTTAAAAGTATTATAAACAAATTAAATGAAAAAGGGCGGAGCCACGCCCATTTTGAAATTTTCTTTTATTTTTGCATTTTGTTGCACCATATCATTACTGGAGTTGAATGTTGACATAATTTACTTATATACTGTAAAGATATTAAATTTTTTGTTAAAATTTGACTTTAAAAATTTTTTTTTTTTTAAGTGGACGTGGTCGTTCTCCGATTTTGATAATTTTTATTAACCATACATATAGTAATAGGAGTAACGTTCCTGCCAAATTTCATAATGATGTCTTCAACGACTGCCAAACTACAGCTTGAAAAACTTTTAAATTACCTTTCCACCTGCCTTTACCTGCATTGTCCAAAATTTTACTGATTTTCTATTCTGCGTCATAAGTTCAACTCACCTACCAAGTTGCATCGCTTTATCCATCTTTGGTGTGAATTATCGCACTTTTTCGGTTTTTCGAAATTTTCGATATCGATACAGTGGGCGTTGTTATTGTCCGATTTCGTTCATTTTAAATAGCGATCTGAGATGAGCGCCCAGAAACTCACATGCCAAATTTCATCAAGATACCTCAAAATTTACTCAAGTTATCGTGTTTACGGATGGACGAACGGACCGACGGACGGACATGGCTAAATAAATTTCTTTTTTCGCCCGGATCAATTTGATATATAGAAGTCTATATCTATCTCGATTCCTTTATACCTGTACAACCAACCGTTATCCAATCAAAGTTAATATACTCTGTGAGCTCTGCTCAACTAAGTATAAAAATAGGGAAAGAGATGGAAGCCCAATGTGGCATAGAAAAAAAAACATAATAATAACATGAAATTTAATTTTAAACAATTCTTTGAAAAAAAAATTTTTTCAATTTTAAGAAAACTAGAAATGTCAAAAATATTAAATTTAAAAACTTTTTTTAAGAAAATCAAAAATTTTAGAAACAAATTTTCTATAATGTTAATTAGATAAAGGAAAATAGCAAAATGGCATAAATTTTAATTTTTAAAATAATTTGTAAATTGAAAAAAACTACTATTTCTAAAATTTAAAGAAAAATGTTAATTATTTTGTTAAATTAATTAAACAAAAAGAGAAGAAATAACATAGAAATAAAATTTTGTTTAAATACTTTGTAAAATTAATATTTTGAATATTTTGTAAGAAAATTTGAAATATCTGAATTAGAAATGTTAAATTTAACAAAATTTATCTTTAAGAATAGAGTTTTTTTTCTAAATAATAACAAGGCTAATTAAATAAGAAAAATAAAAAAATAAAATAATAAAGTAAAATGGAATGCATATGATAAAGAATAAACCAAAATTTTTTTTCTCGGGAGATCCAAGTGAGTCGCGACCGAAGTACTTTCGCCTAGTTCTGGCAAAAGCTGGGCAATCAAACATAAAGTGATTTGGTGATTCCACCTCGTCATCCTCCATACAGCTGCAGCAGGATGGAGTTTCCAGTATATTGAGACGTACCGCATGGACACCCATGGGACAGTGCCCTGTCAAAACTCCAATGACAATTGATAGGTGAGCCTTAGTGAACCCAATTATTTCAGCAGACCTCCTGCCATCCACTTTCGGTCAGAAAGATCTTGCTACCCTGCAAGACGTGGTGTCCGCCCAACGTTTGCTGAGCTGACTCGAGGCCCAGCTATGGAGGAGCAATCCACAGGTGGCCAGCGGGATCCCGAAATCCCTACAGCCATCTTCATCTGGTCCCTGATCAAGAGCCTTGAACCACTTATGATATCCAAGCCAAGTATCTTAGCCCCCAAAGCGCTATATAAATTTGCAATAAAAGACTAGTCGCGCTCATTTTCATCTTAGGATAGAAAAATGGTAGCGTAGAAAATTATCAAGCAACCAGATTGTTGAGGAAGTTATTGACTTAGGACAATATTCGACCAGGCATACAAGAAATGCCGGCAATCCAGGACTTGAAATTTATAAGGAGAAACACAGTTGTCCTGAGGGACAAATTGGTGATTAAGAATTGAATATTTACTGCAGTAGACAAATTTATAAAATAATAATTGGTACCCAAGTTCTCAAAGATCAAATAATTGCACTAACCCAAGAGGTTGTGCAAGTGACAAATCCCGGTATAAAAATAATTCTTCATAAAAATCATGACGATTCTGTCTTGGTGACCGCCGCAGAAATCGCATGCCAAATAAGATCAAAGAAATTGCTGGAAAAATAAGAAAAATAAATAGAATAATTTTTGCATCCACTATACCATCCTTCCACTAACCAGCTAAACTACTACCACTAATATAAACTACCTTGCTTTTCCGTCAACCTCAGCTCCAAAATTCCTGCACAATTAGCTACAGATACTTCTTATACACTAAATTAAATAAAACCCTAATAAAATGAAAGAACAATGAAAAGCCGTTATTTAATAAAAATAATTAAAGTTAGAAATAGAAAAAAAAAATAGAAATAAAGAAAAAATAGATATAAGTGTGAGACGCTTCAGATAGGAAACCTAATTTTTAGAGAGATCATAATTTTAGGAAAGATATTTTCATTTAGCCACAGGTAGAATAGAAAATAGTAATAGAAAATATTTTTACTTCAACCCACACATATAATCCATACGAATAAGTTTAATCCGGTATAGAACATATTACATAACACAGTATAGAACATTTACTAGTAACACATATGATTTAAAAACCAAAACAATTATACTATAAGCACACCAATTTACTCAACAACATAGATGCGTAAGAAAGAGAATAATAAACAAAAGAAATAAAAATACTAACCCATGTTAGCACACATGAAGTAACTGTAACACTTCATAATAATTTGTAAACACATGCCGTTTTTTAAGGGAGTCGACGCTTTTAAGGGTCAGCTGTGCAAAAAAAAAAACAAAAAAAAGTAATAATAATAAATTACTCATCATAGTAAATACACAAAAAAAAATAGAAAAAGTCAGCTTAATATGAAAAAGCGAGAATGAGCATAACGGGCATAGTATGTAAAGCAAATGCAAACGGATAAAAGCAAAAAAAAAACATATAAACTTATAATATCAAGTTACCACTATGACAGAAATTACAACTGAATGCAAAAAATTATTTGGTAACACCAAGTAAGTTGACTGGGTCATTTAACGAAAAATGAAACAACACGGCACACTTATCCAAGTGACTTTGGACTGACCATCTATAATTAAGCACAAAATTATATACGCTCACTTAAAAGGCCGATGGTGTAGTATCGCGTGAAACTCACCTCACTTCAAACACGCTTAACATTACAAACATACGTTCATTGACCCAGGTGACTACCATAAGTTCATTCGCGTTCACCAAGTCACCTAATGCATTAATGCGTCATACCCAAATTGCTCAAGTAGGACAATATGTAAGTCAACATAATAATTCGCTAACAAAGCATTCCTCACTATTGGGTCATGCCCCTCTAGTATGTAATTATTAATGTAAGAATGTATATATATTTAGGTTAAGAACTTTTGTATAAATAGGAAAGAATTTAATCAATAAAGAAAATTTATGAATGTGATGTCAGCGCTTAAAATCTTTGTATTGTAAAAGAAAAAATTATTTTCTCAGTAAGTCGTCTAATCTCTGTAGATCAGCATGGTTTCATGTCGGGAAGATCAACCACGTCTAACTTGGCAGTGTTTTCGGAATACTGCATCGACGCTTTTACTAATCGAGTCCAAGTAGATACCGTGTATACCGACTTTTCAAAAGCCTTCGATAAAGTTAATCATAGTATTCTACTATCGAAATTACATTGTTTTGGTTTTCATTCTGTTTTTTTTAAATTGATTAAATCATATATCTCCAACCGTAGTTGTACCGTGGTAGTTGATGGTATGACCTCATATCCCTTCATAGCTTCTTCAGACGTTCCTCAAGGAAGCATACTGGGCCCTATTCTTTTTGTCATTTTCATTAATGATGTTGCCAGCTGTTTTGAATTTTCGCAACTCCTGCTATACGCAGATGATATGAAGGTTTTCAACAAGATTACCCTCCGATTCAATTAAACTTCAGAAGGACCTAGATAATGTAGTTATAAATAAAAAAATAAATGTAAGGCGCGATAACCTCCGAAGAGATCTAAGGCCGAGCTTCTCTTCCAATTTGCGTCGTGCTCCTCTTGCTTTTCCCTACAAATTGGCCGGACGGGACCTACATGTTTTATGCCGACTCCGAACGGCATATGCAAGGCAGATGAGTTTTCACTGAGAGCTTTTCATGGCAGAAATACACCCGGAGCGCTTGCCAAACACTGCCGAGGGCGACCCCGCTTAGAAAAGTTTTCTTCTAATTGAAAAACCTTATTTCTAAAATTTTGATGTTGCTTTGCCCGGGGTTTGAACCCAGGGCATACGGTGTGGTAGGCGGAGCACGCTACCATCACACCACGGTGGCCGCCAGATAATGTAGTTACTTGGTGCAAAAATAATAAACTTGCGTTAAATATTAAAAAATGCTATCATGTCCCTTATTATAAATCCCGTTTACTCATTCCTACTTCCTACCACATGGGGGCGCGCAACTAAGCACTGTGTCCGAGGTCACTGATCTTGGGGTGGTCTTTGATTCTAAGTTTTCTTTTCATAGTCATTTAAACTTTACAATAGCTAAAGCTTACTCGATGTTGGCTTTTGTTCGACGATTCAATTCTGATTTCACTGACCCATATACTTTAAAATCACTATATAGGATAGGGATAGGGATAGGTTAGGTGGTAGCTGCCCTGATAAGGATAGCTCACTTGGACAACACGAAGGTCCGTTGTGATACCACATACACCAAAAATAACGGTGACCTAGATCCAGCTACTTAGAGAATCGTTGGGTAGCAACGATAAAGCTCCGAATGATACCGATCTCAACTTTGGATATATCCTCGGGAGATCCAAGTGAGTCGCGACCGAAGTACTTTCGCCTAATTCTGGCAAAAGCTTGACAATCAAGCATAAAGTGATTTGGTGATTCCACCTCATCATCCTCCATACAGCTGCAGCAGGATGGAGTTTCCAGTATATTGAGACGTACCGCATGGATACCCATGGGACAGTGCCCTGTCAAAACCCCAATGACCATTGATAGGTGAGCCTTAGTGAACCCAATTATTTCAGCAGACCTCCTGCCATCCACTTTCGGCCAGAAAGATCTTGCTACCCTGCAAGACGTGGTATCCGCCCAACGTTTGCTGAGCTGATTCCAGGCCCAGCTATAGAGGAGCAATCCACAGGTGGCCAGCGGGATCCCGAAGTCCCTACAGCCATCTTCATCCGGTTCAGTTGTACCGATGCGGGCTAAGAGATCCGCTTGACAGTTACCCGGGATATCACTATGGCCCGGGACCCACATAATCTTAATTGTAAAATAATTCGATGCAATCGCAAGCGAGGTCAGGCACTCCGAGACCACCCTCGATCGCACTGTAGTTGAGCTCAAGGCCTTGATAGCCGATTGGCTATCAGAGTAAATGTTAAATTCCCTAACCGTGGTAGCACTGGATAGCATTCCATCCACCGCATCCTTAATCGCAGCACTTTCCGCTTGGAATACACTGCAGTGATCAGCCAACTTAAACTTGCGGCTTAAATTTAGCTCTTGACAAAAGACCCCCCCACCAACCTTTCCATCCAGCTTTGACCCATCCGTGAACAAGTTAACCGGTCCCATGCCCCAGATAATTCCTCTTCCCCAATCCTCTCTCTCTGGAATAACTGGGGTGAAGGTTGTATAGGGAGCTGTTATCGGCATACAGTAGTCCGTTCTGTCCGGGATGAAGTCGAAACTGGTAAGAAGGCTAGAGTGTCCGCGGTCAGAAAGTCTATATCCCATATCACGAAGCCTGACCAACGACCTTGCCGCGGCCGCCTTTCCCGCAATATCTACTGGGTATATGTTCAGCATGACGTTCAGTGCCAAGGTAGGCGTTGTTCTGATCCGATCAGCGCCGTCCGTTGCACTGACACTAACATTTTGGAGGTGCTCGCCGTGTCCAGTGCTTTCCACCAGACCAGCACCCCATATAGCAGAATCGGTTTGACCACCATCTCATAAAGCCAGTGTACTATTCTTGGCGAGAGTCCCCATCTCTTTCCGATAGCTCCTCTGCAGCAGTACAAGGCAATGGCGGCCTTCCTGGCCCGATCTTCCACATTGGGTCTCCAGGACAGTTTCTTGTCCAAAACAATCCCCAAATATTTAACCCTATCAGAAAGTACCAACGGTACCCCTCCAATCGAGGGAGTTCTGAAATCGGGCACCTTATATCTTCTTGTGAAAAGGACCAATTCCGTTTTTCCCGGGTTGACCGCCAATCCACATGATTCAGCCCACCTAGCCACAGTATCCAGGTAGCCCTGAAGAACATCGCGCAGGGCGCCCAGAAATTTGCCTCTGACTAGGATAGCGAGGTCATCTGCATAGGCAACCACCCGACAACCATTGGCTTCCAGCTCCACAAGAAGCTCGTTGACTACCACAACCCAGAGGAGAGGAGATAGGACACCCCCCTGTGGCGTGCCCCTGCACACCTTCCTCTTAATTATGGCCCCTCCCCACTCCGCTGCGACAATTCTGCCGCATAGAAGTTTGCTAACAAATTCAACCAGAGCCGCCTCGACTCCTAAACCCACCAGAGCTCTTTCGATTGACCCCGGTAAGACATTGTTAAAAGCTCCCTCGATGTCTAGAAAGGCACCCAGAGCATACTCTTTGTGTTCTAGGGACCCCTCTATTTGCTTTACAATCGAATGGAGAGCCGTTTCCGTCGATCTGCCCTTGCAGTACGCATGTTGTGAAGCCGACAGTAACCCCCGAGGTATCCTTTCCCGTAGGTACAGGTCAATCAACCGCTCAAACGTCTTAAGAAGAAACGACGAGAGACTGATTGGCTTGAAATCCTTAGGTGATACATGAGAGCTTCTGCCGGCCTTCGGAATGAAAATAACCCTAACCGTGTGCCAAGACTTCGGGATATAGTTAAGCCTGAGGCAGTTAGTATATATGATGGCCAACCAGCGGCAGGAAATCCCCAAAGACATTTGAAGCTGCGCAGGAATGATTCCATCCGGGCCCGGAGACTTATAGGGCTTGAACGACCCTATAGCCCAGGTTATCTGACTTTCCCGTATTGGAATGGTAGGCACTTCTGCATGGCCAACGACCGCCGACCATGCAGGCGAAGATCCCTGCGCAACTGGGACATCGGGAAAATGATTGTCCAGTAAAAGCCTTAGGGACTCCTCGCTACTCATCGACCAGTCCCCACCATCATCTCTCAGATACCCCAGAGGAGCGGGGTTCCTAGAGAGAATTTTTCTAAATCTCGCGGATTCATTGCAGCCTTCTACGTTTTCGCAGAAGCTTCGCCATGCATCTCGCTTGGCTATCCTTATTTCATATTTATAAATCCCCAGACTCACCTTATAGAGCTCCCAGTCCGAGGGTAATTTACTCCTCCTGGCTCTGTTGAAGAGCCGCCGACTGGACGCTCTTAGGTCGTCAAGAGAATCCGACCACCAGGGCGGCTTGCCCTTCCCCCTGTAAGTTTTCAATGGGCAGGACAGCTGAAAGGCGCTATTGCTTGCCGAGGTGAAGTTTTCCACCAGAACGTCTATCTCAGATTCGGACAGGCCCGAACTAATGATAGGCACCGCAGGCAGTAGCTCTCCCAGCTTCCTACAATACAAGTCCCAGTTAGTACTTTTAGGGTTCCTAAAAGATATTTTACCGGGACGTTCTTCGTTCACTGAGAACTGAATATATCGGTGATCAGAGAAGGAGTGCTCGTTGAGAACCCTCCATCCAGATATCCGACCTTCCAGTTCTCTACTAACCAGGGTGAGGTCCAGGACCTCCTCCCTTAACGCAGTAATAAAAGTCGGGTCATTCCCCCTATTACATATACAAAGTCCCTCATCTACAATAAAAGTAAATAAAGACTCACCTCTAGTGTTGGTATCCGAGCTTCCCCAAATGCTATGATGGGCATTTGCATCGGCACCGATGATCACGCCAACACCTCTCCGCCTTGCTTCAGCGGTGATTTCACCCAGTATCGCAGGTGGTGGTCCCTCTACGTCCCCGTGGGGCATGTACGCTGAGACCACCCACATTTCATTACTTCCTCGCTCGAGGCAGACCGTGGTTACGTCAGCATTGCTGAAATTAGAGAGAATAAAAGCTTTAATCTCTTTTTTAACAAGCACACAGGATCTAGGCCTACTTGCCTCTCCATGCACCAAGGTGTTGAATTTTCCAGTCCTTAATCCAGAAATCTTACTGCCGTTACTACTCAGCCACGGCTCCTGGACAAGGACTATATCAACTCCTCCTTTTTCAAGGCAGAGCAACAAATTTGCGGAAGCCGCCTTAGAGCGCTGAAGATTGATTTGACGGATTTCCATCAAAAGCGCTCTTCTTCCGCACCCCATCCTTGGCGGATTCGTATTAGTATTGTCCATTCTAAAAAAGTCCCCCCTCAAGGCCGCTATCCGGAGCCGATTGTGTAGTCGCCCTTTAACGATCTCGTGGTTATCTATGCTACGCAGGGAGGCCACGCGAGGGTTGACGCATTACCTTATGAGTAATGCGTTCAGAGCCAGACCGGACGCGAAGCGGGAAAATCTTCAACCGCACCTACACCACCAACTTAACGGCGACGGAGCCGGAACGTACCTTGAGGCCCGCCACGGTTTTAACGGGACGTGGGCAGGTGCAGCATTAGCCTACCAGCCATTTTGGTAGGGTTTCACCCCGACCTACTAAAGTGGCAGAATACCGCACCTACCAGCCCAATGTCATCAAGTCAAAATGTGATGTGAAATCAAAGTCCTAAAACAGTCCAGTTCGTCACCGTTGTGTACCGATCTTGACTCTCCCTCCCCTGAGCTCGGCACAATGACTCAAGGGGTGCGGGTTTTATCGAGTTGTCCTCTCTAGATCCGCCATTATCAGTAGAAGCAGGGGCACCTCGTGCAGGACGTGATAACTAATCACGCGTGACATTCGTCACTATGGCCGGTCTAAGACTGATATCAGTCCCTGATCCAGAGCCTGAAACCACTTATGATATCCAAGCCAAGTATCTTAGCCCCTATATAGTACTACTATATAGTACTTTCGTACGTTCGAAATTGGAATATGCCGTATTTATTTGGCGGCCGTTTTATGCTTGTCATATTTATCGTCTGGAAAAAATTCAAAAAGTATTTATTAAGTACGCTCTACGTCCCCTTTATTTTGATTCCTCCTTTTGATAACTCTTTCACTCCGCTTTTGCGATCCTTTCAGCGCCTCCAATATTGTGTTCACCCAGTCTGGCCTTTCTACCTCCACACGGCGTGCTTTGGACGCTGGCTTACACAGAAGCGATGCTGTTTCCTGAATCAGAACATGTTATACCGTTTCTGCGAATATGGGTTTTGGGTTTGGGTATGTCGCTCGCTTCGTTTCCACGTCCCGTATACCATTTAAAAAGCTCTGGATGTTTACCCTTTCGGTGTATTCCACGGGTGCGTCCGCATTCGCTAAATATGCCAGCCTTTCAACATCCGACGCAAACTCATGTAATGTTTCACCAGGCCTCTGGAAGCGATTTAGTAACTCCATTTGGTATATCTGTCTCATACGCTCGGTTCCGTATCATCTCTCTAGAGCGCCGACCAATGCTTCATAACAATTCATTTCGCCCTCTGGAATGGTTTGTAAGATCTCAGCTGCAGGCCTTTTCAATGCCATGAACAGTGCAGCTACTTTATCATCCACATTCAAGTTGTTCACTGCTGACATCTTCTCAAATTGTAGCTTAAACACATGGAAAGGAACAGAGCCGTCAGTTTTTACCTTCGTATTGCTTGCTGAAACAATTGGGCGATTTAGTTGCACCTCAGCCTCGATTTTGTTCTCAAACTGCATTATTTTTTTATACTGTGCTTCCACATTCCTTCCGTCTCCATAGCGTCTCGTAGCCGTGCTTGAAATTCGATCTTATTGCCGGTTGTATTCAATCCATGGTTCTCCAACTCCTTTTCAGTTGCTGGATCCTTAATTCACTTAACTTTGCCGTGTCCTTGTTGTCCTGTGGAATTTATTCAACAAATTCCTCTTCTGACACCAATTGTAACGAATTTAGTGCAATTCCGCGTATTTGCAACCTTTTACCAACGTTCGTATCGCTAAATTGTTGAATAAATAACTCCAATATTCAATTATGCAAAATGGTCTTTATTAAAGTACTTCACAATAACACTTCTACTTCTCAACAGATAACGTGCTTAAATCAAACTGATTGCCATGCCTCAGCTGGCGCGGTTTCCTCGTTTGCATATTTCTAGGCGTTTCTAGAATCTACTATTTGTTTACCAGCTATAAACTCACCAGATATAAAAGCAGATGCACTATTATAGCTTCTCGCATATCCATATGCGCGTGCATATGTGAGTGATACTTCCATCGATGATTGCCTACTTTTGGGAGTATCTCAGATATATGCATGTGTTTGTGCGTTTCTATCCGCTTGCTTTATTGTTGTTGTGGCTTTATTTACTTAGTTTCAGATTAGTGATGTGAGTATCACTTAGTGTCACTAATATTCGTCACAATATTATCGATGAGATAACCCTTCTACTCTCTAACGAATGCAGATTTATTAGCCTACACCTTGAGATATATGATGGGAGGGGCAAATCAAATATTATATCAGATAAACAGTATTTCATAAATATTTTTTGTACAGGTTCAATCCTTTTGTTATGTACCTCATAATAGGGACTCCATATTATGGAACCATATTCAAGCCTAGATTGTAAAAAACATTGTACAATAACTTTTTATACTCAGCTGAGCAGAGTTCATAGAGTATACGGTACCCCGTAACGGCACAAATTAGTCGAGATAGATATAGACTTCTATATATCAAAACGATCTGGGCGAAAAAAGAAATTCATTTAGCCATGTCCGTCCGTCCGTCTGTCCATAAATACGATAACTTGAGTAAACTTTGAGGTATCTTAATGAAATTTGGTATGTAAGTTCCTGAGCACTCATCTCAGATCCCGATTTAAGACTATAACCACGCCCACTTTTTCGATATCATGGATCATGGTACCACGACAATGCAATATTAAACAAGTAAGCAAGTCTAATTTCGGGTGAAACCGAACATTACATACCCAGCTATACACATTAAATGCTGTTGTTGTTTTATTTGTGTGTGTGTTGTGTGTTATTTAAAAGGGGTGGGCCTTAGTTCTACAGGTGGACGCCTTTTCGAGATTTTTTTTTATTTATTTTTTATTTATTTAAAATTATAGTCGACTCAAAAAAAAAAAGCGGTCGACTGCTAAGAATAATAGAATCAATTACAAGAAAAGAACATACATAAATTTACAAGCCGAGAATTAAAGTAAATCATATATAATTATACGCATTACAATTTCGATTATAATATACACAAAGTAACAATGTTATTTAAGAATTTATATAAGTGTGCCCAGTGGGGGGCCCTCGTGAGGAGCTCAGAAGGAATCTTACGCGAGGTGCTCATAAATGAGCCGGATGCCCGGAACTGCATGCAACGAGGTTAATAGTTAATTATTTATTTACTTCGTTTAAAATATCATCCAAACACAAGAGTATGACAGGCTGTAAAGCAGCAAATGAACATTCGAAGCTAATACAGTTGTACAGGTCATTATATCGTGAGCACCAAATCCGTTTAGGACTATTTCTGGCAAAGTTTTGCCGACAAAGGGATAAATGAAAGGACACAAAGTGTCTAGAAGTCCTAGTAGGAACAGCAAAATTTAGTCTACTGACCAGATCAGGGGAGTCAATCCCACCGATGATCAGCTTATGAATGAACATTACAACAAGTAATATTCGACGAGTTTTGAAGAGCTGGCAAATTAATTAAAAGAAGTCTGTTCCTATATGGTGGAAGATGAGGACTTTAATCCCAGTTGAGGCCTCGTAGTGCAAAAATTAAAAACATTTTCTGTACTGACTCAATTCGATTTATATGGTTTTGAGTGGTTGGGGACCAGACACTTGAACATTACTCGAGAATAGTACGTACAGACGAGGTATAAAGTATTTTGGTGAAATAAGGGTCATCAAACTCTCTAGCCCATCGTTTTATAAATCTTAGTACACCGGTTGCTTTATTTATATTAGTTGGGATATGTAAGATAAAACTTAATTTCGGATCAAAAATTACACCTAGATCACATACAACAGATATGCGCCCCAAAGGGGTGCCATTTAGCATATAAGATGCCAGAAACGGTGAAATGTTATTTGCTTGCATTTAGTGCAATTCAAAAAAAGTAAATTTGCTGAACACCAACTTTAAAAAGAGCCATGATCGGCCTGCAGCTGGTCAAAACTGGATGGATCTGAGGGCAAATATGTGTGACAAAGTTTTACGTCATCAGCATACATTGCAGTTCTAGAGTATAAGATAACCCGTGGTAAGTCATTAATGAACAAGAGTAAGGGACCCAAAAGAGAACCCTGGGATACACCAGAGATTACATTTATCGACTTCGAACAATTGTTTTTGAACAAAACTCGTTGAGTTCTGTTTTCGAGATAACTTGCAATCGAAATCAAAATACTCTTAGGAAAACCCAGAAGATCAAGTTTAAGAAGTAAAAGCTCGTGATTAACAGAGTCGAATGCTTTACTAAAGTCAGTGTAAATGACATCTGTTTGTTTGCAATCCATAAAACCATCCATAATTAGGGACGCAAATGCGAACATGTTGGTTGTTGTTGATCTCCGACGCACAAAACCGCGCTGACAAGGTGATATTAAAGAACTACACAAATGCTGAAGTTGTCAAGTAATAACCTGTTCAAAAGATTTAGGAATGGTTGAGAGTTTAGCTATGCCCTTGTAGTTCTCTATATTAGACTTACTACCCTTTCTATGCAAAGGTATGATAAACGATTGCTTCTAAATAGATGGGACTAAAGCGGATTCCAGAGATAGTTTGAATAATTTTAAAATAGACTCAGATAAGTTTACAGCACAGTACTTAAGCACATAACTGGGAACACTATCTGGCCCCGGGGAAAATATCGGTTTCAAAGCAAGAAGTCTAGGAAAAACAGTATCATTATCAATGAACGGGTTTAAAATATTATTCGAACTTTTTAAGTTATAAAGATAAATATCCAAAAGGAACACAATGAGATGAGTAGGTAGACTTAAAAAATTCAGCAAATAAATCTGCGATTTCGTGATCAGAATTAGCGCTCTTAGACCCATAGATAAATGAATATGGATAACCAGAAATTTTCCTTTTCGAGTTAACGAAACTATAAAAACATTTCGCGTTGTTAACAAATTGAAGTTTGCAGCAGGATATGTAATTTTAGAGACGATGAAAACTGGATCGAGCAACTAAATATTTTCCAAAACTTTTAAAACGCTTATAGAGTCTTGATTTAATATTATTTATTCTTAATAACTGCCTAGAGAGCCAAGGCGGGTTACTTGCTGTCACACGAGCATAGCGGAGGGGAACACAACTATTAAAGAAGCCATCAAGTGTGCTGTAAAATATTGTGGTTGCTGATTCTACATCGCTGCATGAGTAAAGATTTGACCAGTCATGTGCAGCAATCAGTTCATTTAGCTTAATAAAATTCGTCTTATAAAAGCATCTTGAATTAGTTCGAGATTTCGATTTCAAAGCATTGAGCATCACAGGCCAACAAAATCCAGTACAATCTTAAGCGTAGGATGAAGAGGGCCTTCAGCTAGGGATAAAGGGGGAATTCGGGTTAGGGTGGTGCCCACAGTGTCATCTGTAAACACTAGGTCTAAAATCGTGTTTTTGCAGTTTAATATATAGTTAATTTGAACAAGAGATGTGTCTAACAGGCAATTAAAAAAATCATGCTGAGTAGTAGGAGTCATGACATTAGGTCGATGGTATTGATCCAATTTACTATTGATAAATTGAAATCACCGAGAACTATTGGGTGGTCCTTTGTCTCGAAGTTGCGAGTACAAATTACAAATAGCTAAGCTATGACAAGTATAAACATGTATATCGGATCTTGGCGGTATATATTCACAGCTACAAACTCTAAATCAGCTGCGATGTCCAAAAACAATAACTCAGATGTAAGGCTCGAAACCACAGCAATAAGGACACCACCTGCTCTAGCTACCCGATCGCGTCGATACACTACGTAGTTATCTGAGAGAAGCTCGGAGTTAAAATTATCCTCTTTTAACCAGGTTTCAGTAAAGGCTATAACTTGCACAGTAAAAACAAAACTATTGAGAAAAAATGTACTCAATTTCGATCCTAGGCCACGGACATTTTGATAGTTAATAATTACTTCTGCGCTGTTCCTGTAGAGATGTTTAAGTTTTATTAATCTCTGAAAGGATTTGGCTTTTTAGTGTACAAATGTACCACTGAATGTTCCGGCTAAAAAGAATGATCCAAGACTCTATCAAAATAAGTTTCTGGCACTGATATTTTAAATGAAGATATATCCCTCTTATAACTAAAGTTGAATTTATAAGCACTTATATTTGAAGAATCAGAAATATCTAATTTAGATATTAACTATGTAGTCAACAATGTCATCTACCGTAAGCGATGCATGTAGCCGTGACATGAAAACTGTCCTACGAGGCGGCAAGGCAGTCAATTTCCTTGGACGCTCAGGAAGTAGTAGCAGCAATGTCATTGTTATGGCATTTTAATTTTCATTAACATTAGCAATTCGCTGTTCGGTATTAGCAGCAATATTTGCCTTTGACGATTTAGTATTACAGACTTTAGCAACTACAAGGCATGTACTACCAAACAACTTTAGCATATCGGTAAAATTACGCTGATTAAACGACAGTGGCGAGCAATCAGTACGATCTACAGTGGAACTGGTACGTCAACTACAAGACGCGCCATTCGCTTCTTCATTGTACTGACCTGCTCATTTCAGCGGAGTAGGGGCTTCCGTCTTCTTGGACAATGCTAATTGCTGCATAAAGCTCGTACCCATCGCGGACGCTTAGAGGCTCATCAATCTTTCGAAGAACTTTTCTCTCGGATACTCTCAGAGGTGCCTTATCTGATGTTGTCTGACTCATGCTTCTGAACCGTATAGCAGGACGGATACGATAAGTGTCTTGTAGAGCATGACCTTTGTTTGACGAAAAACGACTTTGTCAAGCTATGCTCAACCGTAAAGTCAATCTCACAAATGCAGATGGCGCGTCTTCTTTACGTCACCGAAAAAGAGGTTGAGAAAGCCAGCAAACTTGCTAAACCATCAAAAGCTGTGGAACCGGACAGGATTGCCACACCAATGTTTACAAATCTTGCCAATGAAGGATTTAAATACCTGGCACTTTTATCCTGCCCACTTTCGTAAACCCTGAAAATTTTTAAATGGCGACAGTCCTACCGCTACTAAAGTATGGAAAACCAGCTAGCGTGTTAGACTCATATCGTCCGATATTTTTCCTATCGCCAGTAGCCAAGCCGTGCTACTCCCTTATTGCACCGCAAACCTGGGACTTGTGTTAGCATGTCCCTCGAACATTGGAACCTCATCATGAAACAGTACTCATAGCTCAAGACTTATCAAAATCCTTTGACACAGTCAATCACAGCACGTTACTGCATGACTTGGAAGAATCTACCCTTCCTCACAGTCTCAAAAGGTGGGCCACAAATTATCTGTGTAGTCGGGAGACATCGGCTCAGTTCAGGAACGTAGTACTAACAAGCAAAGGTGTTCAAGTTCGGGTGTAACTGAATATTATATACTCAGCGTGAGTTTCAATTGACATTTCATTTCAGATAAATTACTTTTCTACCTAACACGTGGCACCGCCGGTTTAAAATGTCTATTTTTTGCTAAGTTATAGCTTATTATTCTAGTCCGCGACCCTTTTAAACTTGTTTTATATCTAAGTTGCCGTGGTCTTTATTCGATCCCGTACATTTTTATCAGAAATATTTTCCGCTATAAGGAAAATGTTTTGTAGGTACACAATTTCATTACGATATGTTAATTTTTCTTCGAGTTATGGCTCCCGAGACATATAAAATTGCTTAGTCATAAAAAGGGCGGTGCCACACCCATTTTCAAAAATGTTTGTGTTTTCGAATTTATTGTTATAATTCAATTTAGAAAGTAAAATTCTATTGATAGAAAGCTCTTTTTCGCTAAGATATAGCTTATTATTTTCGTCCACGGCCCTTTTAAAAATCTTTTATATAAAAGTGGGCGTGGTCCTTAACCGAATTCGTTAATATTTCTTCAAAGCATTCCCTATAGTAAAGGCAACCTCTCTGCCGAATTTTGTTACGATATGTTTAACGATTTTATCACAAGTGGGCGGTGCCACACCCATTTTAAAAATTTTTTTTATATTTTTGTCAAGAGTCAATATCAGTCCATATGTCAAATTTTAATATTCTAGGTGTATTATTTACTAAATAATCAGGTTTTTTGTGTTTTCCAAAATGTTATACATTTAAAAAGTGGGCGTGGTTATCATCCGATTTCGCTCATTTTCAATACCAATCTATTCTGGGTCCAGATAAGCTAGTGTACCAACTTTGGTGAAGATATCTCAATATTTACTCAAGTTATCGTGTTAACGGACGGACGGACGGGCATGGCTCAATCAAATTTTTTTTCGATACTGATGATTTTCTAGTCTATCTCGATTCCTTTATACCTCTACAATCAACCCTTATCCAATCAAAGTTAATATACTCTGTATGCAAAGCACGCTGAGTATAAAAATAAGAACCCAAGCTGTCGATTTTATAACTGGGTAAAATCTTGTTAGCACCGAACTTGTACTTATTTGGCAATTTAGGTCTAGTTCCGAACCAGAAATATGTATCACTAGTTACTGACTGAAAGGATTTCAGGGAACCGCCCACTATAACTTTAAGTGTAGCCTCTCTAACTTAAAAGCTAAACCCAGTTCTATGCCCTTACTTTCAGGAAGACCTTTATAATATATATTTTAACAAAATTTGGTTTGATCATATGTCCAAAATGTTTCAGATTTATGCCCAAACTTTTTACCGTGTGCCTGCCAAAACCTCAAACCACTTATTGATAAAAACTGGCCGCCGTAGTCCTGAGTTCAAGTGCCAACCAAAGCAACATCAAAAATTCAGAACACGTTTTTCAATTGGAAAAAAATATGTCCAAGCACGGTCGCCTCTCGGCAGTGATTTGGCATACACTCCAAGCGTATTTCTACTTTACTAAAGCTTTTCAGTGAAAATGCATCTCCCATGCATCACCTTCCGTTTGAAATCGGCATCAAACATATATGTCCCGCCTGCCAATTTGTAGGGAAAATCAAAAGGGAGCCAGACGCAAATTCGAGGAGAAGTTCGACCTAAATCTTAGTGGAAATAAGTCGCCCCAAGCACTATTTGTTATCTTTTTTGCTTTTTAATTTCTTATGGTTAATGCGTCAAGCGTAAAACAAATTCTAAATCAGTTGAACAAATAGCTTTTGTTCTACCAAAATAACAAATTCAAGGTTGTTTTGTTTATTCCAGCAAAATGAAATTAGTGCGTGTATTCTATTCTTTTTCAACGGAAAATTTAATTGTGATTATTTGTTCGTTTCTATATTTGCACAGTTAAATTGTGGTATTAACTTCATATAGCTTAAGTGATACGTGTACATTATGACCGTATTTTTAACCCTTTAACGGATATGCGACACCGGTGTCCCAAAAATAATTCCTTGTATAGCAAGAAGGCTAGCAATATTTTACTAGTATTTTCGTTATATTTTACTTAATCTTATCTAAGTGTATACTAGAGCTTACGATTTCTTCTCGAACACAAGCGAGATTTTCGAGACCTGAGAAATCGAGAACTCGACTTCTCGCGAGAGTCTCGTGTCTCGAAGTACTCGTAAATCTCGCGAGCTTCTCGACATTCTTACTTAGTCGCTGTATGGACAGTATTTATACTCTAGGTTTTTTTTACTTGTGACTTTTTTGTTGATTATATTGCTTCAATGACATTTAACTCAAAACATACATATTATTATACATACAATTTTGTTCGCAATATTTTATTTTTCAACGAGACATCAAGAACACATCTTCTCGCGAGATTCTCGAATCTCGAATTACTCGTAAAGCTCGCGAGATTCTCGAATCTCGAATTACCCGCGATCTTCTCGGCTTTCAATTCAGTCGTTGCATTGGCAATATTCTATACATTTCGAGGTTTTTTACTCGTGGTTTTGCGGACACTTTGGCTTGTGTCCCCGAAGAAATCGCAAGCTCTATATTAAACAGCCAATGAATCGATTAAGTTGAAAGTCGAGAAGCTCGCGAGCCTTACGAGTAATTCGAGATTCGAGAATTTCGCTAGCCTTGCAAGTAATTTGACATTCGAGAATCTCGCGAGCCTTAAGAGTAATTCGAGATTCTCGCGAGAAATCTCTCCTCGAACATGTTCGAGAAATCGTAAGCTCTAATATATACATCCGAACCGATTTTCATTTAAAGTGTTTAAATGTGTTAACAAGATTCGAGACGGAAGCTACTAGCAAATCACGCCTACTTACACAGTAAGTAGATGACTTATTTGTAGCAGAAGCATTAAATTTACAATAGAGGTGGAGCAAGATTGTCAGCTACCGTAACTAGACACGTTAGTCACCAGGAGAAGGAACAAATTATATATTTACTGGTACAGAAAACCCATATCTTCGGGAAGACTAATTAACTTTTATTCAAAACATGAAAAAAGTACAATATTAAATACCGCCAGAAGCTTCATAAGACGGGTACTTACAATAAGCGACAGAATGTATCACAAGAAGAATATTACTATCATCAAAAAACTCTAGAGAAAAATGAGTTTCCAAGTAGATTGGTAAATAAACTGGTGCGAAATTTCTATACCAGAGCACGTAATGAATCAGAAACTGAAGAAGCAAATAACAAAATATACAAAGCGATAACCTATGTCCCAAGAATAGCAGAGAGGATCAAGAGATCGGATTTATATGAAAAAGAAAAGGACAAAATAGCGTTCACATACAACAACACATTGAGAAATAGTTTCAGCAATACAAAGGACAGAATTCCAAAGGATGAGAAATCCAACGTAATATACAGAATCCCATGCAACGGGTACGGGTCTCACTTATGCGAGAAGATACATGTGCGGACAACCAAATTAAAATTAAAGACAAGGATTTCTGGCCATAAGTCCAATATTGAACACTATCCCGTGTTTCAAAATATTACTATATTGGACATAGAGACACAATATAATAAGCGCTTCGCCATGGAAACGCTCCACATTATGAACACACCTAAGGATAAGAGAACTAATTTTAAAAGTGGCACAGACCAATGCGCATATATGTACATATCGCAATTTATTGCTTAAGCAACAAACACACACAATGCTTCCAGAAATTATTCCGCTAGCAGCATATTTAAGATCACCAAATCATAATGTTGGATGACGACATATTTTTTTTTTTTCTATTGTTCGTATGCCTATGGGCGTGGTTCCGCCCTTTTTCATTTAATTTGTCTACGATACTTTTAATCAGACCTATTAAATAATGATTACTAATGGTAATGATTAGGCGTTCCATTGATTATTTTCTTGAAACGCCATTTAATGATTACTTGCTTTTATTTTCTATTTTTAATGATTACTTTTCAATTGATTAAAAAACTAATCAAAAAGAAATTAAGATTTTTTCCGATTATTGAAAAAAATCAAAAAATCTGAAACAATCAAAAAAAATCAAAAATCAGATGATTTTTTTTGATGTTTTCTAGATTTTATACTCAGTTGAGCAGAGCTCACAGAGTATATTAACTTTGATTGGATAACGGTTGGTTGTACAGGTATAAAGGAATCGAGATAGATATAGACTTCTATATATCAAAATCATCAGTATCGAAAAAAAATTCGATTGAGTCATGTCCGTCCGTCCGTCCGTCCGTCTGTCCGTTAACACGATAACTTGAGTAAATTTTGAGGTATCTTGATGAAATTTGGTATATAGGTTCCTGGGCACTCATCTCAGATCGCTATTTAAAGTGAACGATATCGGACAATAACCACGCCCACTTTTTCGATATCGAAAATTTCGAAAAATCGAAAAAGTGCGATAATTCCTTACCAAATACGGATAAAGCGATGAAACTTGGTAGGTGAGTTGAACTTATGGCGCAGAATAGAAAACTAGTAAAATTTTGGACAATGGGCGTGGCACCACCCACTTTTAAAAGAAGGTAATTTAGAAGTTTTGCAAGCTGTAATTTGGCAGTCGTTGAAGATATCATGATGAAATTTGGCAGGGACGTTACTACTGTTACTATATGTACGCCTAATAAAAATTAGCAAAATCGGAGAAGGACCACGCCCACTTTTAAAAAAAAAATTTTTTTTTAAGTAAAATTTTAACAAAAAATTTAATATCTTTACAGTATATAAGTAAATTATGTCAACATTCAACCCCAGTAATGACATGGTGCAACAAAATACAAAAATAAAAGAAAATTTCAAAATGGGCGTGGCTCCGCCCTTTTTCATTTAATTTGTCTAGGATACTTTTAACGCCCTAAGTGGAACAAAAATTAACCAATCCTTTTGAAATTTGGTATGGGCATAGATTTTATGATGTTAACTGTTTTCTGTGAAAACGAGCGAAATCGGTTGATGCCACGCCCAGTTTTTATACACAGTCGTCCGTCTGTCCTTCCGCATGGCCGTTAACACGATAACTTGAGTAAATTTTGAGGTAACTTGATGAAATTTGGTATGTAGGTTCCTGAGCACTCATCTCAGATCGCTATTTAAAATGAACGATATCGGACTATAACCACGCCCACTTTTTCGATATCGAAAATTTCGTAAAACCGAAAAAGTGCGATAATTCATTACCAAAGACAGATAAAGCGACGAAACTTGGTAGATGAGTTGAATTTATGACGCAGAATAGAAAATTAGTAAAATTTTGGACAATGGGCGTGGCACCGCCCACTTTTAAAAGAAGGTAATTTAAAATTTTTCCAAGCTGTAATTTGTCAGTCGTTGAAGATATCATGATGAAATTTGGCAGGGACGTTACTCCTATTACTATATGTACGTCTAATAAAAATTAGCAAAATCGGAGAAGGACCACGCCCACTTTAAAAAAAAAAATTTTTTAAAGTAAAATTTTAACAAAAAATTTAATATCTTTACAGTATATAAGTAAATTATGTCAACATTCAACTCCAGTAATGACATGGTGTAACGAAATACAAAAATAAAAGAAAATTTAAAAATGGGCGTGGCTCCGCCCTTTTTCATTTAATTTGTCTAGGATACTTTTAACGCCCTAAGTGGAACAAAAATTAACCAATCCTTTTGAAATTTGGTATGGGCATAGATTTTATGATGTTAACTGTTTTCTGTGAAAACGGGTGAAATCGGTTTATGCCACGTCCAGTTTTTATACACAGTCATTCGTCTGTCCTTCCGCATGGCCGTTAACACGATAACTTGAGCAAAAATCGACATATCTTTAATGAACTTAGCTCACGAACTTACTTGAACTCACTTTATTTTGGTATGAAAAATGAACGAAATCCGACAATGACCACGCCCACTTTTCCGATATCGAAAATTACGAAAAATGAAAAAAATGCCATAATTCTATACCAAATACGAAAAAAGGGATGAAACATGGTGAGGTAATTGGATTGGTTTATTGACACGAAATATAACTTTAGAAAAAACTTTATAAAATGGTTGTGACACCTACCATATTAAGTAGAAGAGAATGAAAAAGTTCCGCAGGGCGAAATAAAAAACCCTTAAAATCTTGGCAGGTATTACATATATAAATAAATTAGCGGTATCCAACAGATGATGTTCTGTGTCACCCTGGTCCACATTTTGGTCGCGATCTGGAAAACGCCTTCACATATACAACTACCACCACTCCCTTTTAAAACTCTCATTAATACCTTTAATTTGATACCCATATCGTACAAACACATTCTAGAGTCACCCTGGTCCACCTTTATGGCGATATTTCGAAACGGCGTCCACCTATAGAACTAAGGCCCACTCCCTTTTAAAATACTCATTAACACCTTTCTTTTGATACCCATATTGTACAAACAAATTCTAGGGTCACCCCTGGTCCACCTTAATGGCGATATCTCGAAACGGCGTCCACCTATGGAACTAAGGATTACTCCCTTTTAAAATACTCATTAACACCTTTCTTTTGATACCCATATTGTACAAACAAATTCTAGGGTCACCCCTGGTCCACCTTTATGGCGGTATCTCGAAACGGCGTCCACCTATGGAACTAAAGATTACTCCCTTTTAAAATACTCATTAACACCTTTCATTTGATACCCATATCGTACAAACGCATTCTAGAATCAACCCTGATCCACCTTTATGGCTATATCCCTAAATGGCGTCCACCTATAGAACTATGGCCCACTCCCTCATAAAATACTCTTTAACACCTCTCATTTGATACCCATATCGTACAAACGCATTCTAGAGTCACCCCTGGTCCACCTTTATGGCGATATCTCGAAAAGGCGACCACCTATACAACAACCACCACTCCCTTTTAAAACCCTCATTAATACCTTTAATTTGATACCCATATCGTACAAACACATTCTAGAGTCCCCCCTGGTCCACCTTTATGGCGATATTTCGAAACGGCGTCCACCTATAGAACTAAGGCCCACCCCCTTTTAAAATACTCATTAACACCATTCGTTTGATGCCCATATTGTACAAACAAATTCTAGGGTCACCCCTGGTCCACCTTTGTGGCGATATCTCGAAACGGCGTCCACCTATGGAACTAAGGATAACTCCCTTTTAAAATACTCATTAACACCTTTCATTTGATACCCATATCGTACAAACGCATTCTAGAGTCACCCCTGGTCCACCTTTATGGCGATATCTCGAAAAGGCGGCCACCTATACAACTACCACCTCTCCCTTTTAAAACCCTCATTAATACCTTTAATTTGATACCCATATCGTACAAACACATTCTAGAGTCACCCCTGGTCCACCTTTATGGCGATTTTCGAAACGGCGTCCACCTATAGAACTAAGGCCCACCCCCTTTTAAAATACTCATTGACACCATTCGTTTGATGCCCATATTGTACAAACAAATTCTAGGGTCACCCCTGGTCCACCTTTGTGGCGATATCTCGAAACGGCGTCCACCTATGGAACTAAGGATAACTCCCTTTTAAAATACTCATTAACACCTTTCATTTGATACCCGTATCGTACAAACGCATTCTAGAGTCACCCCTGGTCCACCTTTATGGCGATATTTCGAAACGACGTCCACCTATAGAACTAAGGCCCACTCCCTTTTAAAATACTCATTAACACCTTTCTTTTGATACCCATATTGTACAAACAAATTCTAGGGTCACCCCTGGTCCACCTTAATGGCGATATCTCGAAACGGCGTCCACCTATGGAACTAAGGATTACTCCCTTTTAAAATACTCGTTAACACCTTTCTTTTGATACCCATATTGTACAAACAAATTCTATGGTCACCCCTGGTCCACCTTTATGGCGGTATCTCGAAACGGCGTCCACCTATGGAACTAAGGATTACTCCCTTTTAAAATACTCACTAACACCTTTCATTTGATACCCATATCGTACAAACGCATTCTAGAGTCAACCCTGATCCACCTTTATGGCTATATCCCTAAATGGCGTCCACCTATAGAACTATGGCCCACTCCCTCATAAAATACTCTTTAACACCTTTCATTTGATACCCATATCGTACAAACGCATTCTAGAGTCACCCCTGGTCCACCTTTATGGCGATATCTCGAAAAGGCGACCACCTATACAACAACCACCACTCCCTTTTAAAACCCTCATTAATACCTTTAATTTGATTCCCATATCGTACAAACACATTCTAGAGTCACCCCTGGTCCACCTTTATGGCGATATCTCGAAACTGCGTCCACCTATGGAACTAAGGATAACTCCCTTTTAAAATACTCATTAACACCTTTCATTTGATACCCATATCGTACAAACGCATTCTAGAGTCACCCCTGGTCCACCTTTAGGGCGATATCTCGAAAAGGCGGCCACCTATACAACTACCACCTCTCCCTTTTAAAACCCTCATTAATACCTTTAATTTGATACCCATATCGTACAAACAAATTCTAGGGTCACACCTGGTCCACCTTTATGGCGATATCTCGAAACGGTGTCCACCTCTGGAACTAAGCATCACTCCCTTTTAAAATACTCATTAACACCTTTCTTTTGATACCCATATTGTACAAACAAATTCTAGGGTCACCCCTGGTCCACCTTTATGGCGATATCTCGAAACGGCGTCCACCTATGGAACTAAGGATTACTCCCTTTTAAAATACTCGTTAACACCTTTCTTTTGATACCCATATTGTACAAACAAATTCTAGGGTCACCCCTGGTCCACCTTTATGGCGGTATATCGAAACGGCGTCCATCTATGGAACTAAGGATTACTCCCTTTTAAAATACTCATTAACACCTTTCATTTGATACCCATATCGTACAAACGCATTCTAGAGTCAACCTGATCCACCTTTATGGCTATATCCCTAAATGGCGTCCACCTATAGAACTATGGCCCACTCCCTCATAAAATACTCTTTAATACCTTCCATTTGATACACATGTCATACAAACACATTCCAGGGTTACCCTAGGTTCATTTTACTACGACGTGATTTTCCCTTATTTTGTCTCCATAGCTCTCAACTGAGTATGTAATGTTCGGTTACACCCGAACTTAACCTTCCTTACTTGTTTTTTTTCTATTGTTCGTATGCCTATGGGCGTGGTTCCGCCCTTTTTCATTTAATTTGTCTACGATACTTTTAATCAGACCTGTTAAATAATGATTACTAATGGTAATGATTAGGCGTTCCATTGATTATTTTCTTGAAACGCCATTTAATGATTACTTGCTTTTATTTTCTATTTTTAATGATTACTTTTCAATTGATTAAAAAACTAATCAAAAAAAAAATCAAGATTTTTTCCGATTATTGAAAAAATCAAAAAATCTGAAATAATCAAAAAAATCAAAAATCAGATGATTATTTTTGATTTTTTCTTGATTTTTTTTATTTTTTTTGATTATTTTTCCGCTTTGTTGAAAGAAAAAATTTCGTTTGTTGCATGCACACAAGTACATTTTAGGATGCAATAGTAAATCGTAAGCGCTTATCGAGGCGACTATATATGTACATGCAACATTTAGGGCGAATAGTATATGGGCGTTGATTCAAACATATTCTCAGGTAAGTATATACACATGCGCATTATTACATTCATATATAATATAATAATGGTTTCATCCTTAAGTCAAGCTAATTTTGTTTGGCATCTAAAATTAATATATCCGCTATTTTGGATTAAGTTATGTCTATGCACTGATTGTTTTGTAATCAAAGTTTATCATATTGTTCGCTTCATTTTAGTAATACTGGATTCATATCATCGCCACTATGTGAGTGTTCTTCGTCCCATTTAGAGGCTTAATCATATTGTTACGAATATTAGCACCACTAAGGGGTACTGCCATATCTAAGCCGATGCTAAGCAGTGACTGTATGCACATCAATAATTCAATCATTATGTCTACACATATGTACGTACACGCAGCGGAGATGCAACGCACAAACACATGCAGATATTGGATTGAATACAATCGGCATTAAACTAGAACTTCAGGAACGACTACGACAGGCAATGGAATCAGAAGGAATTGACGTGGAAGAGTATGTCTTTCATCTTGGTGGCGATGAGACAACAAAAATGGAAAGGAAACAAAATTCTCATCACAGCTGGTGGTTTTTAGTGAAAGACAAGATAAAATGGAGGACGAGATGGATGCTTTGAAAGATCGGATTCAGGAGTTACAATTGAACCGTCCAATCACTTAAACGTCTACTCTGAAGTTAAAATCCCCAACATTTGATGGTTCTATTCCTTTCCAGGTATTTAAGCTCCAATTTGAGAAGACGTCAGCAGCTAACAACTGGAATGCCGAATATAAAGTTGCTGCATTATTCGTGGCTTTAAAAGGACCAGCTGCAGAGATATTACAGACCCTCCCAGTGTACGAACATAACAGTTATAAAGCATTGATGGCCGCTGTAGAACGATGGTACGGAAGCGAACATAGAAAACAGATATACCAAATGGAGTTACTGAACCGCTTCCAGAGGCCTGGTGAAACATTGCAAGAGTTTGCGTCGGATGTCGGAAGGTTGGCACATTTAGCGAATGCGGACGCACCCGCGGTATACACTGAAAGGGTAAAGATTCAGAGCTTTATAAATGGCATACGGGACGTCGAAACAAAGCGAGCTACATACGCAAACCCGAAGCCAATATTCACAGAAACGGTGTCACATGCTCTGATTCAGGAAACAGCGTCGCTTCTGTGTAAGCCAGTATTCAAAGCACGCCGTGTGGAAGTAGAAAGGCCAGAGTGCGTAGACGCAATTTTAGAAGCTTCAAAAGGAACACAACAGAAGAATAATGGTGCAATCAAGTGTTTCAAGTACGGTAACCCAAGTCACAATGCACGTCGTTGCAGCACCGGTCTTGGTAGTTCCAACTTGGCTGGTCGTAAACGCAAAGCTGGAGGAGATAAGCAAGAGCGAGTCAAAGGTAAAGATCGAGAACTTGTCCCAGCTATTGAATGTCGTGTGATACCTATCTCGCAAACTGGTAGGAAATCGAGCAGTCTTACCGTCAAAGGAAATGTGGATGGCAAGGGGCGTGTACTGACTGTAGATACGGGCTCATCTCATTCTTTAATCCGATCCGATTTGGTCAACAGGAGAGTAAAGCCAATACCTGGGCAAGATTGCGTACGATTACTGGCGAGTACACTCAAAAAAAAAAGTATCACTATCATTTTAATACACGATGTGCAAAAATGAAACTATAAACGGTATCATTTTCGTGGTATCAATGCAATGATAAATATTATAAAAAGTATAATTAAAAGTATCAATTTTGTATCTTGACTATTGATTTGCCCATGGAAAATATTTGTTTCGCCCTTAAAATGTATCAAAATGATAACTGTATAAATTTCCTAGTTTCATTATGATAACATTTAATACTATATTGAATATAAAACGCATTAAATTTGTATGTAGTCTATTAACTTGACAAATACAAGTATCAAACTAATATTTCGAAAATGTCAATAACATAAGATCATTGATGACGAAAAAAAGATAAGCAAAAATTACACATTGATGCCTAGATGGCATCGCCTTGATGATAACTTTTTTTTTTTAGTGTATAAATAAGTCCAGGGAGAAGTGGTATGTGAAGTCTTAATTGGGGAGGTCATGGTTCTGCACAAATTCCATGTGGCAGAGATCGTTGGTGAAGTCATATTGGGAGTGGACTTCTTAGTTGACATCAGGATCGATATGCCGAGAAAGATTATACGCTATGAGAACCAGGATGTGCCACTTAACTTCAGTTTGGAAAAAGGGTTCAGCAGTAAGCGAGTGCTGTTGGAGGAGATTCGACAGAGACCACGAAAGTCAAGGAAAGTAGATGGAGCAAAAGGTGGTGGAACAAATGGGCCAAACAAATCAAACCCGAAGGTACCTGCGAGAGAAACACTGGCATTGAAAAGCCCTAACGGACGCACTAAAACGAAGGAAAGAATTTCGCAGAAAGAATGCGAGGGTGGTTTCAAGCCAGGGCAGAGTACTGTTGTGAAGCGTCGGGACGATACTGATTATGCGAAGCCCATCTGTCAAAGCAAGTTCATTGGTCAAAGAACAGAGTGTGATGGAACAGGCCAGGGTAATGAGTAGTAGAATGAAACACAGGTACGACAAGAATTATAATTCGGAAGGTTTATTGGAGGGAGATTTGGTACTGCTATACCACCCTCACCGGCGGAAAGGTGTTCGATCCAAAATTCGGTGCAGTTGGAAAGGCCCGTACAAAGTTGTGAAGAGGATCAGAGATACCATCTACCGCATACAAACTATTGGGAAACCACGAAATAGAAGGGTGGTTCATTTGGAGATGCTAGCAGCGTTTAGATCGAGAGATTTGTCTGATGGGGACGATCAGACTTAGGCGGATGGCAGTGTTACGAATATTAACAACACTAAGGGGTACTGCCATCTCTAAGCCGATGCTAAGCAGTGTCTGTATGCACATCAATAATTCAATCATTATATATACACATATGTACGTACACGCAGCGGAGAAGCAACGCACAAACATATGCAGATATCTTACCTGAGATATGCAATTATAATCGTGGAAGTGTCGCTCACAAATACATGCGCATATGAGAGCTATACACGTACATCTGTAGTTATAATTATAGCAGATAACCAACTAGTAGATTCTAGAACAGAACCGCCTAGAAATGTCAACGAGGAAACCAAACACTATAAAAGGCAGGAACAGTAGAGTTGAACCTAAGACGCTATCTAGCGAGCAATTGCAGTATTATCAGTTTCATTTAAGCAAGCTATTAGTTGCGAGTTATAAGTGTTATTGTGAAGTACTTTAATAAAGGCCATTTTGCATTTTTAAATATTGGAGTTATTTATTCAAAAGTCTAGTGATTCGAACTTAGCAGAAGGTTGCAAATAAGAGGATTTGCAGTAAATTCGTTACAATATATAAGCATTTTTCTTCGTTAATATATTTTGAACGACTCAAAATTTTTGTGTACCGCCTTCGGATTATTAATAATGAGGTCAAGCTAAGTCTTTTAGGGTACGTATTAGCAGCCGACCGCTGTTATAGACTTCTAAAATGTATATATATATATATATTCTTGGAAAATATCCAACCATGTCGAAAAAAATAATGTATGATAGGCAAACAAATGTATTTGGAATTTCCATTGTTAGTAATAAAAATATGGCTCACTATGCAAAACTTTAAATTTTATAGGAAATATCATAGACGTAATCATAAGGAAATAAAAAGAAATTTCAACCTAACGTACATGGACATATGTTAATAAATTTATTTGGGATATAAAAACCTTTGTTTAGACAACTGAGCATTATGATGAATGACAACTTAGAGGATCGCTCCAGTTGGAAGTGAAGCTTTCAACCTAAGTAGTATTACTCATACATATTTTTTGAGCATATTGTTTTGTCGTAAAATAATTCGCGGTTACATCTATAGACACGATAATTTGTAGGTGGGTATGTATGTACCCATATGCCTAGATAAGCGTTCACGATATACCCTTATATCCACCGATGTACTTTTATGTACAAAATAATCAGTGCATAGCCATAACGTAATCCAAAATTGTGAATATACATATATATATTTTGGTTATACAAAATTGGCTAGACTTAAGGATGAAACCATAAAGAATCGTTGCTAAATGAAAGCTTTTGGATGCCAACCTATGAATCCAACATTTTTTACATATTGTCTGGGCAATTAGAAAACCCGCCGTTTTCGATCCCACATTATTTTATATAATGAGTGTAGTAAAATATGCAGATGTATGTGGGGTATTCCACCCCATTTCGACCAATTTTGAACCCGACCCCTTTAGAATTGGCTGAAAGTTTTTCTTCTTTTTCTAGCTTACGAAAGACGTTTTTCAGAAGTTTTTCAAATTTTTTCATCCAACTCAAAAAAAGTTATGAATTTAAAAAAAAAACACCGTTTTTGTTTTCAAAAGGCATAACTTTTTCAAAAAGTGACCGTTTGGGATCTTTTTTTTTTTAATTTGTTTTTAAATGTACTTTTCGGAAAAAATTCTAAAAAATGTCTAAAGTTTTTTTTTTTTTTGTAATTTTTCAGTTTTTCGAGATTTTTCGAACTTCGCCTTTTTTTGTTTTTTTTTTTTTTTTGTTTTTTTTTCTCATAAAAAACTTCAGTCAATTCTGCAATCATCCCCACTAACCCCGGAGTGGGCCGAGAATTTTTTTTAATTTAATTTACAAAAAAACAAACATTTTTTTTGTATTTTTTCCGAAAAGTACATTTAAAAACATATTAAAAAAAAAAATATCCCAAACGGTCAATTTTTGAAAAAGTTATAACATTTTGAAAAAAACACCGTTTTCCAACTCAAAATAAGTTTTAAATATTTTGAAAAAAAAACGGTGTTTTTTCAAAATGCTATAACTTTTTTAAAAATTGACCGTACTTTTCGGAAAAAATACAAAAAAATTTTAAAGTTTTTTTTCAATTAAATAGAAAAAAAAATTCTCGGTAAGCGCTTACGATTTACTATTGCATCCTAAAATGTACTTGTGTGCATGCAACAAAGGAGAATTTTTCTTTCAACAAAGCGGAAAAATAATCAAAAAAAATTTTTTTTAAATCATAAAAAAATCTAAAATAATTAAAAATAATCAAAAGTAATCGAAAAAATCAAAAATAATCAAAAGTAATCATTTTGATACTTTTGATTATTTTTGGTTTTTGTTATAATTTTCAATAATCTGAAAATATCATGATTTTTTTTTTTTGATTCTTTTCTACTGGTAATCAATTGGTAATTGCTTTTTTTGGAAAACAATTGAAATAGTCATTGGCCATTAAAAAAGGCATCTAATTAATTGATTATTAATGCTAATGCAAATTTAACAGGTCTGCTTTTAATGCCATAAGTCGAGAAAAAATTTACCAATCCTTGTGGAATTTGGTAGGGGCCTAGATTCTAGGACGATAACTGTTTTCTGCGAAAAAGGGCGCTAGGCCTTTAACACGATAACTTCAGCAAAAATCGATATATCTTTACTAAAATAAGTTCACGTACTTATCTGAACTCACTTTGTGTTGGTATAAAAAATGGCCAAAATCCGACTATGACCACGCCCACTTTTTCGATATCGAAAATTACGAAAAATGAAAAAAATGCCACAATTATATACCAAATACGAAAAAAGGGATGAAACATGGTAATTGGATTGGCTTATTGACGCAAAGTTTAACTTTAGAAAAACACTTTGTAAAATGGGTGTGACACCTACCAGTAGAAGAAAATGAAAACGTTCTGCAGGGCGAAATCAAAAGCCCTTGGAATCTTGGCAGGAATACTGTTCGTGGTATTACATATATAAATAAATTAGTGGTACTGGACAGACAATGTTCTGGGTCACCCTGGTCCACATTTTGGTCGATATCTCGAAAACGCCGTCAAATATACAACTACCACCACTCTCTTTTAAAATACTCATTATCGCCTTTCGTTTGATACCCATATTGTACAAACGCATTCTAGAGTCAACCCTGGTCCACCTTTATGGCGATATCTCGAAAAGGCGTCCACCTATAGAACTAAGGCCCACTCCCTTTTAAAATACTCATTAACACCTTTTATTTGATACCCATTTCGTACAAACAAATTCTAGAGTCACCCCTGGTCTACCTTTATGGCGATATCTCGAAAAGGAGTTCACCTATAGAACTAAGGCCCACGCCTTTTTAAAATACTCATTAACACCTTTCGTTTGATACCCAAATTGTACAAACGCATTCTAGAGTCACCCCTGGTCCACCTTTATGGCGATATCTCGAAAAGGCGCCCACCTATAGAACTAAGGCCCACTCTCTTTTAAAATACTCATTAACACCTTTTATTTGATACCCATTTCGTACAAACAAATTCTAGAGTCACCCTTGGTCTACCTTTATGGCGATATCTACAAAAGGAGTTCACCTATAGCACTAAGGCCCACGCCCTTTTAAAATACTCATTAACACCTTTCGATTGGTACCCATATCGTACAAACAAATTCTAGAGTCACCCTGGTCCACCTTTATGGCGATATCTCGAAAAGGCGTCCACCTATAGAACTGAGGCCCACTCCCTATTAAAATACTCATTAACACCTTTTATTTGATACCCATTTCGTACAAACAAATTTTAGAGTCACCCCTGGTCTACCTTTATGGCGATATCTCGAAAAGGAGTTCACCTATAGAACTATGGCCCACTCCCTTTTAAAATACTCTTTAATACCTTCCATTTTATACACATGTCATACAAACACATTCCAGGGTTATCCTAGGTTCATTTTCCTACATGGTGATTTTCCCTTATTTTGTCTCCATAGCTCTCAGCTGAGTATGTAATGTTCGGTTACACCCGAACTTAGCGTTCCTTACTTGTTGATGTTTATTTTACTTTTGTTTTCGAACATATGGTTAGTCGATCAAACATTATTACATATGTATGCAAGTTGTGTTTCGTTTATATGTATACCTAGTTGCATAAATAATTTTTAATGACCATATATCCAAAATTAATGTTCCTTTTTATATATTTGTGTTTGTCAATAGTCCTGAAGATAGCTTCAGATTGAAAACAAACATCGACAAATTAAAAACCAATGCAATTTTAAGGGCCAATTAATGGAGACTTATAACCATAAAACCATAACCAGATAAAACAGCTGATAGAACCTACCTTATGGAAAGCAATGTAATCGATTAATGGTGCCATACCATAACGCTAACACCATAACCATGCCATGGTTTCTCACCATATCCATAACCTAAAAATATTTGAGTTGGTGAATTTAATAACTTTTTGTAGATTTTATTCATTGTATTGGATACGTTATGACTAAGAGACTTATTTTTTGTGGAATATGTTTGTAATCTTTTGCCTTTTCTTCGTTTTTATGAAATTTTCACGATTTTTAGGTTAAGGCACCATTAATCGGTCACATTGGAGATGGTTATGGATATGGGTATGGTTACGACTATGGCGTTAGAGTTAAGGAAGTTTAATTGGCCCTTTAACTGAAACTACGCAATCCATGAACAAATTGCCGTATGTTCCGTACACCTCATTGATTAAAAATCTGGAAAACGTACACTGAGAACATGTTACCTTACGTATGTAATAAATACTTCCTTTTTGACGCTGAACATGGATCGATTCTAATGCCGTAAACAAAGCGAGAACATTATACATATTTTAATTTTCTTATATATATACTAGCAGACCCGGCAGACATTGTTCTGCCCTAAATTTGGTCTATCTGCATGCATTTTAATAAACTTTTTCCGTCTAACTCTGCCCTACCCCTCTACACTTTTTCCTAATCTTTTTATTCACTCCTCCCTCCGTCCTTTTCACTTCATCTATCTCCATCTTCGTGTCATTCTATCACTTTCTCAGTCTCATCTCTTTTCTCTTCTCTGAATTTTTTCTCATTCTTCTTCATCTCTTATTGCCAGTCGCAGAGGGTGGTATGTATTTTTTTCCAGTCCCATTCCGAGTCTCAGTCCCAGTCCCACTCCGAGTCTCAGTCTCAGGCCCAGTCCTAGTCCTAATCCCAGTCCCAGTCCGTCTCTGGTATACTTCCCGGTAAAAAGCATCTTAAATGCTAATATAGGCAAATTTGTATACGAAATTTCGGGCAAATCGAATAGGACGTATGTAAATAGGTATGTGGGTATTATTAATTCTTGTCTTTATTTCGGCTTCGCATGCATATTTATCAGTTTTGCCAGGTTCATGCGACTAAGTCGAATATCACAATGAACTTTAAAGCTCTCAGCAACAGCTTCAATTTGATACCCATAATATAAAAACACATTCTAGGTGCATCGGGGTCCATGTTTTGGCCTATATCTCGAGACCGTAGTCACCCAGCGGTGTAAAACTTACTCTGTACTAAAGCATACATCAACAGCTTCAATTTGATACCCATAATGTAAAAACACATCCTAATGTCACCCTGATCCACGTTTTGGCCTATATCTCGAGTCCTTAGTCACCAATAGGTATGAAAACTATCCTGTAGCTTCAATTTGATACCCAAAATGTAAAATCATTGTCTAGGAGTTCACGGGTCCACGTTTGGCCTATATCTCGAGACCCTATTCACCCAGGGGTATGAAAATTATCCTCTACTAAATCACTCATCAACAGCTTTCATTTGTTATCCATATTGTATAAACACATTCTAGGGTACCCGGGTCCACGTTTTGGCCTACATCTCGAGACCAGAGTCACCCAGAGGTATGAAAATTACCCTCTACATCATCAACAGTGTTTGATATCCATATTGTATAAACATGTTCTAGGGCTACACGGTTCGACGTTTTGAGATATATATCGAGGCCATAGCCTCCCAGTTGTATGAAAATTATCCCGTACTATAGCACTCATCAACAGTTTTCATTTGATATCCATATTGTACAAACACATTCTAGGGTACCCGGGTCCACGTTTTATGCTATATCTCGAGACCCTAGCCTCCCAGTTGTATGAAAATTGTCCTGTACTATAGCACTCATCAACAGTTTTCATTTGATATCCATATTGTATAAACATTAACACAGTCGTGGAAGAGTTCCAAGCTGTGCATATCCGATTTAGTTTATTAGCTCTTTTGAACTATCAGAAATTTCTCCTCACCAATTGGTCCTTAAAAAAGGGCCCATAATATCATAATATTTATGTTTCGTTATATCGATTCTCCACGCTTATGTAGTGGGACAAGGCTTTTCATCACAAAACTTTTACGGATGTCATTGAAGCAATTCATTTTATCGGAAAATTTCGAAAACAAAAAAGTTTCTTTTCAATTTTAAATGCGTCAAATTTCCTATCCCTATCAATGAAGCTCAAGGACGATCAATAGATGCCAATCAAGGGATTGATGAGCGCACTAAAAACCTTTATAGCTTCAGAGCTTCTGCAACTAAATTGTCAACCTCACCTACGCGAGGGGAATCGTGTTACAAATATGATTATATCATATAACAACAGTCATTAGCTGTAGCAGAAGTCAATCTTACCAACTCATGTTTTACCCATGGCCAGTTACGCGTAGCTTGCATATTTTTATAGAAACGTGGGGTAAACCCACGGGCATAATCTAGCGTTCTATTATTTTTCATAGGAAAATTTAATTGTGCTTATTTGTTCGTTTCTATATTTGTACAGTTGAATTGTGGTATTAACTTCACATAGGTTAAGTGATACGTGTACAATATGACCGTATTTTTAACCCTTTCACGCATATTTCATATTTCTTTATTCAGTCTATGATTTACAATAATCTTACAGACTAGATTAACAAAAATTTCTTATATATAAGTAAAAAGTGTTAAAAAATTAACATAATATAGAGAATAACACATTTTTAAAACAAAAGCGTGATACCGAAAAATCAATACAATGATCATTGTTTAATTAGTTGATGGCAATTGGAGAGCGTGTGATCAGCACATTTAGAGCATAATTGGACTTAAACTGGTCAATAGAAAACATGTTATGTTGCCGCAAGTTCCGTGATGCAACATAAAAGTTCAAAAAACCAAAGGCATGGGACATTCGATATTGCCATTAATGATGCCGTAGATAAATATTATCGATGAGATAACCCTTCTACTCTCTAACGTATGCAGATTTATTAGCCTACACCTTGAGATATATGAGGGGAGGGGCAAATCAAATCTTATATCAGATAAACAGTATTTCACAAATATTTTTGTACACGTTCAATTCTTTTGTTATGTACCTCATAATAGGGACTCCATATTATGGAACCATATTCAAGCCTAGATTGTACAAAGGCATTGTACAATAGCTTTTTATACACAGCTGAGCAGAGCTCACAGAGTATATTAATTTTGTTCGCATAACGGTAATCCGTAACGGCATAAACTAATCGAGATAGATATAGACTCCTATATATCAAAACGATCTGGGCGAAAAAAGAAATTCATTTATCCATGTCCGTCCGTCCGTCTGTTCGTAAACACGATAACTTGAGTAAATTTTGAGGTATCTTAATGAAATTTGGCATGTACGTTATTGGGCACTGATCTCAGATCGCTGTTTAAAATGAGCGAAATTGGACTATAACCACGCCCACTTTTTCGATATCATGGATCATAGTACCGCGACAATGCAATATTAAACAAGTAAGGAAGTCTAATTTCGAGTGGAACCGAACATTACATACCCAGCTGTACACTTTAAATGCTGTTGTGTTTGTTTTGTGTGCTGAATAGTGTTACAAGGCTGCGCAATAATACATATATGTACATATGGTTCTATTCTGAACAAATTTTCGTTTAAAAGAAGCAAAAAGCTTACAGAGGCTAACACCAATGACCTTGAGTGGGTAATAATGCAGTTCGCCTCCACATATGGGGATTTCCCTACTGTTTATTTTAAAATAAAGATATAACAGAACAATAAACATAAACACACAAGTGCCATTGTACTAAAAAGCGTTATTACAAACAAGTAAGGAAGGCTAAGTTCGTGTTAATGATTATTTAAAAGGGAGTGGGCCTTAGTTCTATAGGTGGACGCCTTTTCGAGATTTTTTTTTATTTATTTAAAATTATAGTCGACTCAAAAACAAAGCGGTCGACTGCTAAGAGTAATAGATTCAATTAAAAGAAAACAACGTACATAAACTTACAAGCCAAGAATTAAAGTAAATCATATATAATTATACGCATTACAATTTCGATTATAATATACACAAAGTAACAATGTTATTTAAGAATTTATATAAGTGTGCCCAGTGGGGGGCCCTCGTGAGGAGCTCAGAAGGGATCTTACGCGAGATGCTCATAAATGAGCCGGATGCCCGGAACTGCATGCAACGAGGTTAATAGTTAATTATACTCAGTTGAGCAGAGCTCACAGAGTATATTAAGTTTGATTGGATAACGGTTGGTTGTACATATATAAAGGAATGGAGATAGATATAGACTTCCATATATCAAAATAATCAGGATCGAAAAAAAATTTGATTGAGCCATGTCCGTCCGTCCGTCCGTTAACACGATAACTTGAGTAAATTTTGAGGTATCTTGATGAAATTTGGTATGTAGGTTCCTGAGCACTCATCTCAGATCGCTATTTAAAATGAACGATATCGGACTATAACCACGCCCACTTTTTCGAAATCGAAAATTTCGAAAAACCGAAAAAGTGCGATAATTCATTACAAAAGACAGATAAAGCGACGAAATTTGGTAGATGAGTTGAACTTTTGGCGCGGAATAGAAAACTAGTAAAATTTTGGACAATGGGCGTGGCACCGCCCACTTTTAAAAGAAGGTAATTTAAAATTTTTCCAAGCTGTAATTTGGCAGTCGTTGAAGATATTATGATGAAATTTGGCAGGAACGTTACTCCTGGCAGTAAGACTGATGTCTGCAATTACAGGCCAATTTCAAAGCATTCCACCGTTTCTAAGCTATTTGAGTGCGTTGTCAAGGAAAAGATTTATTTTTCAGTGAAACACTTGATCTGTCCGAGACAGCTTGGGTTTGTTTCTGGTCGCTCTACCGTTTCCAATCTTGTGGAGTTCAGTGAATATTGTATCTCTGCCTTTTCATCTGGTCTTCAGGTCGACTGTATTTATACCGACTTTTCCGAAGCTTTTGATAAGGTATCGCATGATGTTCTAATTCACAAGCTGTACTGCCTTGGCTTTCATTCAACCTTTTTGCAGTGGCTAAAATCATATCTAAGTAATAGATGGTGTGCCGTCTCTATTGATGGGGTATCATCAGATCCCTTTTTGGCGACATCGGGTGTCCCGCAGGGTAGTATTTTGGGACCATTGCTTTTTATCTTATTCATAAATGACATTAGCTCATGCTTCTCTTACGCTAGATTTCTGTTGTACGCCGATGATCTCAAAGTTTACTCTGTTGTAAATTCCGCAAACGATATGATTAATCTTCAAGCTGATATTGATAAACTTTACTCATGGTGCATTCGATCTCATCTTTCATTAAATATAAATAAATGCTTCCACGTAACCTACTCAAAATCTCGTTCAAATCTCAACAGTTCGTTTAGTATCGCTAACAGTACGTTGCAGACTGTTGAAAAAATCAAAGATCTTGGGGTTGTATTTGATACAAAATTTATGTTCGTGAACCATATTGATTGCATCGTTGCCAAGGCCTATGCTATGCTAGGCTTCATTCGGCGTAATAGTTCGGAGTTTTCTGACCCGTATACTTTAAAAGTACTCTACTCCTCATTCGTGCGTTCTCATCTTGAGTATGCTACCATCATTTGGAGACCTTTCCAACAATTCTCAATCAACAGGCTTGAGCGAGTTCAAAAAGTTTTTCTTAAGTATGCTTTAAGGTCATTAAGGTTTACATACCCTCTTCCTCCCTATACTGCTCGTTTACTTCTTTTGAATCTTAAATCCCTGGAAGCCAGGAGATCTATTCTCTCCTTGACTTTCTTGTTTGGCATTATCCACGGAGATGTAAACTGCGTTGACCTTCTTGTGGAAATTAATTTTAATGTTCCAAGGAGGGATCTTCGTAATGTTTGCCCGTTTTATGGTATCAATATTAGAACCAATTATGGAAGGAATGCGCCAATTGCACGTGCCCTGAACGAATTCAATAAGATTTCATCTTCTATTGAGCTTGATTTTTCTATGGGTAGGGACGCTTTTATAAATATTTTAAAGTCAGCTATTTAATTGCTTTTAAATCGTTTGTTATAAGAACTTATTATTTTTTTGTAAACTATATATTTACATGTATATTTTGTTATCTTTGTGTTAATATTTTTTGTATCTACCATTATTGGCAGTCTGTAAGACCTGTATCTTTATAGACTGATTAAATAAATAAGTATTACTATATGTATGCCTAATAAAAACTAGCAAAATCGGAGATAGACCACGCCCACTTTTAAAAAAAAATTTTTTTAAAGTAAAATTTTAACAAAAAATTTAATATCTTTACAGTATATAAGTAAATTATGTCAACATTCAACCCCAGTAATGATATGGTGAACCAAAATACAAAAATAAAAGAAAATTTCAAAATGGGCGTGGCTCCGCCCTTTTTCATTTAATTTGTCTAGGATACTTTTAATGCCATAAGTCGAACAAAAATTTACCAATCCTTTTGAAATTTGGTAGGGGCAGAGATTTTATGACGCTAACTGTTTTCTGTGAAAATGGGCGAAATGAAAAAGTTCTGCAGGGCGAAATAAAAAACCCTTAAAATCTTGGCAGGTACTACATATATAAATAAATTAGCGGTATCCAACGGATGATGTTCTGGGTCACCCTGGTACACATTTTGGTCGATATCTGGAAAACGCCTTCACATATACAACTACCAGCACTCCCTTTTAAAACTCTCATTAATACCTTTAATTTGATACCCATATCGTACAAACTCATTCTAGAGTCACCCCTGGTCCACCTTTATGGCGATATCTCGAAAAGGCGTCCACCTATAGAACTAAGCACCACGCCCTTTTAAAATACTCATTAACTCCTTTCGTTTGATACCCATATTGCACAAAAGAGTTCTAGAGTCACCCCTGGCCCACCTTTACGGCGATATCTCGAAACGGCGTCCACCTATGGAACTAAGGATTACTCCCTTTTAAAATACTCATTAACACCTTTCTTTTGATACCCATATTGTACAAACAAATTCCAGGGTCACCCCTGCTCCACCTTTATGGCGATATCTCGAAACGGCGTCCACCTATGGAACTAAGGATTACTCCCTTTTAAAATACTCATTAACACCTTTCTTTTGATACTCATATTGTACTAACAAATTCTAGGGTCATCCTTGGTCCACCTTTATGGCGATATCTCGAAAATGCGACCACCTATACAACAACCACCACTCCCTTTTAAAACACTCATTAATACCATTAATTTGATACCCATATCCTACAAACACATTCTAGAGTCACCCCTGGTCCACCTTTATGGCGATATTTCGAAACGGCGTCCACCTATAGAACTAAGGCCCACTCCCTTTTAAAATACTCATTAACACCTTTCGTTTGATGTCCATATTGTACAAACAAATTCTAGGGTCACCCCTGGTCCACCTTTATGGCGATATTTCGAAACGGCGTCCACCTATAGAACTAAGGCCCACTCCCTTTTAAAATACTCATTAACACCTTTCTTTTGATACCCATATTGTACAAACAAATTCTGGAGTCACCCCTGGTCCACCTTTATGGCGATATCTCGAAAAGGCGACCACCTATACAACAACCACCACTCTCTTTTAAAACCCTCATTAATACCTTTACTTTGATACCCATATCGTACAAACACATTCTGGAGTCACCCCTGGTCCACCTTTATGGCGATATTTCGAAACGGCATCCACTTATAGAACTAAGGCCCACTCCCTTTTAAAATACTCATTAACACCATTCGTTTGATGCCCATATTGTACAAACAAATTCTAGGGTCACCCCTGGTCCACTTTTGTGGCGATATCTCGAAACGGCGTCCACCTATGGAACTACGGATTACTCCCTTTTAAAATACTCATTAACACCTTTCATTTGTACCCATATCGCACAAACAAATTCTAGAGTCACCCCTGGTCCACCTTTATGGCGATATCTCGAAATGGCGTCCACCTATAGAACTATGGCCCACTCCCTCATAAAATACTCTTTAATGCCTTTCATTTGATACACATGTCATACAAACACATTCCAGGGTTTCCCTCGGTTCATTTTCCTACATGGTTATTTTCCCTTATGTTGTCACCATAGCTCTCAACTGAGTATGTAATGTTCGGTTACACCCGAACTTAACCTTCCTTACTTGTTATTTATTTACTTCGTTTAAAATATCATCCAAACACAAGAGTATGTCAGGGTGTAAAGCAGCAAATGAACATTCGAAGCTAATACAGTTGTACAGGTCATTATATCGTGAGCACCAAATCCGTATAGGAATATTTCTGGCAAAGTTTTGTCGACAAAGGGATAAATGAAAGGGCACAAAGGTTCTAGAAGTCCTAGTAAGAACAGCAAAATTTAGTCTACTGACCAGATCAGGGTAGTCAATCTCACCGATGATCAGCTTATGAATGAACATTACACCAAGTAATATTCGACGAGTTAGAGCTGGCAAATTAATTAAAAGAAGTCTATTCCTATATGGTGGAATATGAGGACTTTAATCCCAGTTGAGGCCTCGTAGTGCAAAAATTAAAAACTGTTTCTGTACTGACTCAATTCGATGTATATGGTTTTGAGAGGTTGGAGACCAGACACTTGAACAGTACTCGAGAATAGGACGTACCAACGAGGTATAAAGTATTTTGGTTAAATAAGGGTCATCAAACTCTCTAGCCCATCGTTTTATAAATCCTAGTACACCAGTTGCTTTATCTATTGTAGTTGAGATATGTAAGATAAAACTTAATTTCGGATCAAAAATAACACCTAGATCACATACAACAGATATACCCTCCAAAGGGGTGCCATTAACATATAAGATGCCAGAAACGGTGAAATGTTATTTGCTTGCATTTAGTGCAATTCAAACAAGTAAGGAAGGTTAAGTTCGGGTGTAACCGAACGAGAGAGATATGGTGACAACATAAGGGAAAATAACCATGTAGGAAAATTACCCGAGGGAAACCCTGGAATATGTTTGTATGACATGTGTATCAAATGAAAGGCATTAAAGAGTATTTTATGAGGGAGTGTGCCATAGTTCTATAGGTGGACGCCATTTAGGGATATCGCCTTAAAGGTGGATCAGGGTTGACTCTAGAATTTGTTTGTATGATATGGGTATCAAATGAAAGGTGTTAATGAGTATTTTAAAAGGGAGTAATCCTTAGTTCCATAGGTGTACGCCGTTTCGAGATATCTCCATAAAGGTGGACCAGGGGTGACCATAGAATTTGTTTGTACAATATGGGTATCAAATGAAAGGTGTTAATGAGTATTTTAAAAGGGAGTAATCCTTAGTTCCATAGGTGGACGCCGTTTCGAGATATCGCCATAAAGGTGGACCAGGGTTGACCCTAGAATTTGTTTGTACGATATGGGTATCAAATTAAAGGTATTAATGAGGTTTTAAAAGGGAGTGGTGGTAGTTGTATAGGTGGTCGCCTTTTCGAGATATCGCCATAAAGGTGGACCAGGGGTAGAATGCGTTTGTACAATATGGGTATCAAACGAAAGGTGTTAATGAGTATTTTAAAAGGGAGTGGTGGTAATTGTATAGGTGGTCGCCTTTTCGAGATATCGCCATAAAGGTGGACCAGAGGTGACTCTAGAATGCGTTTGTACAATATGGGTATCAAACGAAAGGTATTAATGAGTATTTTAAAAGGGAGTGGGCCTTAGTTCTATAGGTGGACGCCGTTTCGAAATATCGCCATAAAAGTGGACCAGGGGTGACTATAGAATGTGTTTGTACAATATGGGTATCAAACGAAAGATGTTAATGAGTATTTTAAAAGGGGGTGGGACTTAGTTCTATAGGTGGACGCCTTTTCGAGGTATCACAATAAAGGTGGACCAGGGGTGACTTTAGACTTTGTTTGTACGATATGTGTATCAAATGAAAGGTGTTAATGAGTATTTTTAAAAGGGAGTGGGCCTTCGTTCTATAGGTGGTCGCCTTTTCCAGATATCACCATAAAGGTGGACCAGGGGTGACTCGAGAACCTGTTTGTACGATATTAGTATCAAATTAAAGGTATTAATGAGAGTTTTAAAAGGGAGTGGTGGTAGTTGTATATGTGAAGGCGTTTTTCAGATATCGATCAAAATGTGGACCAGGGTGACCCAGGACATGATCTGCTGAATACCGCTAATTTATTTATGTATGTAATACCTGCCAAGATTTCAAGGGTTTTTTATTTCGCCCTGCAAAACTTTTTCATTTTCTTCTACTTAATATGGTAGGTGTCACACCCATTTTACAGAGTTTTTCTAAAGTTATATTTCGCGTCAATAAACCAATCCAATTACCATGTTTCATCCCTTTTTTCGTATTTGGTATAGAATTATGGCATTTTTTTCATTTTTCGTAATTTTCGATATCGAAAAAGTGGGCGTGGTCATAGTCGGACTTCATCCATTTTTTACACCAATGCAAAGTGAGTTCAGATAAGTACGTGAACTGAGTTTAATAAAGATATATCGATTTTTGCTCAAGTTATCGTGTTAACGGCCATGCGGAAGGACAGACGGACGACTGTGTATAAAAACTGGGCGTGGCTTCAACCGATTTTGCCCTTTTTCACATAAAACAGTTAGCGTCATAAAATCTATGCCCCTACCAAATTTCAAAAGGATTGGTAAATTTTTGTTCGACTTATGGCATTAAAATTATCCTAGACAAATTAAATGAAAAAGGACGGAGCCACGCCCATTTTGAAATTTTCTTTTATTTTTGTATTGTGTTGCACCATATCATTACCGGAGTTGCATTTTGACATAATTTACTTATATACTGTAAAAATATTAAATTTTTTGTTAAAATTTTACTTTAAAAAAATTTTTTTTTAAGTGGGCGTGGTCCTTCTCCGATTTTGCTAATTTTTAACATATAGTAATAGGAGTAACGTTCCTGCCAAATTTCATCATAATATCTTCAACGACTGCCAAATTACAGCTTGCAAAACTTTTAAATTACCTTCTTTTAAAAGTGGACGGTGCCACGCCCATTGTCCAAAATTTTACTAATTTTCTATTCTGCGTCATAAGTTCAACGCACCTACCAAGTTTCATCGCTTTATCTGTCTTTGGTAATGAATTATTGCACTTTTTCGGTTTTTCGAAATTTTCGATATCGAAAAAGTGGGCGTGGTTATAGTCCGATATCGTTTATTTTAAATAGCAATCTGAGATGAGTGCTCAGGAACCTACATACCAAATTTCATCAAGATATCTCAAAATTTACTCAAGTTATCGTGTTAACGGACGGACGGACGGACATGGCTCAATCAAATTTTTTTTCGATCCTGATGATTTTGATATATGGAAGTCTATATCTATCTCGATTCGTTTATACCTGTACAACCAACCGTTATCCAATCAAACTTAATATACACTGTAAGCTCTGAATATAAAAAAGTAAATTTGCTGAACACCAACTTTGAAAAGAGCCATGATCGGCCTGCAGCTGGTCAAAGCTGGATGGATCTGAGGGCAAATATGTGTGATAAAGTTTTACGTCATCAGCATACATTGCAGTTCTAGAGTATAAGATAACTTGTGGTAAGTCATTAATGAACAAAGTAAAGAGTAAGGGACCCAAATGAGAACCCTGGGATACACCAGAGGTTACATTAATCGACTTTGAACAATTGTTTTTGAACAAAACTCGTTGAGTTCTGTTTTCGAGATAACTTACAATCGAAATCAAAAGATTCTTAGGAAAACCCAGAAGATCAAGTTTAAGAAGTAAAAGCTCATGATTAACAGAGTCGAATGCTTTACTAAAGTCAGTGTAAATGAAATCTGTTTGTTTACAATCGATAAAACCATCCATAATTATGGACGCAAATGCGATCATGTTGGTTGTTGTTGATCTCCGACGCAAAAAACCGCGCTGACAAGGTGATATTAAAGAACTACACAAATGCTGAAGTTGTCAAGTAATAACCTGTTCAAAAGATTTAGGAATGGTTGAGAGTTTAGCTATGCCCTTGTAGTTCTCTATATTAGACTTACTACCCTTTCTATGCAAAGGTATGATAAACGGTTGCTTCTAAATAGATGGGAATAAAGCGGATTCCAGAGATAGTTTGAATAATTTTAAAATAGGCTCAGATAAGTTTACAGCACAGTACTTAAGCACACAACTGGGAACACTATCTGGGCCCGGGGAAAATATCGGTTTCAAAGCAAGAAGTCTAGGAAAAACAGTATCATTATCAATAAACCGGTTTAAAATATTATTCGAACTTTTTAAGTTATAAAGATTAATATCCAAAAGGAACACAATGAGATGAGTAGGTAGCCTTAAAAAATTCAGCAAATAAATCTGCGATTTCGTGATCAGAATTAGCGCTCTTAGACCCATAGATACATGAATATGGATAACCAGAAATTTTCCTTTTCGAGTTAACGAAACTATAAAAAAAATTTCGCGTTGTTAACAAATTGAAGTTTGCAGCAGGATATGTAATTTTTGAGACTTTTGAAGCATTTATAGAGTCTTGATTTAATATTATTTAGTCTTAGTAACTGCCTAGAGAACCAAGGCGGTTTACTTGGTGTACACGAGCATAGCGGAGGGGAACACAACTATTAAAGAAGCCATCAAATGTGCTGTGAAATATTGTGGTTGCTGATTCTACATCGCTGCATGAGTAAAGATTTGACCAGTCATGTGCAGCAATCAGTTCATTTAGCTTAATAAAATTCGTCTTATAAAAGCATCTTGAATTGGTTCGAGATTTCGATTTCGAAGCATCGAGCATCACAGGCCGAACAAAATCCAGTACAATCTCAAGCGTAGGATGAAGAGGGTCTTCAGCAAGCGATAATGGAGGAATTCGGGTTAGGGTAGTGCCCACAGTGTCATCTGTAAACACCAGGTCTAAAATCTTGTTTTTGCAGTTTAATATATTGTTAATTTGAACAAGATATGTGTCTAACAGGCATATAAAAAAATTCATGCTGAGTATTAGGAGTCATGACATTAGGTCGATGGTATTGATCCAATTTACTATTGATAAATTTAAATCACCGAGAACTATTAGGTGGTCTTTGTCTCGAAGTTGTGAGTACAAATTACAAATAGCTAAGCTATGACAAGTATAAACATGTATATCGGATCTTGGCGGTATATATTCACAGATACAAACTCGAAATCAGCTGCCGTGTCCAAAAACAATAACTCAGATGTAAGGCTTGAAACCACAGCAATAAGGACACCACCTGCTCTAGCTACCCGATCGCGTCGATACACTACGTAGTTATCTGAGGGAAGCTCGGAGTTAAAATTATCCTCTTTTAACCAGGTTTCAGTAAAGGCTATAACTTGCACAGTAAAAACAAATCTATTGAGAGAAAATGTACTCAATTTCGATCCTAGGCCACGGACATTTTGATAGTTAATAATTACTTCTGCGCTGTTCCCGTAGAGATGTTTAAGTTTTTTTAATCTCTGAAAGAATTTGGCTTTTTAGTGTACAAATGTACCACTGAATGTTCCGGCTAAAAAGAATGATCCAAGACTCTATCAAAATAAGTTTCTGGCATTGATATTTTAAATGAAGATATATCCCTCTTATAACTAAAGTTGAATTTATAAGCACTTAATTTGAAGAATTAGAAATATCTAATTTAGATATTAACTATGTAGTCAACAATGTCATCTACCGTAAGCGATGCATGTAGCCGTGACACGAAAATTGTCCTACTAGGCGGCAAGGCAGTCACTTTCCTGGGACGCTCAGGAAGTAGTAGCAGCAGTGTCATTGTCATGGCATTTTCATTTTCATTAACATTAGCAATTCGCTGTTCGGTATTAGCAGCAGTATTTGCCTTTGACGATTTAGTATTACAGACTTTAGCAACTACAAGGCATGTGCTACCAAACAACTTTAGCATATCGGTAAAATTTCGCTGATTAAACGGAAGTGGCGAGCAATCAGTACGATCTACAGTGGAACTGGTATGTCAACTACAAGACGCGCCATTCGCTTCTTGATCTGCTCCTCTCAGCGGAGTAGGGGCTTCCGTCTTCTTGGACAATGCTAATTGCTGCATAAAGCTCGTACCCATCGCGGACGCTTAGAGGCTCATCAATCTTTCGAAGAACTTTTCTCTCGGATACTCTCAGAGCTGCCTTACCTGATATTATCTGACTCATGCTTCTGAACCTATAGCAGGACGGATACGATAAGTGTCTTGTAGAGCATGACCTTTGTTTGACGAGAAACGACTTTGTCAAGCTATGCTCAACCGTAAAGTCAATCTCACAAATGCAGATGGCGCGTCTTCTATTACGTCACCGAAAAAGAGGTTGAAAAAGCCAGCAAACTATCAAAAGCTGTGGAACCGGACAGGATTGCCACACCAATGTTTAAAAATCTTGCCAATGAACGATTAAATACCTGGCACTTGTATCCTGCCCACTTTCGTGAACCCTGAAAATGTTTAAAAGGCGACAGTCCTACCGCTACTAAAGTATGGAAATCCAGCTAGCGTATTACACTCATATCGTCCGATATTTTTTCTATCGCCAGTAGCCAAGCCGCGCTAATCCCTTATTGCACCGCAAACCTGGGACTTGTGTTAGCATGTCCCTCGAACATTGGAACCTCATCATGAAACAGTACTCAGAGCTCAAGACTTATCAAAATCCTTTGACGCAGTCAATCACAGCACGTTACTGCAAGATTTGGAAGACTCTACCCTTCCTCCCAGTCTCAAAAGGGTGGACCACAAATTATCTGTGTAGTCGGCAGACTTCGGCTCAGTTCAGGAACGTAGTATTAACAAGTAAAGGTGTCCAAGCTCGGGTGTAACCGAACATTATATACTCCGCGTGAGCTTCAAATGTACGTTTCATTTCATATAAATTACTTTTCTACATAACACGTCGCCCCGCCCGTTTAAAAAATGTCTCCCCATTTCCTCTTGCCATAAAACTTGATAAGTGAAATATCATTGATTCAGAACTATTTTTTGCTAAGTTATAGCTTATTATTTTCATTCACGACCCTTTTAAAAATCTTTTATATAAAAGTGGGCGTGGTCCTTAGTCGATTTCGTTAATTTTTCTTCAAAGCATTCCCTATAGTAAAGGCAACCTCTCTGCCAAATTTTGTTACGATAGGTTTAACGATTTTACACAAGTGGGCGGTGCCACGCCCATTTTAAAAATGTTTTTCAAATTTTTGTCAGAGTCAATATCAGTCCACATGTCAAATTTTAAAATTCTAGGTGTATTATTTACTAAATAATAAGGTTTTTTGTGTGTTTCTTATAAAAAGTGGACGTGGTTATCAACCGATTTCGCCCATTTTCAATACCAATCTCTTCTGGGTCCAGATAAGCTCGTGTACCAAATTTGGTGAAGATATCTCAATATTTAGTCAAGTTGTCGTGTTAACGGACGGACGGACATGGCTCAATCACATTTTTTTCGATACTGATGATTTTGATATATGGAAGTCTATATCTATATCTATTCCTTTATACCTGTACAACCAACCGTTATCCAATCAAAGTTAATATACTCTGTATGCAAAGCACGCTGGGTATAAAAATAAGAACCCAAGCTGTCGATATTATAACTGGGTAAAATCTTGTTAGCATCGAACTTGTACTTATTTGGCAATTTATGTCTAGTTCCGAACCAGAAATATGTATCACTAGTTACTGACTGAAAGGATTTCAGGGAACCGCCCACTATTTTTTTTATAACTTTAAGTGTAGCCTCTCCAATTTAAAATCTAAACCCAGTTCTATGCACTCACTTTCAGGAAGACCTTTATAATATATATTTTAACAAAATTTTGTTTGATCATATGTCCAAAATGTTTCAGATTTATGCTCAAACTTTTTACCGTGTGCCTGCCAAAACCTCAAACCACTTATTGATAAAAACTGGCCGCCGTGGTGTGGTGGGAGCGTGCTTCGCATACCACACCGAAAGTCCTGAGTTCAAGTGCCGACCAAAGCAACATCAAAAATTCAGAACTCGTTTTTCAATTGGAAAAAAATATGTCCGAGCGCGGCCGCCCCTCGGCAGTGATTTGGCATACACCCCAAGCGTATTTCTATTTTACTAAAGCTTTTCAGTGAAAACGTATCTCGCATGCAACAGCTTCCGTTTGGATTCGGCATAAAACATATATGCCTCCATTTTTTAGGGAAAATCAAAAAAGAGCAAGACGCAATTTCTCTATTTTCGGTGTAATCTTCTCTTTTTGAATTATGCTTGGCTATTGCTTTTTCTTTTGCTACCTTAATTCTATCTTGTAATATGGATGGACAAATGCTTTCTTTAGCGAACCTTGGAGAGCACTTGATAGTTGAGTGATATCGATCATTATAGTTAGCTATAACCATCTGTATCCTCATTTCTGTTGAAAAACTCGTATCATCAATTCCTGTTAGTTTTTCCAACAGGGCTGAGTGAAGTCTCTCAATGTCTGCATTACCAGTGTGGTTCTTGGGTTTAGTTAAGTGGACGTCAATATTTTCGGCATTTAGATACTGTATTAATTGTTCTGCTCTAAATTCATTATCCATTATAACTTTCTTAGGCTTCCCGAATTTTGCAAATTGTTCCATTAATATGGTCTTCTTTGACTTCCAATTTCTATCAGTAATTCTATACGCGGCTGCAAATTTTGTTAATTTGTCTATTGTGGTAGCAAACGAATGTTTGCTAAAGTGAAAAATATCTATGTGATCAATTTCATTTTTATTTGTAGGGGTTTCTGTTATACTAAATATTGGTTTTATAGGCTTCCTATCATATTTTATCTGTTGGCACTTCTCACTGTTATTTATTATTAACTGAACGTGATCCCTAATTTTTGGATACAAATTATTTTTTTTCAGTGTATTATATGTTTCTCCAATGCCGCTGTGCATCGATTCATTATTGTGATACAATGAGATTTGTCTATGCAGTTCTTCTTCCTGCAAGATATCTCTCGCTCTCTTTGTGCACTTTACGGATTCAAGCTTGGTATTACAGGAGAACATGGATATTAGTAAGAATTGAATTTTATGATAATCCCTATCTTCAACTTCAGCAAAAATTCCAACTTTGCCACCCTTAATGTGCCTTTCTAATATTCTTTTTAACGTTACTTCATCATTCAAAGGATCAATTTCTATATTATCTTCCTACTATGTATTGTTTGGACTTCAGCTTGAGCGCTATATGTCACTATGATTTGAGTCTTGTACTTATTGACAATTTCCTCCTTTATAGCAAAATGATCTAATAATTCTTCCTCGGCCAAATGTATCGTATCCGACATTTTCAAATTTGATTCCTTATCATTATTTTATATATATTTCTCGATTCGGCTTAAAAAAATCTGCTACCACATTATTCTTTCCCTTTACATATTCTATTTCGTAATTGTACTCTTGTAATTTCAAAAGCCACCTCTGATGACGTTGCGAAAACTCTTTTCCCTTATATTTATTATTAAGGTATACAATCGGACAGTGGTCAGTGACTACTTTAAATTTATTTCCATATATGTATGGTCTAAAATATGTGATTGTATAAATAATTGCCAGAAACTCCTTTTCGGTAGTGGCATAATTTTTCTCATGATTATTCAAAGTTCTTGAAATATAGAATACTGGCTGACCCTGTTGTGACAATACTGCGCCAATGGCGTAATCACTTACATCTGTTGTGTTTGAAAATTCCTTATCATACTCTGGGTATTTAAGGATTGGATGGGAAGAAATGAGAGATTTGAGATTCTCAAAGCTTTAAATATATTTTGGGTCATTAGGGTTTATTTTACACCCTTTTTTCAAGTATTTAATCATTGGATGTGCTATTTTTGAATAATCCTTTATAAATTTCCTGTAGTACCCTGTAGCTCCCAGAAAGCTCCTCAGTTGTCTTTCTGTTCTTGGTAATTTTAAATCTAAAATCACTGCAATTTTCTCTTTATTGGGTTTTATACCTTCTTTAGTTAAGGTGTGCTCTAAACATTTTGTTTCTTTCCTTAAGAAACTGCACTTATCCGCTTGAATCTTCAAATTGTGCTCTTGCAACTTTGAAAAAATTTAATCTATGGAGCTCAAATATTCCTCCAATGAAGTGGAAAATATCAAAATTTCATCCAAATAAACGACACATATTTTATTAATATACTCTCTCAGTATGTCATTCATAAGTCTTTGAAAAGTAGCCGGGGTATTTTTCAAACCAAACGGCATTCTAACATACTCGTACAAACCTAATGGGGAAACGAAATCTGTTTTTTCAATATCCTTAGATGCCATTAAAATCTGATGGTAACCTTTTGCGAGATCAAGAGAGCTAAAGTACTGTGCTTTGCCCAACTTGTCCAAGATTCCTTCAATATTTGGCAAGGGATACTTATCGTCAATGGTTATCTGATTAAGCCTACGGTAATCAACCACCAAATGAAACTTCCTATTTCCCGATTTGTCATCTTTCTTTGGCACTATTATAATAGGAGAGCTATACCTACTCCTACTCTTTTGAATTATACCCTGCTTTTTCAGGTCTGTTATTTGCTTAGTAGCCTCCTCTTCATGTTTGGGAGGCAACCTATAAATTTTTGAATTAATCTGCTGGTTTGTCTTTATTTCATGAACCACTGTTTTTGTATTTGTTAGGGTGTCCCCCTCTATATATATTAATTTTTCATATTTTTTAAGCAATTTTTCAACCCCTTTTCGTTCATCTGATTTTAGATGATCAAGTTGAATATTTTGCAATTTTCCCGATTCCAATGCATAAATTTTCTCTTGGATCGTTTTCGAATAGAATGGTATTTTAACACCATTAAGGACAACATCAGCACTGAAATCCAGCGAAGAATCAATCTTGCCAATAAATTCTACTTTGGACTAGGTAGGCAATTGAAAAGTAAAGTCCTCTCGGCAACTCTCTCGCTTGCGCCCCTAATATTCCCATTCAATGTATTTATTATTATTTTATTCCCCTCAACAACTGGCAAATTATATTCATCATGTTTCTCTTTTCATAATACTGATGGTGGATCCCAGATCCACCAATGTCAAAAACTTTTAATTAAATAGTGTTAAAATTATTAATATTTTATTTTCACCACCCGAGGCTAGTTTGTAAAAAACTCGTCATTTGTGTTGGTGTTTTCCACTTGACTCGCAGCATCGACGTCCATGGGTTGAGACCCATTTGAACATCTTGTCTGCTGGGAGGTATTTTGCCTGTTATTGTTATAATTGTTATTCTGTTGCCGACTACTTACCTGTTGCCCACTTTGGGGTTGGCTACCTACCTGCTGGCTGTTCTGAGGTCGGGTACTTTTTTTAAATATATATAATAATAACGTAAAAAAGCAAGAAAAATTAGAAATGAGAAAAAATCCGTTGTGTGATAAGAAACTACTATGTAGATTTGTATTATATACTTCATTACAGTCAATACAAAAAAAGTTCCCCCTCCCCCCCCCCTGCACTGGAACTGCGCATGCGCTATACCTACCTGAATTATTCGCGGCCTTACCACCGTTATTATTATTATAGCCGCTGCTATTTTGCCTTGCAAAATTATTCTCCTGCCTATACCCACTATTTTGTGGTCGGGAGTTATAATTTTGTGTTCGCTTATTTGTGATATACATTGAATTCAGATTTCCCGAATCCAATCCAATAAAATTATATATGAAATTTTACAACATTTCTAATAGCGCAGGCAAACGAACCTGACGCTAATTGTTTAATTCGTTGAAGGAGCATCCCCGTAAGTATCTCCTTCAACGTACCACCTTAGCTTAGATCGCTAAGCTCGGTGATATTGTCAAGAATATCCTTTGTTTTTCGACTCAATTCGGCAAATGAACCTACTCCTAAATATGTGATGTCGTTTGTGATCGACATCTGGCCTTTTGTTGACGGAAAATGTTGCCTCAATTTAACCTTACACTCGTCCCACCTATCTGGTGGACTCAGGAACAAAAAAATTTTGGCCTATCCTCCTATCTTCAGCTCGTAAACCACCCTAAATGCTTCCTCCTGCTGCATTGTATAGTCTGCCAAAATTCTATCCACCGTTTGGATAAATGATGGAATTTCTTTGTATTACCCTCAAAGAGTTTGTATATTTTAGGTCCTTTTCTATCCTCTGCCTAACTGTCGTATTACGCTGTGCAGCATTTTCCTGCAACAGTATTGTGATAGCCACAAGGCAAGCCTCTACATTTTGTGCCATTTTTCTTTTTTTCTTTGTTTTTCCTCAACAAACCAACACACACAAACAACAAAGAAAAATATTTTGCCAACGATTGCCTTTTCAAAAAAATAACTTTCCTTTTCCTTTACAGATATTCTTTTTCCTTCACAAACACTTTCCGTTTTATTATTATTAATACATCTATGTATTTTCTTTTTTTTCAAAACTTTAGGGGTTACAATATGGTGTAAAACTTCTTCCTTCCCCCTTTTCCTTTTCCCGATTCGTATTCTTTTTTTTTTCAAAATTATATGCACTTAACTACATAATCATGCACTTATTTACAACACAAGAACAACAAAAAAAAATTGTTTTCTTTTTTTTTCTATCGAACAATATTTTGCCAATGATTGCTTCCTTTTCACAATTTCTTTACAGATATAACTTTGTATAATTATTATTATTTTATTTATCTTTTCTATTGAACATTAAGCACTACATGATAAGATTCCTTCCTTATTTTTCTTTCCATTTACATTTCTATTTACAATTAAATTTACTTAATCACAATATGAAACAAAAAAAGACATACACATATGAACATAGTTGCAGTCAGCATTATTATTTATTATGATTATTGGGGTATCTCATTTTATTCAGGAACGTTTTGCATTCCCGAATGTTGACACCAATAAGTATGTCAGTTTGTATATCTGTATGCCTCTGTAGAACAACATAAGCAGAGGCATCAACTGAATTGGTTTCTATTAATGTATGTATGTTTGTACATTTGTATGCTTCCAAAGTGGAGCCATACACAAAACCCAGTTTAGCTGGTTGCAACAAAGTATCTTATTTACTTTATTTATTGTGTGGGTGGCCTGATGTGGACATAACGGTAATCCGTAACGGCACAAAATAATCGAGATATATATAGACTTCTATATATCAAAGCGATCTGGGCGAAACAAGAAATTCATTTAGCCATGTCCGTCCGTCCGTCTGTCCGTAAACACGATAACTTGAGTAAATTTTGAGGTATCTTAATGATAGTATGTAAATTCCTGGGCCTTCATCTCAGAACGCTATTTAAAATGAGCGAAATCGGACTATAACCACGCCCACTTTTTCGATATCATGGATCATGATACCGCGACAATGCAATATTAAACAGGTAAGGAAGTCTAAGTTCGATTAAAACCGAACATTACATACCCAGCTGTACACTTTAAATGCTGTTGTTGTTGCTTTGTGCGCTGAATAGTGTTACAAGGCTGCACAATAATACATTACATATGGTTCTATTCTGCACTAATTTTCGTTTAAAAGAAGCAAAAAGCTTACAGAGGCTAACACCAATGACCTTGAGCGGGTAATAATGCAGTTCGCCTTCAGATATGGGGATTTCCCTACAGTTTATTTTAAAATAAAGATATAACAGAACAATAAACATAAACACACAAGTGCCATTGTACTAAAAAGCGTTATTACAAACAAGAAAGGAAGGCTAAGTTCGGGCGTGTCCGAACATTACATACTCAGCTGAGAGCTTTGGAGACAAAATAAGGGAAAATCACTATGTAGGAAAATGAACCTAGGGTAACCCTGGAATGTGTTTCTATGACATGGGTATCAAATGTAAGGTGTTAAAGATTATCTCAAAAGGGAGTGGGCCATAGTTCCATAGGTGGACGCCATATCGGGATATCGCCATAAAAGTGGACCAGGGGTGACTCTAGAATGTGTTTGTACGATATGGGTATCAAATGAAAGGTGTTACTTACTTACTTAATTGGCGCTTAACCGTCTAAACGGTTATGGCCGTCCAACAAGGTGCGCCAGTCGCTCCTTCGCTCCGCCAACCGGCGCCAATTGGTCACACCAAGGGAGTTTAAATCGTTTTCCACCTGGTCCATCCAACGGAGTGGGGGCCGCCCTCAACCTCTGCTTCCATAGGCGGGTTCCGATAGAAACACTTTCTTGGCCGGAGCATCACCTTTCATTCGCATAACATGGCCTAGCCCGCGCAGCCGCTGCGTTTTAATTCGCTGGACTATGTTGATGTCTGCGTATAGCTCGTACAGCTCATCATTAAACTTCTTCGGTACTCGCCATCGCCAGCGCGTAGAGGTCCATAAATCTTTCGAAGAACTTTTCTCTCGAACACTCCCAAAGCCGCTTCATCTGCTGTTGTCATGGTCCATGCTTCTGCCCCATATAGCAGGACGGGTACGATAAGTGACTTGTAGAGTACGATTTTCGTTCGCCGAGAGAGGACTTTACTTTTCAATTGCCTACCTAGTCCAAAGTAGCATTTATTGGCAAGATTGATTCTTCGCTGGATTTCAGTGCTGATGTTGTTGCTAGTGTTGATGCTGGTTCCCAAATAAACGAAGTCTTTTACTATTTCGAAATTATGGCTGCCAACAGTAGCGTGGTTGCCAAGGCGCATATGCGCTGACTCTTTGCTCGATGACAGCAGGTACTTCGTTTTGTCCTCATTCACCGTCAAACCCCTCTTTACCGCTTCTTTTTCCAGCTTGGAGTAAGCAGAACTAACAGCGCGGGTGTTTAGGCCGATGATATCAATGTCAGCAGCATATGCCAGTAATTGCACGCTTTTATAGTATATTGTTCCAGTGCGGTTAAGTTCTGCAGCTAGTATAATCTTCTCCAGCATCAAATTAAAGAAATTGCACGATAGGGGGTCACCCTGTCTGAAACCTCGTTTAGTTTCGAACGGCTTGAAGAGGTCCTTTCCAATTCTGACTGAGCTGATGGTGTTGCTCAACGTCATTTTGTACAGCCGTATAAGTTTTGCGGGGAAACCAAATTCGGACATAGCGGCATATAGGCAGCTCCTTTTCGTGCTGTCGAAGGCGGCTTTAAAGTCGACGAAGAGGTGATGTGTGTCGATTCTCTTTTCACGGGTTTTTTCCAAGATTTACCAGGTCTGAAGCCGCACTGATAAGGTCCAATCAGCCGGCTCACAGTGGGCTTCAATCTTTCGCACAATACACTTGAAAGGACCTTATATGCGATATTAAGAAGGCTGATTCCACGAGAGTTGGTGCATTTTGCAGTATCCCCCTTCTTGTGGACCATATTTTGCTAAGAAGCTGCTGCATGCGCCTTACCAACTCTTCGCCGCCGAACTTGAATAGCTCCGCAGGCAATCCATCAGCGCCCACGGCCTTGTTGTTTTTCAATCAGTTATTGCTATTCTACCTTCATCATAATCGGGCGGGGGACATATATTCCATCATCGTCGATTGCGGGATTGGGTTCTTCATCTCTGCGCGGTGAATTGCTGCCTCCATTTAGGAGAGCAGAGAAGTGTTCCCTCCATAATCTAAGCACTCTCTGGACATCAGTTACAAGGTCGCCGCTTTCATTCCTACAGGAGTTTGCCCCGGTCTTAAAACCTTCCGTCTGTCGCCGTATTTTTTGGTAGAATTTTCGGGCGTTATTGCTGGTGGCTAGCAGCTCAAGCTCCTCGCACTCACGCCTTTCTGCTTCTCCTTTTTTCTTCCTAAAGAGGCGTCTCGCTTCCCTTTTCAACTCACGATAGCGTTCACACACTCCTCTTGTCGCGCTCGCTTTTAACGTAGCCCTGTAGGCAGCGTCTTTTCTTTCGGTTGCAACGCGGCCTTCTTCATCATACCAGTTGTTTTTTCGTAGCCGCCGGTAACCAATTTTTTCCTCGGCGGCAGTACGAAGTGCTTTGGAGATATGCTCCCACTGCTCCTGTATTCCTTCAGGATGAGTTGTGCCCTCAGAGAGCAGGTGTGAGAGTCGAGTTGCGAAATCATTGGCAGTCTGTTGTGATTGAAGCTTTTCGACGTCTAGCTTTCCTTGTGTTTTTTGTTCGTTGTTTTTAGCCGCGTTGAGGCGGGTGCGTATTTTGGCTGCAACGAGATAATGGTCCGAATCGATGTTAGGTCCTCGGATCGTGCGCACATCGCATGGCCACTCCAATATATGTCACAATTTTTGATCTTCTTTCTTCCTTGCTTCGTCCAACGCATTTCTTGGATGGCGGTGATGTCAGATTTTGCTTTGACGAGGACATCAACCAGCCGGGCATCTGCACCAATCCCATTCAGGGAGCGGACGTTCCAGGTGCATGCCCTCAATTCATTGCCCTTCAAACGTTTGCCATGGTCGTCATCAATAGAGAGAGTATTTATCCGAGGCTTGTTGTTATATTTCATTGGAGTATGGTTTTACGTGGCGGGTCCCAAGCCCAGCGGACAACCCGCTCAGCGGGGGTGAAAATATTACTTGGCACGTTTATATAGCGAGCCGCTTGCTCCAAGACAGACGCCCGCTTGCAGCCGCACCTAGAGGTGTACAGACGCTGCCGATGAGATCTCCCCCGGCTAGCCCTTAAACCGATTATGTCAGTGTGGCCTAGCCAGGTTGTCACCTTCTCACATTAGCTCACCGCTAAACGGGTGTTTAGCGGCTACCCAGAGGATACTTGGCGCAAGCGACCGGCAGTAGTGAGCTGCTTGAACCGCATGCAAAAGAATCGCTCTGGCCATTCCCAGGAGAATCGCGGTCAGAAGCTTTCCCCACTTTCGTGGACTTCTACACACGACACCATGAAAGGTGTTAATGATTATTTAAAAGGGAGTGAGCCTTTGACGATTTAGTCTTGCAGACTTTAGCAACTACAAATCGTGTGCTACCAAACAACTTTAGCATATCGGTAAAATTACGCTGATTCAATGGCAGTGGTGAGCAATCAGTACGATCTACAGTGGAACTGGTACGTCAACAACAAGACGCACCTGTCGCTTCTTCGTTGTACTGACCTGCTCCTTTCAGCGGAGTAGGGGCTTCCCTCTTCTTGGACAATGCTAATTTCTGCATAAAGTTCGTACCCATCGCGGACGCGTAGAGGCTCATCAAGCTTTCGAAGAACTTTTCTCTCGAACACTCTCAGTGCTGCCTTATCTGATGTTGTCTGACTCATGCTTCTGAACCGTATAGCAGGACGGATACGATAAGTGTCTTGTAGAGCATGACCTTTGTTTGACGAGAGACGACTTTGGCTAGCTATGCTCAACCGTAAAGTCAATCTCACAAATGCAGATGGCGGGTCTTCTATTACGTCACCGAAAAAGAGGTTGAAAAGCCAGCAAACATGCTAAACCATAAATCTTGGTAAACCATCAAAAGCTGTATAGCCGGACCCGATTGCCACACCAATGTTTAAAAATCTTACCAATGAAGGATTTAAATACCTGGCGCTTGTATCCTGCCCACTTTTGTGAACCCTGAAAATTTTTAAATGGCGACAGTCCTACCGCCACTATAGTCTGGAAAACCAGCTAGCGTATTAGACTCATATCATCCGATATTTTTTCTATCGCCAGTGGCCAAGCCGTGCTACTCCCTTATTGCACCGTAAACCTGAGACTTGTGTTAGCATGTCCCTCGAAGATTGGAACCTCATCATGAAACAGTACTCATAGCTCAAGACTTATCAAAATCCTTTGACGGAGTCAATCACAGCACGTTACTGCAAGACTTGGAAGAATCTACACTTCCTTCCAGTCTCAAAAGGTGGACCACAAATTATCTGTGTAGTCGGCAGACTTCGGCTCAGTTCAGGAACGTAGTATTAACAAGTAAAGGTGTCCAAGTTCGGGTGTAACCGAACATTATATACTCCGCGTGAGCTTCAAATGTACGTTTCATTTCATATAAATTACTTTTCTACATAACACGTCGCCCCGCCCGTTTAAAAAATGTCTCCCCATTTCCTCTTGCCATAAAACTTGATAAGTGAAATATCATTGATTCAGAACTATTTTTTGCTAAGTTATAGCTTATTATTTTCGTTCACGACCCTTTTAAAAATCTTTTATATAAAAGTGGGCGTGGTCCTTAGTCGATTTCGTTAATTTTTCTTCAAAGCATTCCCTATAGTAAAGGCAACCTCTCTGCTGAGTTTTGTTACGATAGGTTTAACGATTTTACACAAGTGGGCGGTGCCACGCCCATTTTAAAAATGTTTTTCAAATTTTTGTCAGAGTCAATATCAGCCCACATGTCAAATTTTAATATTCTAGGTGTATTATTTACTAAATAATAAGGTTTTTTGTGTGTTTCTTATAAAAAGTGGACGTGGTTATCAACCGATTTCGCCCATTTTCAATACCAATCTCTTCTGGGTCCAGATAAGCTCGCGTACCAAATTTGGTGAAGATATCTCAATATTTAGTCAAGTTGTCGTGTTAACGGACGGACGGACATGGCTCAATCACATTTTTTTCGATACTGATGATTTTGATATATGGAAGTCTATATCTATATCTATTCCTTTATACCTGAACAACCAACCGTTATCCAATCAAAGTTAATATACTCTGCATGCAAAGCACGCTGGGTATAAAAATAAGAACCCAAGCTGTCGATATTATAACTGGGTAAAATTTTGTTAGCACCGAACTTGTACTTATTTGGCAATTTAGGCCTAGTTCCGAACCAGAAATGTTTATCACTAGTTACTGACTGAAAGGATTTCAGGGAACCGCCCACTATTTTTTTTATAACTTTAAGTGTAGCCTCTCCAATTTAAAATCTAAACCCAGTTCTATGCACTCACTTTCAGAAAGACCTTTATAATATATATTTTAACAAAATTTGGTTTGATCATATGCCCAAAATGTTTCAGATTTATGCTCAAACTTTTTACCGTGTGCCTGCCAAAACCTCAAACCACTTATTGATAAAAACTGGCCGCCGTGGTCCTCAGTTCAAGTGCCGACCAAAGCAACATCAAAAATTCAGAACACGTTTTTCAATTGGAAAAAAATATGTCCAAGCACGGTCGCCCCTCGGCAGTGATTTGGCATACGCTCCAAGCGTATTTCTACTTTACTAAAGCTTTTCAGTGAAAATGCATATCCCATGCATCAGGTTCCGTTTGGAATCGGCATAAAACATGGGACATATATGTTCTATGGTCTGCCAATGTGTAGGGAAAATCAAAAGGGAGCAAGTCGCAAATTCGAAGAGAAGTTCGACCTAAATCATAGTGGAAATAAGTCGCGCGAAGCACTATTTATTATCTTTTTTTCTTTTTAACTTTTTATGGTCAATGCGTCAAGCGTTAAACAATTCTAAATCAGTTGAACAAATAGCTTTTGTTCTGCCAAAATAACAAATTCAAGGTTGTTATGTTTATTCCAGCAAAATGAAATTAGTGCGTATATTCTATTATTTTTCAAAGGAAAATTTAATTGTGCTTATTTGTTCGTTTCTATATTTGTACAGTTGAATTGTGTTATTAACTTCACATAGGTTAAGTGATACGTGTACAATATGACCGTATTTTTAACCCTTTCACGCATATTTCATATTTCTTTATTCAGTCTATGATTCACAATAATCTTACAGACTAGATTAACAAAAATTTCTTATATATAAGTAAAACGTGTTAAAAAATTAACATAATATAGAGAATAACACATCTTTAAAACAAAAGCGTGATACCGAAAAATCAATACAATGATCATTGTTTAATGAGTTGATGGCAATTAGAGCGCGTGTGATCGGCCCATTTAGAGCATAATTAGACTTAAACTGGTCAATAGAAAACATGTTATGTTGCCGCAAATTCCGTGATGGAACACAAAAGTTCAAAGACACCAAAGGCATGGGATATTCGATATTGCCATTAATGGTGCGGTAGGTATATATTATCGATGAGATAACTCTTCTACTCTCTAACGTATGCAGATTTATTAGCCTACATCTTGAGATATATGAGGGGAGAGGAAAATCTTATATCAGACTAGTAGATCCGGCAGACATTGTTCTGCCCTAAATTTGGTCTATATGCATACATTATAATAAGCTTTCCGTCTCTTTCTCTTCATCTATCTCTATCTTCGTCTCACTCTATCTCTTTCTCAGTATCCTTTTCCTTCCCTCTATTCTCTTCTCTCAAGTTCTCCTCATTCTTCTTTATACCTAATTGTCAGTCCCAGAGGGTGGTATGTATTTTGTTCCAGTCCCATCCCGAGTCCCCGTCCCACTCCGAGTCTCAATCCCAGTCCTAGTCCTAATCGCCGTCCCAGTCCGCCTCTGGTCTACGTCCCGGCAAAAAGGATCGTAAATAATAATATAGGTAAATTTATATACCAAATTTCAAGCAAATCGAATAGGACGTATGTAAATAGTTATGTGGGTATTATTAATTCATGTCTTTATTTCGGCTTCGCATGCATATTTACCAGTTTTGCCGTGTTGATGCGACTAAATCGAATATCACAATGAAAATTACTTTAAAGCTCTCAGAAACAGCTTTCACTTGATATCCATATTACACACACATTCTAGGGGTATCCGCGTCCATAATATAAAAACACATGCTAGTAGGATCCTGATCCACGATTTGCTCTATACATATCTTGAGAACCTAGTCACAAACAGGTATGAAAATTACCAGATACTGAAGCACTAATCAACTGCTTTCAGTTGTTATCCACTACTACTTTATCTACTTTGCTGAAGCTTTTCAGTGAATATGCATCTCCCATGCATCAGCTGCCGTTTGGAATCGGCATAAAACATATATGTCCCGTCTGCCAATTTGTAGGGAAAATCAAAAGGGAGCAAGAAGCAAATTCGAAGAGAAGTTCGGCCTAATCTTAGTGGAAATAAATCGCGCCAAGCAATATTTATTATCTTTTTTCTTTTTAATTTTTTATGGTTAATGCGTCAATCGTAATACAAACTTTAAATCAGTTAAACAAATAAATAGCTTTTGTTCTACCAAAATAACAAATTCAAGGTTGTTTTATGTTTATTCCAGCAAAATGAAATTAGTGCGTATCTATCTATCTTTTATATATATAAAGTTAAAATTATGAATGTTTGTATGTAGGTATAAATCGGGTTGCATCCTACAGGGATCGGCCCATCACAACTAAATTTGAATCACCCACTAGAAACCTTCCAAAGATGGTCATAGACTAAACATAACTTCAATAAAAACAAGTAAGGAAGGCTAAGTTAGGGTGTAACCGAACATTACATACTCAGTTGAGAGCTATGGAGACAAAATAAGGGAAAATCACGTCGTAGTAAAATGAACCTAGGACATGACATGTGTATCAAATGGAAGGTATTAAAGAGTATTTTAAGAGGGAGTGGGCCATGGTTCTATAGATAGACGCCATTTTGGGATATCGCCATAAAGGTGGACCAGGGGTGATTCTAGAATTTGTTTGTACGATATGGTTATCAAACGAAAGGTGATAATGAGTATTTTAAAAGGGAGTGGGCCTTAGTTCTATAGGTGGACGCCTTTTCGAGATATCGCCATAAAGGTGGACCAGGGGTGACCCTAGAATTTGTTTGTACGATATGGGTATCAAAAGAAAGGTGTTAATGAGTATTTTAAAAGGGAGTAATCCTTAGTTCCATAGGTGGACGCCGTTTCGAGATATCGCCATAAAGGTGGACCAGGGGTGACCCTAGAATTTGTTTGTACAATATGGGCATCAAACGAATGGTGTTAATGAGTATTTTAAAAGGGAGTGGGCCTTAGTTCTATAGGTGGTCGCCTTTTCGAAATATCGCCATAAATGTGGACCAGGGGTGACTCTAGAATGCGTTTGTACGATATGGATATCAAATTAAAGGTATTAATGAGTATTTTAAAAGGGAGTAATCCTTAGTTCCATAGGTGGACGCCGTTTCGAGATATCGCCATAAAGGTGGACCAGGGGTGACCCTAGAATTTGTTTGTACGATATGGGTATCAAAAGAAAGGTGTTAATGAGTATTTTAAAAGGGAGTAATCCTTAGTTCCATAGGTGGACGCCGTTTCGAGATATCGCCATAAAGGTGGACCAGGGGTGACCCTAGAATTTTTTGTACAATATGGGTATCAAAAGAAAGGTGTTAATGAGTGTTTTAAAAGGGTGTGGGGCTTAGTTCTATAGGTGGACACCTTTTCGGAATATCGCCACAAAGGTGGACCAGGGGTGACTCTAGAATGTGTTTGTATAATATGGGCATCAAAAGAAAGGTGATAATGAGTATTTTAAAAGGGGGTATTCCTTAGTTCCAAAGGTGGACGCCGTTTCGAGATATCGCCATAAAGGTGGAGCAGGGGTGACCCTAGAATTTGTTTGTACGATTTGGGTATCAAATTAAAGGTATTAATGAGAGTTTTAAAAGGGAGTGCTGGTAGTTGTATATGTGAAGGCGTTTTCCAGATATCGACCAAAATGTGGACTAGGGTGACCCAGAACATTATCGGTTGGATACCGCTAATTTATTTATATATGTAATACCTGGCAAGATTTTAAGGGTGTTTTATTTCGCCCTGCAGAACTTTTTCATTTTCTTCTACTTAATATGGTAGGTGTCACAACCATTTTATAAAGTTTTTTCTAAAGTTATATTTCGCGTCAATAAAACAATCCAATTACCTTACCATGTTTCATCCCTTTTTTCGTATTTGGTATAGAATTATGGCATTTTTTTCATTTTTCGCAATTTTCGATATCGAAAAAGTGGGCGTGGTCATAGTCGGATTTCGTTCATTTTTCATACCAAGGTAAAGTGGGTTCAGATAAGTACGTGAACTGAGTTTAGTAAAGATATATCGATTTTTGCTCAAGTTATCGTGTTAACGGCCATGCGGAAGGACAGACGGACGAATGTGTATAAAAACTGGGCGTCGCATCAACCGATTTCGCCCATTTTCACAGAAAACAGTTAGCGCCATAAAATCTATGCCCCTACCATATTTCAAAAGGATTGGTTAATTTTTGTTCGATTTATGGCATTAAAAGTATCCTAGACAAATTAAATGAAAAAGGGCGGAGCCACGCCCATTTTTAAATTTTCTTTTATTTTTGTATTTTGTTGCACCATATCATTACTGGAGTTGAATCTTGGCATACTTTACTTATATACTGTAAAGATATTAAATTTTTTGTTAAAATTTTACTTTAAAAAAATTTTTTTTTTAAAAGTGGGCGTGATCCTTCTCCGATTTTGCTAATTTTTATTAAGCGTACATGCAGTAATAAGAGTAACGTTCCTGCCAAATTTCATCATGATATCTTCAACGACTGCCAAATTACAGCTTGCAAAAGTTTTAAATTACCTTCTTTAAAAAGTGGGCGGTGCCACGCCCATTGTCCAAAATTTTACTAATTTTATATTTTGCGTCATAAGTTCAACTCATCTACCAAGTTTCGTCGCTTTATCGGTCTTTTGTAATGAATTATCGCACTTTTTCGGTTTTTCGAAATTTTCGATATCGAAAAAGTGGGCGTGGTTATAGTCCGATATCGTTCATTCTAAATAGCGATCTGAGATGAGTGCTCAGGAACCTACATACCAAATTTCATCAAGATACCTCAAAATTTACTCAAGTTATCGTGTTAACGGACGGACGGACGGACGGACGGACATGGCTCAATCAAATTTTTTTTCGATCCTGATTATTTTGATATATGGAAGTCTATATCTATCTCGATTCCTTTATATATGTACAACCAACCGTTATCCAATCAAACTTAATATACTCTGTGAGCTCTGCTCAACTGAGTATAAAAAGGGTGGCACATACCATACAAACGGAATGTTTGATACAGCATAACTCTGGAAGTATTCATGCAACAACATTGAATTCCAGTAAAGGGTCAAATTGAATCAATCCATAACACCTCTAAGAAAATAAGGGGTGAGTAAGAAGGGACGTGGCACCTCCCATACAAATGGAATAATGAAAGTTGGTATGGAGCTATATGACGTAAAGTTCTAACAGCACCAGTAATATATGGAATTGAAAAAAACAAGAGAAATGGGACTTTCAGAACTATGGCTGCCTTAAAAACTTAGGTTATTTCAACACGTAAAGTTTGATTGCAGAGTTGGGTTTGGCTGTTATTCCTTTAGTATTATTTTAAATTATCTTTTGGGTTGGTATTTTTGGATACGCATGGAGGAACCACAAAAAAGCATTTGATATTAATTGATGTAATTTTAAGGTGTAGTGGTCATCCCAAAGGTGGTGCTTTCCTGTTACTTGCTGGAACAGCCGCATTTGAAGTATATGCATGCTTTTTCGTCTAGAGACGGATTTACGAACAAAAATTTACTCTCTTTAGAAATATGAGGGGGCATTTTGGCGGAGACACTTCAGCAGCAGCTTTTGCTAAACAACTTCTTGAAATTAATTATGGCAAAATTCCTATTTCTTTACTAGCAGATTTGATTTCTTTTCTTGCAAGTTTTTGAGAAATTATGACATCACCTGAAGCTTTAATATCTAATGTTTCTTCCAAATATTGATATTTATCTTTACAAACTATAAATTGCTTTGAGAAAAGGCATTTTATGCACCTTAAAATGAGGATGTTAATATCACTAGAACCAAGACAACTTATCATTCTATTAACACAGGCGTGGAAGAGTCCTAAGCTGTGCATATCCGATTGAGTTTATTAGCTCTTTTGAGCCATCAGAAATTTCTTCAAATCAACCGGTCCTTAAAAAGGGCCCATAATATCATAATATTTATGTTTCGTTATTTCGATTCTGCACGCTTATTCAGCGGGACAAGGCTTTTCATCACAAAACTTTTACGGATGTCATTGAAGCAATTCATTTTATCGGAAAATTTCGATAACAAAAAAGTTTAAAACCAAGGATTCCATTGATACCGATGGGTTTGTCTTTTCAATTTTAAATGCCTCAAATTTCCTATCCCTATCAATGAAGCTCAAGGACGATCATTAGATGCGAATCAAGAGATTGATGAGCGCAATAAAAACCTACGCCAGAGGAATCCTGTTACAAATATGATTATATCGTACAACCACAGTCATTAGCTATAGCAGAAGTCAATCTTACCAACTCATGTTTTACTCATGGCCAGTTACGCGTAGCTTGCATATTTTTATAGAAACGTGTGGTAAAACCCACGGACGTAAGCTAGTTTTCTATTATTCTTCAAAAGAAAATCTAATTGTGCTTATTTGTTCGTTTCTATATTTGTACAGTTGAATTGTGGTATTAACTTCACATAGGTTAAGTGATACGTGTACAATATGACCCTATTTTTAACCCTTTCACGCATATTTCATATTTCTTTATTCAGTCTATGATTTACAATAATCTTACAGACTAGATTAACAACAATTTCTTATATATAAGTAAAAAGTGTTAAAAAATTAACATAATATAGAGAATAACACATCTTTAAAACAAAAGCGTGATACCGAAAAATCAATACAATGATCATTGTTTAATGAGTTGACGGCAATTAGAGCGCGTGTGATCGGCCCATTTAGAGCATAATTACACTTAAGCTGGTCAATAGAAAACATGTTATGTTGCCGCAAATTCCGTGATGGAACATAAAAGTTCAAAGACACCAACGGCATGAAAAATTCGATATTGCCATTAATGATGCCGTAGATAAATATTATCGATGAGATAACCCTTCTACTCTCTAACGTATCCAGATTTATTAGCCTACATCTTGAGATATATGAGGGGAGATTCAAATCTTATATCAGACTAGTAGATCCGGCAGACATTGTTCTGCCCTAAATTTGGTCTATATGCATACATTTTAATAAGCTTTCCGTCTTTTTCTCTTCATCTATCTCTATCTTGGTCTCACTCTATCTCTTTCTCAGTCTCCTTTTCCTTCCCTCTATTCTCTTTTCTCAAGTTCTCCTCATTCTTCTTTATACCTAATTGTCAGTCCCAGAGGGTGGTATGTATTTTGTTCCAGTCCCATCCCGAGTCCCCGTCCCACTCCGAGTCTCAATCCCAGTCCTAGTCCTAATCGCAGTCCCAGTCCGCCTCTGGTCTACGTCCCGGCAAAAAGGATCGTAAATAATAATATAGGCAAATTTATATATTCATGTCTTTATTTCGGCTTCGCATGCATATTTATCAGTTTTGCCGTGTTGATGCGACTAAATCGAATATCACAATGAAAATTACTTTAAAGCTCTCAGAAACAGCTTTCACTTGATATCCATATTACACACACATTCTAGGAGTATCCGCGTCCATAATATAAAAACACATGCTAGTAGGACCCTGATCCACGATTTGCTCTATACATATCTCGAGACCCTAGTCACAAACAGGTATGAAAATTGCCCTATACTGAAGCACTAATCAATTGCTTTCATTTGTTATCCACTACTACTTTATCTACTTTACTGAAGCTTTTCAGTGAATATGCATCTCCCATACATCAGCTGCCGTTTGGAATCGGCATAAAACATATATGTCCCGTCTGCCAATTTGTAGGGAAAATCAAAAGGGAGCAAGAAGCAAATTCGAAGAGAAGTTCGGCCTAATCTTAGTGGAAATAAATCGCGCCAAGCAATATTTATTATCTTTTTTCTTTTTAATTTTTTATGGTTAATGCGTCAATCGTAATACAAACTTTAAATCAGTTAAAAAAATAAATAGCTTTTGTTCTACCAAAATAACAAATTCAAGGTTGTTTTATGTTTATTCCAGCAAAATGAAATTAGTGCGTATCTATCTATCTTTTATATATATAAAGTTAAAATTATGAATGTTTGTATGTAGGTATAAAGCGGGTTGCATCCTACAGGGATCGGCCCATCACAACTAAATTTGAATCACCCACTAGAAACCTTCCAAAGATGGTCATAGACTAAACATAACTTCAATAAAAACAAGTAAGGAAGGCTAAGTTCGGGTGTAACCGAACATTACATACTCAGTTGAGAGCTATGGAGACAAAATAAGGGAAAATCACGTCGTAGTAAAATGAACCTAGGGTAACCCTGGAATGTGTTTGTATGACATGTGTATCAAATGGAAGGTATTAAAGAGTATTTTAAGAGGGAGTGGGCCATGGTTCTATAGATAGACGCCATTTAGGGATATCGCCATAACGGTGGACCAGGGCTGACTCTAGAATTTGTTTGTACGATATGGGTATCAAATGAAAGGTGTTAATGAGTATTTTAAAAGGGCGTGGGCCTTAGTTTTATAGGTGGACGCCTTTTCGAGATATTGCCATAAAGGTGGACCAGGGGTGACTCTAGAATTTGTTTGTACGATATGGCTATCAAACGAAAGGTGTTAATAAGTATTTTAAAAGGGAATGGGCCTTAGTTCTATGGGTGGACGCCTTTTCGGGATATCGCCATAAACGTGGACCAGGGGTGACTCTAGAATGCGTTTGTACAATATGGGTATCAAATGGAAGCTGTTAATGAGTATTTTAAAAGGAGTGGGTCTTAGTTCTATAGGTGGACGCCTTTTCGAGATATCGCCATAAAGGTGGACCAGGGATGACTCTAGAATTTGTTTGTACGATATGGGTATCAAATGAAAGGTGTTAATGAGTATTTTAAAAGGGAGTGGGTCTTAGTTCTATATGTGGACGCCTTTTCGAGATATCGCCATAAAGGTGGACCAGGGATGACTCTAGAATTCGTTTGTACGATATGGGTATCAAACGAAAGGTGTTAATAAGTATTTTAAAAGGGAATGGGCCTTAGTTCTATGGGTGGACGCCTTTTCGGGATATCGCCATAAACGTGGACCAGGGGTGACTCTAAAATGCGTTTGTGCAATATGGGTATCAAATGGAAGGTGTTAATGAGTATTTTAAAAGGGAGTGGGCCGTAGTTCCATAGGTGGACGCCATTTCGGGATATCGCCATAAAGGTGGACCAGGGGTGACTCTAGAATGCGTTTGTACAATACGGGTATCAAACGAAAGGTGTTAATGAGTATTTTAAAGGGAGTGGGCCTTAGTTCTATAGGTGGACGCCTTTTAGGGACATCGCCATAAAGGTGGACCATGGGTGACTCTAGACTTTGTTTGTACGATATGGGTATCAAATGAAAGGTGTTAATGAGTATTTTAAAAGGGAGTGGGCCTTAGTTCTATAGGTGGACGCCTTTTCTAGATATTGCCATAAAGGTGGACCAGGGGTGACTCTAGAATGCGTTTGTACAATACGGGTATCAAACGAAAGGTGTTAATGAGTATTTTAAAGGGAGTGGGCCTTAGTTCTATAGGTGGACGCCTTTTCGAGATATCGCCATAAAGGTGAACCAGGGGCGACTCTAGAATTGGTTTGTACGATATGGGTATCAAACGAAAGGTGTTAATAAGTATTTTAAAAGGGCGTGGGCCTTAGTTCTATAGGTGGACGCCTTTTCTAGATATTGCCATAAAGGTGGACCAGGGGTGACTCTAGAATTGGTTTGTACGATATGGGTATCAAATGAAAGGTGTTAATGAGTATTTTGAAAGGGAGTGGGCCTTAGTTCTATAGGTGGACGCCTTTTCTAGATATCGCCATAAAGGTGGACCAGGGGTGACTCTAGAATGCGTTTGTAAAATACGGGTATCAAACGAAAGGTGTTAATGAGTATTTTAAAGGGAGTGGGCCTTAGTTCTATAGGTGGAAGCCTTTTCGAGATATCGCCATAAAGGTGAACCAGGGGTGACTCTAGAATTGGTTTGTACGATATGGGTATCAAACGAAAGGTGTTAATAAGTATTTTAAAAGGGCGTGGGCCTTAGTTCTATAGGTGGACGCCTTTTCTAGATATTGCCATAAAGGTGGACCAGGGGTGACTCTAGAATGCGTTTGTACAATATGGGTATCAAATGAAAGGTGTTAATGAGTATTTTAAAAGGGAGTGGGTCTTAGTTCTATGGGTGGACGCCTTTTCGGGATATCGCCATAAACGTGGACAAGGGGTGACTCTAGAATGCGTTTGTACAATATGGGTATCAAATGGAAGATGTTAATGAATTTTTTAAAAGGGAGTGGGTCTTAGTTCTATAGGTGGACGCCTTTTCGAGATATCGCCATAAAGGTGGACCAGGGATGACTCTAGAATTTGTTTGTACGATATGGGTATCAAATGAAAGGTGTTAATGAGTATTTTAAAAGGGAGTGGGTCTTAGTTCTATAGGTGGAAGCCTTTTCGGGATATCGCCATAAACGTGGACCAGGGGTGACTCTAGAATGCGTTTGTACAATATGGGTATCAAATGGAAGATGTTAATGAATTTTTTAAAAGGGAGTGGGTCTTAGTTCTATAGGTGGACGCCTTTTCGAGATATCGCCATAAAGGTGGACCAGGGATGACTCTAGAATTTGTTTGTACGATATGGGTATCAAATGAAAGGTGTTAATGAGTATTTTAAAAGGGAGTGGGTCTTAGTTCTATAGGTGGACGCCTTTTCGAGATATCGCCATAAAGGTGGACCAGGGATGACTCTAGAATTTGTTTGTACGATATGGGTATCAAATGAAAGATGTTAATGAGTATTTTAAAAGAGAGTGGGTCTTAGTTCTATAGGTGGAAGCCTTTTCGAGATATCGCCATAAAGGTGGACCAGGGATGACCCTAGAATTTGTTTGTACGATATGGGTATCAAATGAAAGATGTTAATGAGTATTTTAAAAGGGAGTGAGTCTTAGTTCTATAGGTGGACCCCTTTTCGAGATATCGCCATAAAGGTGGACCAGGTATGACTCTAGAATTTGTTTTTACGATATGGGTATCAAATGAAAGGTGTTAATGAGTATTTTAAAAGGGAGTGGGTCTTAGTTCTATAGGTGGACGCCTTTTCGAGATATCGCCATAAAGGTGGACCAGGGATGACTCTAGAATTTGTTTTTACGATATGGGTATCAAATGAAAGGTGTTAATGAGTATTTTAAAAGGGAGTGGGTCTTAGTTCTATAGGTGGACGCCTTTTCGAGATATCGCCATAAAGGTGGACCAGGGATGACTCTAGAATTGGTTTGTACGATATGGGTATCAAACGAAAGGTGTTAATAAGTATTTTAAAAGGGAATTGGCCTTAGTTCTATGGGTGGACACCTTTTCGGGATATCGCCATAAACGTGGACCAGGGGTGACTCTAAAATGCGTTTGTGCAAAATGGGTATCAAATGGAAGGTGTTAATGAGTATTTTAAAAGGGCATGGGTGTTAGTTCTATAGGTGGACGCCTTTTCGAGATATCGCCATAAAGGTGGACCAGGGATGACTCTAGAATTTGTTTGTACGATATGGGTATCAAACGAAAAGTGTTAATGAGTATTTTAAAAGAAAGTGGGCCTTAGTTCTATAGGTGGACGCCTTTTCGAGATATCGTCATAAAGGTGGACCAGGGGTGATTCTAGAATTTGTTTGTACGATATGGGTATCAAACGAAAGGTGTTAATAAGTATTTTAAAAGGGAATGGGCCTTAGTCCTATGGGTGGACGCCTTTTCGGGATATCGCCATAAACGTGGACCAGGGGTGACTCTAAAATGCGTTTGTACAATATGGGTATCAAATGGAAGGTGTTAATGTGTATTTTAAAAGGGAATGGGTCTTAGTTCTATAGGTGGACGCTTTTTCGAGATATCGCCATAAAGGTGGACCAGGGATGACTCTAGAATTTTTTTGTACGATATGGGTATCAAATGAAAGGTGTTAATGAGCATTTTAAAAGGGAGTGGGTCTTAGTTCTATAGGTGGACGCCTTTTCGAGATATCGCCATAAAGGTGGACCAGGGATGACTCTAGAATTTGTTTGTACGATATGGGTATCAAACGAAAGGTGTTAATATGTATTTTAAAAGGGAATGGGCCTTAGTTCTATGTGTGGACGCCTTTTCAGGATATCGCCATAAGCGTGGACCAGGGGTGACTCTAAAATGCGTTTGTATAATATGGGTATCAAATTAAAGGTGTTAATGAGTATTTTAAAAGGGAATGGGTCTTAGTTCTATAGGTGGACGCGTTTTCGAGATATCGCCATAAAGGTGGACCAGGGATGGCTCTAGAATTTTTTTGTACGATATGGGTATCAAATGAAAGGTGTTAATGAGTATTTTAAAAGGGAGTGGGTCTTAGTTCTATAGGTCGACGCCTTTTCGAGATATCGCCATAAAGGTGGACCAGGGATGACTCTAAAATTTGTTTGTACGATATGGGTATCAAACGAAAGGTGTTAATAAGTATTTTAAAAGGGAATGGGTCTTAGATCTATAGGTGGACGCCTTTTCGAGATATCGCCATAAAGGTGGACCAGGGATGACTCTAGAATTTGTTTGTACGATATGGGTATCAAACGAAAGGTGTTAATGAGTATTTTAAAGGGAGTGGGCCTTAGTTCTATAGGTGGACGCCTTTTCGAGACATCGCCATAAAGGTGGACCATGGGTGACTCTAGACTTTGTTTGTACGATATGGGTATCAAATGAAAGGTGTTAATGAGTATTTTAAAAGGGAGTGGGCCTTAGTTCTATAGGTGGACGCCTTTTCGAGATATCGCCATAAAGGTGAACCAGGGGCGACTCTAGAATTGGTTTGTACGATATGGGTATCAAACGAAAGGTGTTAATAAGTATTTTAAAAGGGCGTGGGCCTTAGTTCTATAGGTGGACGCCTTTTCTAGATATTGCCATAAAGGTGGACCAGGGGTGACTCTAGAATTGGTTTGTACGATATGGGTATCAAATGAAAGATGTTAATGAGTATTTTGAAAGGGAGTGGGCCTTAGTTCTATAGGTGGACGCCTTTTCGAGATATCGCCATAAAGGTGAACCAGGGGCGACTCTAGAATTGGTTTGTACGATATGGGTATCAAACGAAAGGTGTTAATAAGTATTTTAAAAGGGCGTGGGCCTTAGTTCTATAGGTGGACGCCTTTTCTAGATATTGCCATAAAGGTGGACTAGGAGTGACTCTAGAATGCGTTTGTACAATACGGGTATCAAACGAAAGGTGTTAATGAGTATTTTAAAAGGGCGTTGGCCTTAGTTCTATAGGTGGACGCCTTTTCTAGATATTGCCATAAAGGTGGACCAGGGCTGACTCTAGAATGCGTTTGTACAATACGGGTATCAAACGAGAGGTGTTAATGAGTATTTTAAAGGGAGTGGGCCTTAGTTCTATAGGTGGACGCCTTTTCGAGATATCGCCATAAAGGTGAACCAGGGGCGACTCTAGAATTGGTTTGTACGATATGGGTATCAAACGAAAGGTGTTAATAAGTATTTTAAAAGGGCGTGGGCCTTAGTTCTATAGGTGGACGCCTTTTCTAGATATTGCCATAAAGGTGGACCAGGGGTGACTCTAGAATGCGTTTGTACAATACGGGTATCAAACGAAAGGTGTTAATGAGTATTTTAAAGGGAGTGGGCCTTAGTTCTATAGGTGGACGCCTTTTCGAGATATCGCCATAAAGGTGAACCAGGGGCGACTCTAGAATTGGTTTGTACGATATGGGTATCAAACGAAAGGTGTTAATAAGTATTTTAAAAGGGAGTGGGCCTTAGTTCTATAGGTGGACGCCTTTTCGAGATATCGCCATAAAGGTGAACCAGGGGCGACTCTAGAATTGGTTTGTACGATATGGGTATCAAACGAAAGGTGTTAATAAGTATTTTAAAAGGGCGTGGGCCTTAGTTCTATAGGTGGACGCCTTTTCTAGATATTGCCATAAAGGTGGACCAGGGGTGACTCTAGAATGCGTTTGTACAATAAGGGTATCAAACGAAAGGTGTTAATGAGTATTTTAAAGGGAGTGGGCCTTAGTTCTATAAGTGGACGCCTTTTCGAGATATCGCCATAAAGGTGAACCAGGGGCGACTCTAGAATTGGTTTGTACGATATGGGTATCAAACGAAAGATGTTAATAAGTATTTTAAAAGGGCGTGGGCCTTAGTTCTATAGGTGGACGCCTTTTCTAGATATTGCCATAAAGGTGGACCAGGGGTGACTCTAGAATTGGTTTGTACGATATGGGTATCAAATGAAAGGTGTTAATGAGTATTTTGAAAGGGAGTGGGCCTTAGTTCTGTAGGTGGACGCCTTTTCTAGATATCGCCATAAAGGTGGACCAGGGGTGACTCTAGAATGCGTTTGTACAATACGGGTATCAAACGAAAGGTGTTAATGAGTATTTTAAAGGGAGTGGGCCTTAGTTCTATAGGTGGAAGCCTTTTCGAGATATCGCCATAAAGGTGAACCAGGGGTGACTCTAGAATTGGTTTGTACGATATGGGTATCAAACGAAAGGTGTTAATAAGTATTTTAAAAGGGCGTGGGCCTTAGTTCTATAGGTGGACGCCTTTTCTAGATATTGCCATAAAGGTGGACCAGGGGTGACTCTAGAATGCGTTTGTACAATATGGGTATCAAATGAAAGGTGTTAATGAGTATTTTAAAAGGGAGTGGGTCTTAGTTCTATGGGTGGACGCCTTTTCGGGATATCGCCATAAACGCGGACAAGGGGTGACTCTAGAATGCGTTTGTACAATATGGGTATCAAATGGAAGATGTTAATGAATTTTTTAAAAGGGAGTGGGTCTTAGTTCTATAGGTGGACGCCTTTTTGAGATATCGCCATAAAGGTGGACCAGGGATGACTCTAGAATTTGTTTGTACGATATGGGTATCAAATGAAAGGTGTTAATGAGTATTTTAAAAGGGAGTGGGTCTTAGTTCTATAGGTGGAAGCCTTTTCGGGATATCGCCATAAACGTGGACCAGGGGTGACTCTAGAATGCGTTTGTACAATATGGGTATCAAATGGAAGATGTTAATGAATTTTTTAAAAGGGAGTGGGTCTTAGTTCTATAGGTGGACGCCTTTTCGAGATATCGCCATAAAGGTGGACCAGGGATGACTCTAGAATTTGTTTGTACGATATGGGTATCAAATGAAAGGTGTTAATGAGTATTTTAAAAGGGAGTGGGTCTTAGTTCTATAGGTGGACGCCTTTTCGAGATATCGCCATAAAGGTGGACCAGGGATGACTCTAGAATTTGTTTGTACGATATGGGTATCAAATGAAAGATGTTAATGAGTATTTTAAAAGAGAGTGGGTCTTAGTTCTATAGGTGGAAGCCTTTTCGAGATATCGCCATAAAGGTGGACCAGGGATGACCCTAGAATTTGTTTGTACGATATGGGTATCAAATGAAAGATGTTAATGAGTATTTTAAAAGGGAGTGAGTCTTAGTTCTATAGGTGGACCCCTTTTCGAGATATCGCCATAAAGGTGGACCAGGTATGACTCTAGAATTTGTTTTTACGATATGGGTATCAAATGAAAGGTGTTAATGAGTATTTTAAAAGGGAGTGGGTCTTAGTTCTATAGGTGGACGCCTTTTCGAGATATCGCCATAAAGGTGGACCAGGGATGACTCTAGAATTTGTTTTTACGATATGGGTATCAAATGAAAGGTGTTAATGAGTATTTTAAAAGGGAGTGGGTCTTAGTTCTATAGGTGGACGCCTTTTCGAGATATCGCCATAAAGGTGGACCAGGGATGACTCTAGAATTGGTTTGTACGACATGGGTATCAAACGAAAGGTGTTAATAAGTATTTTAAAAGGGAATTGGCCTTAGTTCTATGGGTGGACACCTTTTCGGGATATCGCCATAAACGTGGACCAGGGGTGACTCTAAAATGCGTTTGTGCAAAATGGGTATCAAATGGAAGGTGTTAATGAGTATTTTAAAAGGGCATGGGTGTTAGTTCTATAGGTGGACGCCTTTTCGAGATATCGCCATAAAGGTGGACCAGGGATGACTCTAGAATTTGTTTGTACGATATGGGTATCAAACGAAAAGTGTTAATGAGTATTTTAAAAGGAAGTGGGCCTTAGTTCTATAGGTGGACGCCTTTTCGAGATATCGTCATAAAGGTGGACCAGGGGTGATTCTAGAATTTGTTTGTACGATATGGGTATCAAACGAAAGGTGTTAATAAGTATTTTAAAAGGGAATGGGCCTTAGTCCTATGGGTGGACGCCTTTTCGGGATATCGCCATAAACGTGGACCAGGGGTGACTCTAAAATGCGTTTGTACAATATGGGTATCAAATGGAAGGTGTTAATGTGTATTTTAAAAGGGAATGGGTCTTAGTTCTATAGGTGGACGCTTTTTCGAGATATCGCCATAAAGGTGGACCAGGGATGACTCTAGAATTTTTTTGTACGATATGGGTATCAAATGAAAGGTGTTAATGAGTATTTTAAAAGGGAGTGGGTCTTAGTTCTATAGGTGGACGCCTTTTCGAGATATCGCCATAAAGGTGGACCAGGGATGACTCTAGAATTTGTTTGTACGATATGGGTATCAAACGAAAGGTGTTAATATGGATTTTAAAAGGGAATGGGCCTTAGTTCTATGTGTGGACGCCTTTTCAGGATATCGCCATAAACGTGGACCAGGGGTGACTCTAAAATGCGTTTGTATAATATGGGTATCAAATTAAAGGTGTTAATGAGTATTTTAAAAGGGAATGGGTCTTAGTTCTATAGGTGGACGCGTTTTCGAGATATCGCCATAAAGGTGGACCAGGGATGGCTCTAGAATTTTTTTGTACGATATGGGTATCAAATGAAAGGTGTTAATGAGTATTTTAAAAGGGAGTGGGTCTTAGTTCTATAGGTCGACGCCTTTTCGAGATATCGCCATAAAGGTGGACCAGGGATGACTCTAGAATTTGTTTGTACGATATGGGTATCAAACGAAAGGTGTTAATAAGTATTTTAAAAGGGAATGGGTCTTAGATCTATAGGTGGACGCCTTTTCGAGATATCGCCATAAAGGTGGAACAGGGGTGACTCTAGAATGCGTTTGTACAATATGGGTATCAAATTAAAGGTGTTAATGAGTATTTTAAAAGGGAGTGGGTCTTAGTTCTATAGGTGGACGCCTTTTCGAGATATCGCTATAAAGGTGGACCAGGGATGACTCTAGAATTTGTTTGTACGATATGGCTATCAAACGACAGGTGTTAATAAATATTTTAAAAGGTAATGGGCCTTAGTTCTATGGGTGGACGCCTTTTCGGGATATCGCTATAAACGTGGACCAGGGGTGACTCTAGGATGCGTTTGTACAATATGGGTATCAAATGGAAGATGTTAATGAGTATTTTAAAAGGGAGTGGGTCTTAGTTCTATATGTGGACGCCTTTTCGAGATATCGCCATAAAGGTGGAACAGGGATGACTCTACAATTTGTTTGTACGATATGGGTATCAAATGAAAGGTGTTAATGAGTATTTTTAAAGGGAGTGGGTCTTAGTTCTATAAGTGGACGCCTTTTCGAGATATCGCAATAAAGGTGGACCAGGGATGACTCTAGAATTTGTTTGTACGATATGGGTATCAAATGAAAGGTGTTAATGAGTATTTTAAAAGGGAGTGGGTCTTAGTTCTATAGGTGGACGCCTTTTCGAGATATCGCCATAAAGGTGGACCAGGGATGACTCTAGAATTTGTTTGTACGATATGGGTATCAAATGAAAGGCGCTGATGAGTATTTTAAAAGGGAGTGGGTCTTAGTTCTATAGGTGGACGCCTTTTCGAGATATCGCCATAAAGGTGGACCAGGGATGACTCTAGAATTGGTTTGTACGATATGGGTATCAAACGAAAGGTGTTAATAAGTATTTTAAAAGGGAATGGGCCTTAGTTCTATGGGTGGACGCCTTTTCTGCATATCACCATAAACGTGGACCAGGGGTGACTCTAAAATGCGTTTGTGCAATATGGGTATCAAATGGAAGGTGTTAATGAGTATTTTAAAAGGGAATGGGTCTTAGTTCTATAGGTGGACGCCTTTTCGAGATAAAGCCATAAAGGTGGACCAGGGATGACTCTAGAATTTGTTTGTACGATATGGGTATCAAACGAAAGGTGTTAATGAGTATTTTAAAAGGGAGTGGGTCTTAGTTCTATAGGTGGACGCCTTTTCGAGATATCGCCATAAAGGTGGACCAGGGGTGATTCTAGAATTTGTTTGTACGATATGGGTATCAAACGAAAGGTGTTAATAAGTATTTTAAAAGGGAATGGGCCTTAGTCCTATGGGTGGACGCCTTTTCGGGATATCGCCATAAACGTGGACCAGGGGTGACTCTAAATTGCGTTTGAACAATATGGGTATCAAATGGAAGGTGTTAATGTGTATTTTAAAATGGAATGGGTCTTAGTTCTAGAGGTGGACGCCTTTTCGAGATATCGCAATACAGGTGGACCAGGGATGACTCTAGAATTTGTTTGTACGATATGGGTATCAAACGAAAGGTGTTAATAAGTATTTTAAAAGAGAAAGGGCCTTAGATCTATTCGTTGGCGCCTTTTCGGGATATCAACATAAACGTGGACCAGGGGTGACTGTAGAATGCGTTTGTACAATATGGATATCAAATGAAAAGTGTTAATGAGTATTTTAAAAGGGAGTGGGTCTTAGTTCTATAGGTGGACGCCTTTTCGAGATATCGCCATAAAGGTGAACCAGGGGCGACTCTAGAATTTGTTTGTACGATATGGGTATCAAACGACAGGTGTTAATAAATATTTTAAAAGGTAATGGGCCTTAGTTCTATGGGTGGACGCCTTTTCGGGATATCGCCATAAACGTGGACCAGGGGTGACTCTAGGATGCGTTTGTACAATATGGGTATCAAATGGAAGATGTTAATGAGTATTTTAAAAGGGAGTGGGTCTTAGTTTTATATGTGGACGCCTTTTCGAGATATCGCCATAAAGGTGGAACAGGGATGACTCTACAATTTGTTTGTACGATATGGGTATCAAATGAAAGGTATTAATGAGTATTTTAAAAGAGAGTGGGTCTTAGTTCTATAAGTGGACGCCTTTTCGAGATATCGCAATAAAGGTGGACCAGGGATGACTCTAGAATTTGTTTGTACGATATGGGTATCAAATGAAAGGTGTTAATGAGTATTTTAAAAGGGGTTTGGGTCTTAGTTCTATAGGTGGACGCCTTTTCGAGATATCGCCATAAAGGTGGACCAGGGATGACTCTAGAATTTGTTTGTACGATATGGGTATCAAATGAAAGGTGTTAATGAGTATTTTAAAAGGGAGTGGGTCTTAGTTCTATAGGTGGACGCCTTTTCGAGATATCGCAATAAAGGTGGACCAGGGATGACTCTAGAATTTGTTTGTACGATATGGGTATCAAATGAAAGGTGTTAATAAGTATTTTAAAAGGGAGTGGGTCTTAGTTCTATAGGTGGACGCCTTCTCGAGATATCGCAATAAAGGATGACCAGGGATGACTCTAGAATTTGTTTGTACGATATGGGTATCAAATGAAAGGTGTTGATGAGTATTTTAAAAGGGAGTGGGTCTTAGTTCTATAGAACTATCGAGATATCGCCATAAAGGTGGACCAGGGATGACTCTAGAATTGGTTTGTACGATATGGGTATCAAACGAAAGGTGTTAATAAGTATTTTAAAAGGGAATGGGCCTTAGTTCTATGGGTGGACGCCTTTTCTGCATATCACCATAAACGTGGACCAGGGGTGACTCTAAATTGCGTTTGAACAATATGGGTATCAAATGGAAGGTGTTAATGTGTATTTTAAAAGGGAATGGGTCTTAGTTCTATAGGTGGACGCCTTTTCGAGATATCGCCATAAAGGTGGACCAGGGATGACTCTAAAATTTTTTTGTACGATATGGATATCAAATGAAAGGTGCTAATGAGTATTTTAAAAGGGAGTGGGTTTTAGTTCTATAGGTGGACGCCTTTTCGAGATATCGCCATAAAGGTGGACCAGGGATGACTCTAGAATTTGTTTGTACGATATGGGTATCAAATGAAAGGTGTTAATGAGTATTTTAAAAGGGAGTGGGTCTTAGTTCTATAGGTGGACGCCTTTTCGAGATATCGCAATAAAGGTGGACCAGGGATGACTCTAGAATTTGTTTGTACGATATGGGTATCAAATGAAAGGTGTTAATAAGTATTTTAAAAGGGAGTGGGTCTTAGTTCTATAGGTGGACGCCTTCTCGAGATATCGCAATAAAGGATGACCAGGGATGACTCTAGAATTTGTTTGTACGATATGGGTATCAAATGAAAGGTGTTGATGAGTATTTTAAAAGGGAGTGGGTCTTAGTTCTATAGAACTATCGAGATATCGCCATAAAGGTGGACCAGGGATGACTCTAGAATTGGTTTGTACGATATGGGTATCAAACGAAAGGTGTTAATAAGTATTTTAAAAGGGAATGGGCCTTAGTTCTATGGGTGGACGCCTTTTCTGCATATCACCATAAACGTGGACCAGGGGTGACTCTAAATTGCGTTTGAACAATATGGGTATCAAATGGAAGGTGTTAATGTGTATTTTAAAAGGGAATGGGTCTTAGTTCTATAGGTGGACGCCTTTTCGAGATATCGCCATAAAGGTGGACCAGGGATGACTCTAAAATTTTTTTGTACGATATGGATATCAAATGAAAAGTGTTAATGAGTATTTTAAAAGGAAGTGGGCCTTAGTTCTATAGGTGGACGCCTTTTCGAGATATCGTCATAAAGGTGGACCAGGGGAGATTCTAGAATTTGTTTGTACGATATGGTTATCAAACGAAAGGTGATAATGAGTATTTTAAAAGGGAGTGGGTCTTAGTTCTTTAGGTGGACGCCTTTTCGAGATATCGACTAAAATGTGGACCAGGGTGCCCAGAACATCATCTGTCGGGTACCGATAATTTATTTATATATGTAATACCACGAACAGTTATACTTCCAAGATTCCAAGGGCTTTTGATTTTGCCCTGCAAAACTTTTTCATTTTCTTCTACTTAATATGGTAGGTGTCACAACCATTTTACAAAGTTTTTTTTCTAAAGTTATATTTTGCGTCAATAGACCAATCCAATTACCATGTTTCATCCCTTTTTTCGTATTTGGTATATTATTATGGCATTTTTTTCATTTTTAGTAATTTTCGATATCGAAAAAGTGGGCGTGGTCATAGTCGGATTTCGGCTATTTTTTACACCAATATAAAGCGAGTTCGGATAAGTACGTGAGCTGACTTTGGTAAAGATATATCGATTTTTGCTCAAGTTATCGTGTTAACCGCCATGCGGAAGGACAGACGGTCGACTGTGTATACAAACTGGGCGTGGCTTCAACCGATTTCGCCCTTTTTCACAGAAAACAGTTATCGTCCTAGAATCTAAGCCTCTACCAAATTTCATAAGGATTGGTAATGTTTTGTTCGACATATGGCATTAAAAGTATCCTAGACAAATTAAATGAAAAAGCTCGGAGCCACGCCCATTTTGAAAATTTATTTAATTTTTGTATTTTGTTGCACCATATCATTACTGGAGTTGAATGTTGACATAATTTACTTATATACTGTAAAGATATTAAATTTTTTGTTAAAATTTTACTTTAAAAAAATTTTTTTTTAAAAGTGGGCGTTGTCCTTCTCCGATTTTGCTAATTTTTATTAAGCGTACATATAGTAATAGGAGTAACGTTCTTGCCAAATTTCATCATGATATCTTCAACGACTGCCAAATTACAGCTTGCAAAATTTTTAATTACCTTCTTTTAAAAGTGGGAGGAGCCACGCCCATTGTCCAGAATTTTACTAATGTTCTATTCTGCGTCATAAGTTCAACTCACCTACCAAGTTGCATCGCTTTATCTGTCTTTGGTAATGAATTATTGCACTTTTTCTGTTTTTCGAAATTTTCGATATCGAAAAAGTGGCCGTGGTTATAGTCCGATATCGTTCATTTTACACAGCGATCTGAGATGAGTTCTCAGGAACCTACATACCAAATTTCATCAAGATACCTCAAAATTTACTCAAGTTATCGTGTTAACGGACGGACGGACGGACATGGCTCAATCATTTTTTTCGATCCTGATAATTTTGGTATATGGAAGTCTATATCTATCTCGATACCTTTATACCTGTACAACCAACCGTTATCCAATCAAAGTTAATATACTCTGTGAGCTCTGCTCAACTGAGTATAAAAAGAGGGTGGCACATACCATACAAACGGAATGTTTGATACAGCATAACTCTGGAAGTATTCATGCAAGAACATTGAAATCCAGTAAAGAGTTAAATTGGATCAATCCATAACACCACTAAGAAAATAAGGGGTGAGTAAGAAGGGGCGTGGCACCTCCCATACAAATGGAATAATGAAAGTTGGTATAGAGCTATATGACGTAAAGTTCTAACAGCACCAGTAATATATGGAATTGAAAAAAACAAGACAAATGGGACTTTCAGAACTATGGCTGCCTTAAAAACTCAGGTTATTTCAACACGTAAAGTTTGATTGCAGAGTTGGGTTTGGCTGTTATTCCTTTAGTAATCTTTTAAGTTATCTTTAGGGTTGGTATTTTTGGATACGCATGGAGGAACCACAAAAAAGGATTTCTGTTTAATTTGATATTAATTGATGTAATTTTAAGGTGTAGTGATCATCCCAAAGGTGGTGCTTTCCTGTTACTTGCTGGAACAGCCGCATTTGAAGTAAGCAGCAGCTTTTTTTTTTTTACCTCGGACGTTGTGGCAGCGCACTACCCTCAAGTGGCCCGCTGAAACCAGGCTAATCCTGTTTTTTTTTTTTTTTTTTTTTTTTAATTCATACATACTTTTTTTGTTTTTTTTTTATTTTTTTTTTGTGTATCATAATTCTTATTTATGTGTCACTTATAATTTTTTTTACCGAGTCTTTGAGAGGCAGTGGCTTCTTAAGCGCCGAGATCTAAAACCGCTCAGCTACAGAGAAACTCATCAGCTGAGAAATATAGATTCACAAAATACAATAGACTAAAAGTATAAATATAATTTTTTAATTATTAAGAGAAGATAGAACCGTCTTTTTTATGGCAAAGAGCGAGTCCGAAACATCAATTATTCTCGAGTGAGAGTTATAATCTTCACACAAACATAGAAAAGGTTCGTGTAGTTGGAAATTGCTTCTGCATTGTTTAAGAATTATAGGTTTATAATGCCTTGAAACTCGGCATGGAACATTCAAGTTTACTTCGTTCAATAGAAATGGGCTTTAAATCGATCCATTTAAAAGTCTAGCCATAAATAGTACACCTAGCATTTCTCTACGACTTGCAAGTGTAGGAAGATTTATTAGTTTTAATCGATTAGTGTAAGGAGGAAGATTATACGGAGAGTCCCATTGAAGATTTCTAAAGGCGAAAAGTAAAAACTGTTTTTGAATTGATTCTAGTCTATCCACACGAACTTGATAACGCGGATTCCAAATTATCGATCCATATTCTAATATCGGCCTCACCAATGATGTAAAAAGGGTTTTTGTAACGTAAGGATCACTAAACTCCTTTGCCAATTTTTTCACAAATGCTAAAACTCCTCTCGCTTTATTGACTGTGGCATTAATATGAGGGTTGAAACTAAGTTTGCAATTCATTGTAACTCCCAAGTCGACAAAAACATCAACGCTTTCCTGAGTTTGGCCATTAATTGTGTAGGAAGCTGGCTGTATGTTTCCACGTGAAAAACACATGGATTTACATTTTTCTATATTGAGAGGCATAAAATTCGCATTACACCAAGTAACTAAACGAGATAAATCCGCCTGGAGTACAGAACGTTCTTCAACCGACGCGTATGACTTAAAAAGTTTTACGTCGTCGGCATACATTAAAATTTTAGAATATTTTATAGTTGTGGAAACATCGTTTATAAAGATCAAAAACAGAATAGGACCGAGATGGCTGCCCTGAGGCACACCGGAGGGAACATCGATGACATTCGAACAATTTTTTTTTAAAATGACTCTTTGAGTTCTACCGCAAAGATAGGAGGAGATCCAGCGAGTTAGTCCAGGTTGAAAACCAAGCAATTCGAGTTTATAAACAAGTAATGAGTGGCGTACTTTGTCGAATGCTTTGCTGAAATCAGTGTATATAACGTCGGTATGATGATTGTTTCTAAACCCATTAAAGACGTGAGTTGTAAATTCAAGCAAATTGGTTGTGGTTGATTTGGCTCTACAAAAGCCATGCTGAGAACTATCTATCAATGTAGAACTCGAAAATGTAAGGTGATTAGTAACGATTGCTTCGAATAGCTTAGGGATAGCGGAGAGCTTTGCTATTCCACGATAGTTTTCAATAGACGACTTGCTTCCTTTTTTATGGAGTGGGATAAGAAAAGATTCCTTCCAAGCCGTCGGGAAAATGCCATCTTTTAAAGAGAGGTTAAACAGATCAGTAAGGGGCTGGTAAAAGTATTCCGCACATTTTTTAAGAAAACATGTTGGGATCAAATCGGGACCGTATTTGAAGGATTCTTTTAGGGTCTTTAGATGTAGTAGAACATCTTCAGGCAGCAAATGTGGGGCATATATTGAGTTACTAGAATGGAGCTCATACGGATAATTTGTAGGTGATGAATCAACCACAGCAGAGTAATTAGAGTGAAAGAATTGAGCGAAGAAGTTTGCAATCTCTTGATCGTCGCTGGAAATGCTATTTCTAAACTTCATGGCAGAAGGAAATCCGTTAGTTCTGCGTTTAGAATTTACGAAATCATAAAATAATGTTTCTTTTAATTTTACATATGTAAGCTTTATAACACTTTTTATTAAGTTCAAAATACTTATGACGGAAAATAGCGTACTGTGTATAATGAGAATGTAAACCGGTTCTCTTATATAATTTGAATAAACGTGATTTCTTATTTTTTAAAGCTTTTAAATCTTTAGTAAACCAGGCTTGCACTGGTTCAATGTACGAGCATTTGCGTTTGGGCACATGTTTTTCAAATAAAGTATAAATGGTTTTATTAAAATGTAAAACGTTTTCCTCTACATCCTCTTTATATCGAGGCCAAGTTATCTCAGAAAGCTCTTTATTTAAATTGTTGAAATAAGTTTTGGAAAAATCAAAGCATCTGGTAGAGACACATGTTTTGTTAGTGCAGCCGACTTCGTTGCTTATGATTTCGTAAGTTATCTCAAGAGAAGGATGGTAAGCGTCTTCTGGCAAAACAAGAGGTTCACATCGATTTATAAAGAATTTAGATATGTCGTCAACAAATGCCAAGTCTAAGAATTTTCCATACTTATTTGGAAAGAAGTTGATCTGATTAAGGCAAAGATCAGTAATTCCATCCAAAAAGTCATTGTTATGCATCTTGGATGATACGGGGACAATATTGTGATCAACGGTATTCCAAGATATATGTGGCAGGTTAAAGTCGCCTAAAACAATCATTGAGTCCGTGGACTTTATCATCGAATTGACTGGTTTTAACAGTGAAATATGGTGCATATACACTGATAGATCAGAAGACGGTGGAATATAGTAAACGGCTAAGTAAATGTTACCCCGGTCTAGTAAGATTCGGATGCATTTAAACTCGATGGAATCAACTTTGGCTAAATTAACATCTTCAGATGGAATTGAAGAATGTACAGCTAGCAAGACACCACCTCCGGTCCTATTTAAGCGATCATTTCTATAGGTCTGATACTCACCACAAAAAATTTCGGAATTTAAAACATTGGGTTTCAGCCATGTTTCGGTAAAAGCAATAATATTATAGTTACAGTGAATGGTTTTTATAAGTCAGTTAATTTAGTATTTAAGCCTCTAACGTTTTGATAGTTAATGCTTAAGCAAGATATTAAATTAAGTTTTTTGGATCGGAACTTTGAGGAGGAATTTTTACTACATTTTGAGTAATCTCAATAGTCTTGTGCACAAATTCGCGAACAAAAGCCCCTGGCGGCCAAAATTCGCTGTCCAAAAGTTTATCAAAATCTTCTGAGTAGACATCATTTCTAAATGAAGAAATGTTCCTTTCGTAATTAAATTTAAATTTTCTTAAAGTCATGCCGTCAGCCTTAATTTTTGAAGTGACATAAGACTTGATATCCTCAACGGAAGTGTCTTTGTCAAAGCGAGATATAAAAATCGATTTTTTGACGGGACTACAACCAGCTTCTTAGCCGGTGCTACTGAATAAGAAGTCACAGATTGAGAAGTTACAGTTTCAGAAGTTACAGTTTGAGGCTCTAAGGTTTTTTCCGCGGCCTTAGAAGTGGATGGAACCACAGCTTGCGGATTAGGGGAAGCCAAGCCTATGAGCTCCACTTGCGGAAGATTAATGTTCTGAGCAGGATTAAGATTCATAGCATTAGGTGAGTCTTCAGAATGTTTTTGATTATTATCGCGGTTGTCTTTATTTCTATTTAAACAATGCGGTAACTCATCCAAACACTTGAAGGATTTGAACAAGCTATCGTATTGATTGAACTTTTCCGTGATTATTATAAATTAAATAAATAAAACTCTTTAGCAATATCAGAAAACGCATTTCGTGTTTGTCTAAACAGTTTAAATAGGTCAAACTCGGTTGATCTGCATTTAATGCATGACCAACGTACTCCCTTCTCCCCATCATTGACAGTGTCAACAACTCTAGCTATCAGTCCCGCGCACTTTCCATGGGCGAGCCCATCGCAAAGCCAGCAAGAGACAAAACGTTCGGATTCGCTTTTTACCTGACAGTTTTTGAAAATGCAAGTCATTTTTTATAGAAAGGTGAAAAGAAACTAGTATAAGAATATAGAAATGGTAGAGATATGTTTGTAAATTACAAAGAAAAAACAGTTGAAATAGCACTGAGAATGAGAAAGGTTATATATAAAGCAACTCTGAAAGTTTGGGAGCTTAGCGGTAGCTAGCAGTTTTAGAGTCACTGTCACTTGACACCTAAAAAGCGACGCAAACAGCTGCGAAGACAGTAAATTGCGAGAAAAACAAAAAGTGTGCGCACAAAAACAATTGCAAGGTGAAAAGGTGCCAATCAAAAATTGCAACAAAAACACAAATGCACAATGGCTCGGCAAACACAAAATGAATAATAAGAAATTGATTAAAACTTTAAAAATTCAGAAAATCTTAACTTTTCAAAGCAAACCAATTGTATTAAAATGAACTCTAGGTTTTCGCACTTATTTTTGTCACAAACTAGTATTACAATTTAGATATTATAATTTAAAACTCGCAAAATAAACACAGCAAAATAAAATGCAACTTCACAGCTATAATGACGTTTGCACACAACAACTTCTTGAAATTAATTATGGCAAAATTCCTATTTCTTTACTAGCAGATTTGATTTCTTTTCTTGCAAGTTTTTGAGAAATTATGACATAACCTGAAGCTTTAATATCTAATGTTTCTTCCAAATATTGAACCTATCTTTACAAACTATAAATTGCTTTGAGAAAAGGCATTTTATGCACCTTAAAATGAGGATGTTAATATCACTAGAACAAAGACAACTTATCACTCTATTAGCACAGTCGTAGAAGAGTCCCAACCTGTGCATATCCGATTGAGTTTATTAGCTCTTTTGAGCCATCAGAAATTTCTTCAAATCAACTGGTCCTTAAAAAGGGCCCATAATATCATAATATTTATGTTTCGTTATTTCGATTCTCCACGCTTATGCAGCGGGACAAGGCTTTTCATCACAAAACTTTTACGGATGTCATTGAAGCAATTCATTTTATCGGAAAATTTCGATAACAAAAAAGTTTAAAACCAAGGATTCCATTGATACCGATGGGTTTGTCTTTTCAATTTTAAATGCCTCAAATTTCCTATCCCTATCAATGAAGCTCAAGGACGATCATTAGATGCGAATCAAGAGATTGATGAGCGCAACAAAAACCTACGCCAGGGGAATTCTGTTACAAATATGATTATATCGCACAACCACAGTCATTAGCTATAGCAGAAGTCGATCTTACCAACTCATGTTTTACCCATGGCCAGTTACGCGTAGCTTGCATATTTTTATAGAAACGTGTGGTAAAACCCACGCACCTAAGCTAGTTTTCTATTATTTTTCAAAAGAAAATCTAATTGTGCTTATTTGTTCGTTTCTATATTTGTACAGTTGAATTGTGGTATTAACTTCACATAGGTTAAGTGATACGTGTACAATATGACCGTATTTTTAACCCTTTCACGCATATTTCATATTTCTTTATTCAGTCTATGATTTACAATAATCTTACAGACTAGATTAACAAAAATTTCTTATATATAAGTAAAAAGTGTTAAAAAATTAACATAATATAGAGAATAACACATTCTTAAAACAAAAGCGTGATACCGAAAAATCAATACATTGATCATTGTTTAATGAGTTGATGGCAATTAGAGCGCGTGTGATCGGCCCATTTAGAGCATAATTAGACTTAAACTGGTCAATAGAAAACATGTTATGTTGCCGCAAATTCCGTGATGGAACATAAAAGTTCAAAGACACCAACGGCCATTAATGATGCCGTAGATAAATATTATCGATGAGATAACCCTTCTACTCTCTAACGTATCGAGATTTATTAGCCTACACCTTGAGATATATGAGGGGAGAGGCAAATCAAATCTTATATCAGATAAACAGTATTTCATAAATATTTCTTGTACACGTTCAATTCTTTTGTTATGTACGTCATAATAGGGACTCCATATTATGGAACCATATTCAAGCCTAGATTGTACAAAGGCATTGTACAATAGCTTTTTATACACAGCTGAGCAGAGCTCACAGAGTATATTAATTTTGTTCGCATAACGGTAATCCGTAACGGCATAAACTAATCGAGATAGATATAGACTTCTATATATCAAAACGATCTGGGCGAAAAAAGAAATTCATTTATCCATGTCCGTCCGTCTGCCCGTTAACACGATAACTTTAGTAAATTTTGAGGTATCTTAATGAAATTGGGTATGTAAGTTATTGGCTACTCATCTCAGATCGCTATTTAAAATGAGCGAAATTGGACTATAACCACGCCCACTTTTTCGATATCATGGATCATGGTACCGCGACAATGCAAGATTAAACAAGTAAGGAAGTCTAATTTCGGTTGGAACCGAACATTACATACCCAGCTGTACACTTTAAATGCTGTTGTTGTTTGTTTTGTGTGCTTAATAGTGTTACAAAGCAGCGCAATAATACATATATGTACATATGGTTCTATTCTGAACAAATTTTCGTTTAAAAGAAGCAAAAAGCTTACAGAGGCTAACACCAATGACCTTGAGCGGGTAATAATGCAGTTCGCCTTCAAATATGGGGATTTCCCTACTGTTTATTTTAAAATTAAGATATAACAGAACAATAAACATAAACACACAAGTGACATTGTACTAAAAAGCGTTATTACAAACAAGTAAGGAAGGCTAAGTTCAGTTGTAAACGAACATTACATACTCAGCTGAGAGCTTTGGAGACAAAATACGGGGCAAATCACCATGTAGGAAAATGAACCTAGGGTAACCCTGGAATGTGTTTGTATGACATGGGTATCAAATGGAAGGTGTTAATGAGTATTTTAAAAGGGAGTGGGCCATAGTTCCATAGGTGGACGCCATTTCGGGATATCGCCATAACGGTGGACCAGGGCTGACTCTAGAATGTGTTTGTACACTATGGGTATCAAACGAAAGATGTTAATGAGTATTTAAAAGGGCGTGGGGCTTAGTTCTATAGGTGGACGCCTTAAAGGTGGACTAGGGGTGACTCTAGACTTTGTTTGTACGATGTGGGTATCAAATGAAAGGTGTTAATGAGTATTTTAAAAGGGAATGGGCCTTAGTTCTATAGGTGGACCAGGGGTGACTTTAGAATGTGTTTGTACAATATGGGTATCAAACGAAAGGTGCTAATGAGTATTTTAAAAGGGCGTGGGGCTTAGTTCTATAGGTGGACGCCTTTTCGAGATATCGCCATAAAGGTGGACCAGGGGTGACTCTAGACTTTGTTTGTACGATATGGGTATCAAATGAAAGGTGTTAATGAGTATTTTAAAAGGGAGTGGGCCTTAGTTCTATAGGTGGACGCCTTTTCGAGATATCGCCATAAAGGTGGACCAGGGGTGACTCTAGAATGTGTTTGTGCAATATAGGTATCAAACGAAAGGTGTTAGTGAGTATTTTAAAAGGGAGTGGGCCTTATTTCTATAGGTGGACGCTTTTTCGAAATATCGCCATAAAGGTGGACCAGGGGTGACTCTAGACTTTGTTTGTACGATATGGGTATCAAATTATAGGTATTAATGAGGGTTTTAAAAGGGAGTGGTGGTAGTTGTATAGAAGGCCGCCTTTTCGAGATATCGGCATAAAGGTGGACCAGGGGTGACTCTAGAATGCGTTTGTACAATACGGGTATCAAACGAAAGGTGTTAATGAGTATTTTAAAAGGGAGTGGGCCTTAGTTCTACAGGTGGACGCCTTTTCGAGATATCGCCATAAGGGTGGACCAGGGGTGACTCTAGAATGTGGTTGTACACTATGGGTATCAAATGAAAGGTGTTAATGAGTATTTTAAAAGGGAGTGGGCCTTAGTTCTACAGGTGGACGCCTTTTCGAGATATCGCCATAAGGGTGGACCAGGGGTCACTCTAGGCTTTGTTTGTACGATATGGGTATCAAATGAAAGGTGTTGATTAGTATTTTAAAAGGGAGTTGGCCTTAGTTCTATAGGTGGACGCCTTTTCGAGATATCGCCATAAAGGTGGACCAGGGGTGACTCTAGAATGCGTTTGTACAATACGGGTATCAAACGAAAGGTGTTAATGAGTATTTTAAAGGGAGTGGGCCTTAGTTCTATAGGTGGACGCCTTTTCGAGATATCGCCATAAAGGTGGACCAGGGATGACTCTAGAATTTGTTTGTACGATATGGGTATCAAACGAAAAGTGTTAATGAGTATTTTAAAAGGAAGTGGGCCTTAGTTCTATAGGTGGACGCCTTTTCGAGATATCGTCATAAAGGTGGACCAGGGGTGATTCTAGAATTTGTTTGTACGATATGGGTATCAAACGAAAGGTGTTAATAAGTATTTTAAAAGGGAATGGGCCTTAGTCCTATGGGTGGACGCCTTTTCGGGATATCGCCATAAACGTGGACCAGGGGTGACTCTAAAATGCGTTTGTACACTATGGGTATCAAATGGAAGGTGTTAATGTGTATTTTAAAAGGTAATGGGTCTTAGTTCTATAGGTGGACGCTTTTTCGAGATATCGCCATAAAGGTGGACCAGGGATGACTCTAGAATTTTTTTGTACGATATGGGTATCAAATGAAAGGTGTTAATGAGCATTTTAAAAGGGAGTGGGTCTTAGTTCTATAGGTGGACGCCTTTTCGAGATATCGCCATAAAGGTGGACCAGGGATGACTCTAGAATTTGTTTGTACGATATGGGTATCAAACGAAAGGTGTTAATATGTATTTTAAAAGGGAATGGGCCTTAGTTCTATGTGTGGACGCCTTTTCAGGATATCGCCATAAACGTGGACCAGGGGTGACTCTAAAATGCGTTTGTATAATATGGGTATCAAATTAAAGGTGTTAATGAGTATTTTAAAAGGGAATGGGTCTTAGTTCTATAGGTGGACGCGTTTTCGAGATATCGCCATAAAGGTGGACCAGGGATGGCTCTAGAATTTTTTTGTACGATATGGGTATCAAATGAAAGGTGTTAATGAGTATTTTAAAAGGGAGTGGGTCTTAGTTCTATAGGTCGACGCCTTTTCGAGATATCGCCATAAAGGTGGACCAGGGATGACTCTAGAATTTGTTTGTACGATATGGGTATCAAACGAAAGGTGTTAATAAGTATTTTAAAATGGAATGGGTCTTAGATCTATAGGTGGACGCCTTTTCGAGATATCGCCATAAAGGTGGACCAGGGATGACTCTAGAATTTGTTTGTACGATATGGGTATCAAACGAAAGGTGTTAATGAGTATTTTAAAGGGAGTGGGCCTTAGTTCTATAGGTGGACGCCTTTTCGAGACATCGCCATAAAGGTGGACCATGGGTGACTCTAGACTTTGTTTGTACGATATGGGTATCAAATGAAAGGTGTTAATGAGTATTTTAAAAGGGAGTGGGCCTTAGTTCTATAGGTGGACGCCTTTTCTAGATATTGCCATAAAGGTGGACCAGGGGTGACTCTAGAATGCGTTTGTACAATACGGGTATCAAACGAAAGGTGTTAATGAGTATTTTAAAGGGAGTGGGCCTTAGTTCTATAGGTGGACGCCTTTTCGAGATATCGCCATAAAGGTGAACCAGGGGCGACTCTAGAATTGGTTTGTACGATATGGGTATCAAACGAAAGGTGTTAATAAGTATTTTAAAAGGGCGTGGGCCTTAGTTCTATAGGTGGACGCCTTTTCTAGATATTGCCATAAAGGTGGACCAGGGGTGACTCTAGAATTGGTTTGTACGATATGGGTATCAAATGAAAGGTGTTAATGAGTATTTTGAAAGGGAGTGGGCCTTAGTTCTATAGGTGGACGCCTTTTCTAGATATCGCCATAAAGGTGGACCAGGGGTGACTCTAGAATGCGTTTGTACAATACGGGTATCAAACGAAAGGTGTTAATGAGTATTTTAAAGGGAGTGGGCCTTAGTTCTATAGGTGGAAGCCTTTTCGAGATATCGCCATAAAGGTGAACCAGGGGTGACTCTAGAATTGGTTTGTACGATATGGGTATCAAATGAAAGGTGTTAATAAGTATTTTAAAAGGGCGTGGGCCTTAGTTCTATAGGTGGACGCCTTTTCTAGATATTGCCATAAAGGTGGACCAGGGGTGACTCTAGAATGCGTTTGTACAATATGGGTATCAAATGAAAGGTGTTAATGAGTATTTTAAAAGGGAGTGGGTCTTAGTTCTATGGGTGGAAGCCTTTTCGGGATATCGCCATAAACGTGGACAAGGGGTGACTCTAGAATGCGTTTGTACAATATGGGTATCAAATGGAAGATGTTAATGAATTTTTTAAAAGGGAGTGGGTCTTAGTTCTATAGGTGGACGCCTTTTCGAGATATCGCCATAAAGGTGGACCAGGGATGACTCTAGAATTTGTTTGTACGATATGGGTATCAAATGAAAGGTGTTAATGAGTATTTTAAAAGGGAGTGGGTCTTAGTTCTATAGGTGGAAGCCTTTTCGGGATATCGCCATAAACGTGGACCAGGGGTGACTCTAGAATGCGTTTGTACAATATGGGTATCAAATGGAAGATGTTAATGAATTTTTTAAAAGGGAGTGGGTCTTAGTTCTATAGGTGGACGCCTTTTCGAGATATCGCCATAAAGGTGGACCAGGGATGACTCTAGAATTTGTTTGTACGATATGGGTATCAAATGAAAGGTGTTAATGAGTATTTTAAAAGGGAGTGGGTCTTAGTTCTATAGGTGGACGCCTTTTCGAGATATCGCCATAAAGGTGGACCAGGCATGACTCTAGAATTTGTTTTTACGATATGGGTATCAAATGAAAGGTGTTAATGAGTATTTTAAAAGGGAGTGGGTCTTAGTTCTATAGGTGGACGCCTTTTCGAGATATCGCCATAAAGGTGGACCAGGGATGACTCTAGAATTGGTTTGTACGATATGGGTATCAAACGAAAGGTGTTAATAAGTATTTTAAAAGGGAATTGGCCTTAGTTCTATGGGTGGACACCTTTTCGGGATATCGCCATAAACGTGGACCAGGGGTGACTCTAAAATGCGTTTGTACAATATGGGTATCAAATGGAAGATGTTAATGAATTTTTTAAAAGGGAGTGGGTCTTAGTTCTATAGGTGGACGCCTTTTCGAGATATCGCCATAAAGGTGGACCAGGGATGACTCTAGAATTTGTTTGTACGATATGGGTATCAAATGAAAGGTGTTAATGAGTATTTTAAAAGGGAGTGGGTCTTAGTTCTATAGGTGGAAGCCTTTTCGGGATATCGCCATAAACGTGGACCAGGGGTGACTCTAGAATGCGTTTGTACAATATGGGTATCAAATGGAAGATGTTAATGAATTTTTTAAAAGGGAGTGGGTCTTAGTTCTATAGGTGGACGCCTTTTCGAGATATCGCCATAAAGGTGGACCAGGGATGACTCTAGAATTTGTTTGTACGATATGGGTATCAAATGAAAGGTGTTAATGAGTATTTTAAAAGGGAGTGGGTCTTAGTTCTATAGGTGGACGCCTTTTCGAGATATCGCCATAAAGGTGGACCAGGGATGACTCTAGAATTTGTTTTTACGATATGGGTATCAAATGAAAGGTGTTAATGAGTATTTTAAAAGCGAGTGGGTCTTAGTTCTATAGGTGGACGCCTTTTCGAGATATCGCCATAAAGGTGGACCAGGGATGACTCTAGAATTTGTTTTTACGATATGGGTATCAAATGGAAGGTGTTAATGTGTATTTTAAAAGGGAATGGGTCTTAGTTCTATAGGTCGACGCCTTTTCGAGATATCGCCATAAAGGTGGACCAGGGATGACTCTAGAATTTGTTTGTACGATATGGGTATCAAATGAAAGGTGTTAATGAGTATTTTAAAAGGGAGTGGGTCTTAGTTCTATAGGTGGAAGCCTTTTCGGGATATCGCCATAAACGTGGACCAGGGGTGACTCTAGAATGCGTTTGTACAATATGGGTATCAAATGGAAGATGTTAATGAATTTTTTAAAAGGGAGTGGGTCTTAGTTCTATAGGTGGACGCCTTTTCGAGATATCGCCATAAAGGTGGACCAGGGATGACTCTAGAATTTGTTTGTACGATATGGGTATCAAATGAAAGGTGTTAATGAGTATTTTAAAAGGGAGTGGGTCTTAGTTCTATAGGTGGACGCCTTTTCGAGATATCGCCATAAAGGTGGACCAGGGATGACTCTAGAATTTGTTTTTACGATATGGGTATCAAATGAAAGGTGTTAATGAGTATTTTAAAAGGGAGTGGGTCTTAGTTCTATAGGTGGACGCCTTTTCGAGATATCGCCATAAAGGTGGACCAGGGATGACTCTAGAATTTGTTTTTACGATATGGGTATCAAATGAAAGGTGTTAATGAGTATTTTAAAAGCGAGTGGGTCTTAGTTCTATAGGTGGACGCCTTTTCGAGATATCGCCATAAAGGTGGACCAGGGATGACTCTAGAATTTGTTTTTACGATATGGGTATCAAATGGAAGGTGTTAATGTGTATTTTAAAAGGGAATGGGTCTTAGTTCTATAGGTCGACGCCTTTTCGAGATATCGCCATAAAGGTGGACCAGGGATGACTCTAGAATTTGTTTGTACGATATGGGTATCAAATGAAAGGTGTTAATAAGTATTTTAAAAGGGAATGGGTCTTAGATCTATAGGTGGACGCCTTTTCGAGATATCGCCATAAAGGTGGACCAGGGATGACTCTAGAATTTGTTTGTACGATATGGGTATCAAACGAAAGGTGTTAATGAGTATTTTAAAGGGAGTGGGCCTTAGTTCTATAGGTGGACGCCTTTTCGAGACATCGCCATAAAGGTGGACCATGGGTGACTCTAGACTTTGTTTGTACGATATGGGTATCAAATGAAAGGTGTTAATGAGTATTTTAAAAGGGAGTGGGCCTTAGTTCTATAGGTGGACGCCTTTTCTAGATATTGCCATAAAGGTGGACCAGGGGTGACTCTAGAATGCGTTTGTACAATACGGGTATCAAACGAAAGGTGTTAATGAGTATTTTAAAGGGAGTGGGCCTTAGTTCTATAGGTGGACGCCTTTTCGAGATATCGCCATAAAGGTGAACCAGGGGCGACTCTAGAATTGGTTTGTACGATATGGGTATCAAACGAAAGGTGTTAATAAGTATTTTAAAAGGGCGTGGGCCTTAGTTCTATAGGTGGACGCCTTTTCTAGATATTGCCATAAAGGTGGACCAGGGGTGACTCAAGAATTGGTTTGTACGATATGGGTATCAAATGAAAGGTGTTAATGAGTATTTTGAAAGGGAGTGGGCCTTAGTTCTATAGGTGGACGCCTTTTCTAGATATCGCCATAAAGGTGGACCAGGGGTGACTCTAGAATGCGTTTGTACAATACGGGTATCAAACGAAAGGTGTTAATGAGTATTTTAAAGGGAGTGGGCCTTAGTTCTATAGGTGGAAGCCTTTTCGAGATATCGCCATAAAGGTGAACCAGGGGTGACTCTAGAATTGGTTTGTACGATATGGGTATCAAACGAAAGGTGTTAATAAGTATTTTAAAAGGGCGTGGGCCTTAGTTCTATAGGTGGACGCCTTTTCTAGATATTGCCATAAAGGTAGACCAGGGGTGACTCTAGAATGCGTTTGTACAATATGGGTATCAAATGAAAGGTGTTAATGAGTATTTTAAAAGGGAGTGGGTCTTAGTTCTATGGGTGGACGCCTTTTCGGGATATCGCCATAAACGTGGACAAGGGATGACTCTAGAATGCGTTTGTACAATATGGGTATCAAATGGAAGATGTTAATGAATTTTTTAAAAGGGAGTGGGTCTTAGTTCTATAGGTGGACGCCTTTTCGAGATATCGCCATAAAGGTGGACCAGGGATGACTCTAGAATTTGTTTGTACGATATGGGTATCAAATGAAAGGTGTTAATGAGTATTTTAAAAGGGAGTGGGTCTTAGTTCTATAGGTGGAAGCCTTTTCGGGATATCGCCATAAACGTGGACCAGGGGTGACTCTAGAATGCGTTTGTACAATATGGGTATCAAATGGAAGATGTTAATGAATTTTTTAAAAGGGAGTGGGTCTTAGTTCTATAGGTGGACGCCTTTTCGAGATATCGCCATAAAGGTGGACCAGGGATGACTCTAGAATTTGTTTGTACGATATGGGTATCAAATGAAAGGTGTTAATGAGTATTTTAAAAGGGAGTGGGTCTTAGTTCTATAGGTGGACGCCTTTTCGAGATATCGCCATAAAGGTGGACCAGGGATGACTCTAGAATTTGTTTGTACGATATGGGTATCAAATGAAAGATGTTAATGAGTATTTTAAAAGAGAGTGGGTCTTAGTTCTACAGGTGGAAGCCTTTTCGAGATATCGCCATAAAGGTGGACCAGGGATGACCCTAGAATTTGTTTGTACGATATGGGTATCAAATGAAAGATGTTAATGAGTATTTTAAAAGGGAGTGAGTCTTAGTTCTATAGGTGGACCCCTTTTCGAGATATCGCCATAAAGGTGGACCAGGTATGACTCTAGAATTTGTTTTTACGATATGGGTATCAAATGAAAGGTGTTAATGAGTATTTTAAAAGGGAGTGGGTCTTAGTTCTATAGGTGGACGCCTTTTCGAGATATCGCCATAAAGGTGGACCAGGGATGACTCTAGAATTTGTTTTTACGATATGGGTATCAAATGAAAGGTGTTAATGAGTATTTTAAAAGGGAGTGGGTCTTAGTTCTATAGGTGGACGCCTTTTCGAGATATCGCCATAAAGGTGGACCAGGGATGACTCTAGAATTGGTTTGTACGATATGGGTATCAAACGAAAGGTGTTAATAAGTATTTTAAAAGGGAATTGGCCTTAGTTCTATGGGTGGACACCTTTTCGGGATATCGCCATAAACGTGGACCAGGGGTGACTCTAAAATGCGTTTGTACAATATGGGTATCAAATGGAAGGTGTTAATGTGTATTTTAAAAGGGAATGGGTCTTAGTTCTATAGGTGGACGCTTTTTCGAGATATCGCCATAAAGGTGGACCAGGGATGACTCTAGAATTTTTTTGTACGATATGGGTATCAAATGAAAGGTGTTAATGAGCATTTTAAAAGGGAGTGGGTCTTAGTTCTATAGGTGGACGCCTTTTCGAGATATCGCCATAAAGGTGGACCAGGGATGACTCTAGAATTTGTTTGTACGATATGGGTATCAAACGAAAAGTGTTAATGAGTATTTTAAAAGGAAGTGGGCCTTAGTTCTATAGGTGGACGCCTTTTCGAGATATCGTCATAAAGGTGGACCAGGGGTGATTCTAGAATTTGTTTGTACGATATGGGTATCAAACGAAAGGTGTTAATAAGTATTTTAAAAGGGAATGGGCCTTAGTCCTATGGGTGGACGCCTTTTCGGGATATCGCCATAAACGTGGACCAGGGGTGACTCTAAAATGCGTTTGTACAATATGGGTATCAAATGGAAGGTGTTAATGTGTATTTTAAAAGGGAATGGGTCTTAGTTCTATAGGTGGACGCTTTTTCGAGATATCGCCATAAAGGTGGACCAGGGATGACTCTAGAATTTGTTTGTACGATATGGGTATCAAACGAAAGGTGTTAATATGTATTTTAAAAGGGAATGGGCCTTAGTTCTATGTGTGGACGCCTTTTCAGGATATCGCCATAAACGTGGACCAGGGGTGACTCTAAAATGCGTTTGTATAATATGGGTATCAAATTAAAGGTGTTAATGAGTATTTTAAAAGGGCATGGGTGTTAGTTCTATAGGTGGACGCCTTTTCGAGATATCGCCATAAAGGTGGACCAGGGATGACTCTAGAATTTGTTTGTACGATATGGGTATCAAACGAAAAGTGTTAATGAGTATTTTAAAAGGAAGTGGGATTAAGTTCTATAGGTGGACGCCTTTTCGAGATATCGTCATAAAGGTGGACCAGGGGTGATTCTAGAATTTGTTTGTACGATATGGGTATCAAACGAAAGGTGTTAATAAGTATTTTAAAAGGGAATGGGCCTTAGTCCTATGGGTGGACGCCTTTTCGGGATATCGCCATAAACGTGGACCAGGGGTGACTCTAAAATGCGTTTGTACAATATGGGTATCAAATGGAAGGTGTTAATGTGTATTTTAAAAGGGAATGGGTCTTAGTTCTATAGGTGGACGCTTTTTCGAGATATCGCCATAAAGGTGGACCAGGGATGACTCTAGAATTTTTTTGTACGATATGGGTATCAAATGAAAGGTGTTAATGAGCATTTTAAAAGGGAGTGGGTCTTAGTTCTATAGGTGGACGCCTTTTCGAGATATCGCCATAAAGGTGGACCAGGGATGACTCTAGAATTTGTTTGTACGATATGGGTATCAAACAAAAGGTGTTAATATGTATTTTAAAAGGGAATGGGCCTTAGTTCTATGTGTGGACGCCTTTTCAGGATATCGCCATAAACGTGGACCAGGGGTGACTCTAAAATGCGTTTGTATAATATGGGTATCAAATTAAAGGTGTTAATGAGTATTTTAAAAGGGAATGGGTCTTAGTTCTATAGGTGGACGCGTTTTCGAGATATCGCCATAAAGGTGGACCAGGGATGGCTCTAGAATTTTTTTGTACGATATGGGTATCAAATGAAAGGTGTTAATGAGTATTTTAAAAGGGAGTGGGTCTTAGTTCTATAGGTCGACGCCTTTTCGAGATATCGTCATAAAGGTGGACCAGGGATGACTCTAGAATTTGTTTGTACGATATGGGTATCAAACGAAAGGTGTTAATAAGTATTTTAAAAGGGAATGGGTCTTAGTTCTATAGGTAGACGCCTTTTCGAGATATCGCCATAAAGGTGGAACAGGGGTGACTCTAGAATGCGTTTGTACAATATGGGTATCAAATGAAAGGTGTTAATGAGCATTTTAAAAGGGAGTGGGTCTTAGTTCTATAGGTGGACGCCTTTTCGAGATATCGCCATAAAGGTGGACCAGGGATGACTCTAGAATTTGTTTGTACGATATGGGTATCAAACGAAAGGTGTTAATATGTATTTTAAAAGGGAATGGGCCTTAGTTCTATGTGTGGACGCCTTTTCAGGATATCGCCATAAACGTGGACCAGGGGTGACTCTAAAATGCGTTTGTATAATATGGGTATCAAATTAAAGGTGTTAATGAGTATTTTAAAAGGGAATGGGTCTTAATTCTATAGGTGGACGCGTTTTCGAGATATCGCCATAAAGGTGGACCAGGGATGGCTCTAGAATTTTTTTGTACGATATGGGTATCAAATGAAAGGTGTTAATGAGTATTTTAAAAGGGAGTGGGTCTTAGTTCTATAGGTCGACGCCTTTTCGAGATATCGCCATAAAGGTGGACCAGGGATGACTCTAGAATTTGTTTGTACGATATGGGTATCAAACGAAAGGTGTTAATAAGTATTTTAAAAGGGAATGGGTCTTATTTCTATAGGTGGACGCCTTTTCGAGATATCGCTATAAAGGTGGACCAGGGATGACTCTAGAATTTGTTTGTACGATATGGGTATCAAACGACAGGTGTTAATAAATATTTTAAAAGGTAATGGGCCTTAGTTCTATGGGTGGACGCCTTTTCGGGATATCGCCATAAACGTGGACCAGGGGTGACTCTAGGATGCGTTTGTACAATATGGGTATCAAATGGAAGATGTTAATGAGTATTTTAAAAGGGAGTGGGTCTTAGTTCTATATGTGGACGCCTTTTCGAGATATCGCCATAAAGGTGGAACAGGGATGACTCTACAATTTGTTTGTACGATATGGGTATCAAATGAAAGGTATTAATGAGTATTTTAAAAGAGAGTGGGTCTTAGTTCTATAAGTGGACGCCTTTTCGAGATATCGCAATAAAGGTGGACCAGGGATGACTCTAGAATTTGTTTGTACGATATGGGTATCAAATGAAAGGTGTTAATGAGTATTTTAAAAGGGAGTGGGTCTTAGTTCTATAGGTGGACGCCTTTTCGAGATATCGCCATAAAGGTGGACCAGGGATGACTCTAGAATTTGTTTGTACGATATGGGTATCAAATGAAAGGTGTTAATGAGTATTTTAAAAGGGAGTGTGTCTTAGTTCTATAGGTGGACGCCTTTTCGAGATATCGCAATAAAGGTGGACCAGGGATGACTCTAGAATTTGTTTGTACGATATGGGTATCAAATGAAAGGTGTTAATAAGTATTTTAAAAGGGAGTGGGTCTTAGTTCTATAGGTGGACGCCTTTTCGAGATATCGCAATAAAGGATGACCAGGGATGACTCTAGAATTTGTTTGTACGATATGGGTATCAAATGAAAGGTGTTGATGAGTATTTTAAAAGGGAGTGGGTCTTAGTTCTATAGAACTATCGAGATATCGCCATAAAGGTGGACCAGGGATGACTCTAGAATTGGTTTGTACGATATGGGTATCAAACGAAAGGTGTTAATAAGTATTTTAAAAGGGAATGGGCCTTAGTTCTATGGGTGGACGCCTTTTCTGCATATCACCATAAACGTGGACCAGGGGTGACTCTAAATTGCGTTTGAACAATATGGGTATCAAATGGAAGGTGTTAATGTGTATTTTAAAAGGGAATGGGTCTTAGTTCTATAGGTGGACGCCTTTTCGAGATATCGCCATAAAGGTGGACCAGGGATGCCTCTAAAATTTTTTTGTACGATATGGATATCAAATGAAAGGTGCTAATGAGTATTTTAAAAGGGAGTGGGTTTTAGTTCTATAGGTGGACGCCTTTTCGAGATATCGCCATAAAGGTGGACCAGGGATGACTCTAGAATTTGTTTGTACGACATGGGTATCAAATGAAAAGTGTTAATGAGTATTTTAAAAGGAAGTGGGCCTTAGTTCTATAGGTGGACGCCTTTTCGAGATATCGTCATAAAGGTGGACCAGGGGAGATTCTAGAATTTGTTTGTACGATATGGTTATCAAACGAAAGGTGATAATGAGTATTTTAAAAGGGAGTGGGTCTTAGTTCTTTAGGTGGACGCCTTTTCGAGATATCGACTAAAATGTGGACCAGGGTGCCCAGAACATCATCTGTCGGGTACCGATAATTTATTTATATATGTAATACCACGAACAGTTATACTTCCAAGATTCCAAGGGCTTTTGATTTTGCCCTGCAAAACTTTTTCATTTTCTTCTACTTAATATGGTAGGTGTCACAACCATTTTACAAAGTTTTTTTTCTAAAGTTATATTTTGCGTCAATAGACCAATCCAATTACCATGTTTCATCCCTTTTTTCGTATTTGGTATATTATTATGGCATTTTTTTCATTTTTAGTAATTTTCGATATCGAAAAAGTGGGCGTGGTCATAGTCGGATTTCGGCTATTTTTTACACCAATATAAAGCGAGTTCGGATAAGTACGTGAGCTGACTTTGGTAAAGATATATCGATTTTTGCTCAAGTTATCGTGTTAACCGCCATGCGGAAGGACAGACGGTCGACTGTGTATACAAACTGGGCGTGGCTTCAACCGATTTCGCCCTTTTTCACAGAAAACAGTTACCGTCCTAGAATCTAAGCCTCTACCAAATTTCACAAGGATTGGTAATGTTTTGTTCGACATATGGCATTAAAAGTATCCTAGACAAATTAAATGAAAAAGCTCGGAGCCACGCCCATTTTGAAAATTTATTTAATTTTTGTATTTTGTTGCACCATATCATTACTGGAGTTGAATGTTGACATAATTTACTTATATACTGTAAAGATATTAAATTTTTTGTTAAAATTTTACTTTAAAAAAAATTTTTTTTAAAAGTGGGCGTTGTCCTTCTCCGATTTTGCTAATTTTTATTAAGCGTACATATAGTAATAGGAGTAACGTTCTTGCCAAATTTCATCATGATATCTTCAACGACTGCCAAATTACAGCTTGCAAAATTTTTAATTACCTTCTTTTAAAAGTGGGAGGAGCCACGCCCATTGTCCAGAATTTTACTAATGTTCTATTCTGCGTCATAAGTTCAACTCACCTACCAAGTTGCATCGCTTTATCTGTCTTTGGTAATGAATTATTGCACTTTTTCTGTTTTTCGAAATTTTCGATATCGAAAAAGTGGCCGTGGTTATAGTCCGATATCGTTCATTTTACACAGCGATCTGAGATGAGTTCTCAGGAACCTACGTACCAAAGTTCATCAAGATACCTCAAAATTTACTCAAGTTATCGTGTTAACGGACGGACGGACGGACATGGCTCAATCATTTTTTTCGATCCTGATAATTTTGGTATATGGAAGTCTATATCTATCTCGATACCTTTATACCTGTACAACCAACCGTTATCCAATCAAAGTTAATATACTCTGTGAGCTCTGCTCAACTGAGTATAAAAAGAGGGTGGCACATACCATACCAACGGAATGTTTGATACAGCATAACTCTGGAAGTATTCATGCAAGAACATTGAAATCCAGTAAAGAGTTAAATTGGATCAATCCATAACACCACTAAGAAAATAAGGGGTGAGTAAGAAGGGGCGTGGCACCTCCCATACAAATGGAATAATGAAAGTTGGTATAGAGCTATATGACGTAAAGTTCTAACAGCACCAGTAATATATGGAATTGAAAAAAAACAAGACAAATGGGACTTTCAGAACTATGGCTGCCTTAAAAACTCAGGTTATTTCAACACGTAAAGTTTGATTGCAGAGTTGGGTTTGGCTGTTATTCCTTTAGTAATCTTTTAAGTTATCTTTAGGGTTGGTATTTTTGGATACGCATGGAGGAACCACAAAAAAGCTTTTCTGTTTAATTTGATATTAATTGATGTAATTTTAAGGTGTAGTGATCATCCCAAAGGTGGTGCTTTCCTGTTACTTGCTGGAACAGCCGCATTTGAAGTAAGCAGCAGCTTTTTTTTTTTTACCTCGGACGTTGTGGCAGCGCACTACCCTCAAGTGGCCCGATGAAACCAGGCTAATCCTGTTTTTTTTTTTTTTTTTTTTTTAATTCAAACATACTTTTTTTGTTTTTTTTTTATTTTTTTTTGTGTATCATAATTCTTATTTATGTGTCACTTATAATTTTTTTGTTACCGAGTCTTTGAGAGGCAGTGGCTTCTTAAGCGCCGAGATCTAAAACCGCTCAGCTACAGAGAAACTCATCAGCTGAGAAATATAGATTCACAAAATACAATAGACTAAAAGTATAAATATAATTTTTTAATTATTAAGAGAAGATAGAACCGTCTTTTTTATGGCAAAGAGCGAGTCCGAAACATCAATTATTCTCGAGTGAGAGTTATAATCTTCACACAAACATAGAAAAGGTTCGTGTAGTTGGAAATTGCTTCTGCATTGTTTAAGAATTATAGGTTTATAATGCCTTGAAACTCGGCATGGAACATTCAAGTTTACTTCGTTCAATAGAAATGGGCTTTAAATCGATCCATTTAAAAGTCTAGCCATAAATAGTACACCTAGCATTTCTCTACGACTTGCAAGTGTAGGAAGATTTATTAGTTTTAATCGATTAGTGTAAGGAGGAAAATTATACGGAGAGTCCCATTGAAGATTTCTAAAGGCGAAAAGTAAAAACTGTTTTTGAATTGATTCTAGTCTATCCACATGAACTTGATAACGCGGATTCCAAATTATCGATCCATATTCTAATATCGGCCTCACCAATGATGTAAAAAGGGTTTTTGTAACGTAAGGATCACTAAACTCCTTTGCCAATTTTTTCACAAATGCTAAAACTCCTCTCGCTTTATTGACTGTGGCATTAATATGAGGGTTGAAACTAAGTTTGCAATTCATTGTAACTCCCAAGTCGACAAAAACATCAACGCTTTCCTGAGTTTGGCCATTAATTGTGTAGGAAGCTGGCTGTATGTTTCCACGTGAAAAACACATGGATTTACATTTTTCTATGTTGAGAGGCATAAAATTCGCATTACACCAAGTAACTAAACGAGATAAATCCGCCTGGAGTACAGAACGTTCTTCAACCGACGCGTATGACTTAAAAAGTTTTACGTCGTCGGCATACATTAAAATTTTAGAATATTTTATAGTTGTGGAAACATCGTTTATAAAGATCAAAAACAGAATAGGACCGAGATGGCTGCCCTGAGGCACACCGGAGGGAACATCGATGACATTCGAACAATTTTTTTTTAAAATGACTCTTTGAGTTCTACCGCAAAGATAGGAGGAGATCCAGCGAGTTAGTCCAGGTTGAAAACCAAGCAATTCGAGTTTATAAACAAGTAATGAGTGGCGTACTTTGTCGAATGCTTTGCTGAAATCAGTGTATATAACGTCGGTATGATGATTGTTTCTAAACCCATTAAAGACGTGAGTTGTAAATTCAAGCAAATTGGTTGTGGTTGATTTGGCTCTACAAAAGCCATGCTGAGAACTATCTATCAATGTAGAACTCGAAAATGTAAGGTGATTAGTAACGATTGCTTCGAATAGCTTAGGGATAGCGGAGAGCTTTGCTATTCCACGATAGTTTTCAATAGACGACTTGCTTCCTTTTTTATGGAGTGGGATAAGAAAAGATTCCTTCCAAGCCGTCGGGAAAATGCCATCTTTTAAAGAGAGGTTAAACAGATCAGTAAGGGGCTGGTAAAAGTATTCCGCACATTTTTTAAGAAAACATGTTGGGATCAAATCGGGACCGTATTTGAAGGATTCTTTTAGGGTCTTTAGATGTAGTAGAACATCTTCAGGCAGCAAATGTAGGGCATATATTGAGTTACTAGAATGGAGCTCATACGGATAATTTGTAGGTGATGAATCAACCACAGCAGAGTAATTAGAGTGAAAGAATTGAGCGAAGAAGTTTGCAATCTCTTGATCGTCGCTGGAAATGCTATTTCTAAACTTCATGGCAGAAGGAAATCCGTTAGTTCTGCGTTTAGAATTTACGAAATCATAAAAAGACTTCGGGTGGCAAATAATGTTTCTTTTAATTTTACATATGTAAGCTTTATAACACTTTTTATTAAGTTCAAAATACTTATGACGGAAAATAGCGTACTGTGTATAATGAGAATGTAAACCGGTTCTCTTATATAATTTGAATAAACGTGATTTCTTATTTTTTAAAGCTTTTAAATCTTTAGTAAACCAGGCTTGCACTGGTTCAATGTACGAGCATTTGCGTTTGGACACATGTTTTTCAAATAAAGTATAAATGGTTTTATTAAAATGTAAAACGTTTTCCTCTACATCCTCTTTATATCGAGGCCAAGTTATCTCAGAAAGCTCTTTATTTAAATTGTTGAAATAAGTTTTGGAAAAATCAAAGCATCTGGTAGAGACACATGTTTTGTTAGTGCAGCCGACTTCGTTGCTTATGATTTCGTAAGTTATCTCAAGAGAAGGATGGTAAGCGTCTTCTGGCAAAACAAGAGGTTCACACCGATTTATAAAGAATTTAGATATGTCGTCAACAAATGCCAAGTCTAAGAATTTTCCATACTTATTTGGAAAGAAGTTGATCTGATTAAGGCAAAGATCAGTAATTCCATCCAAAAAGTCATTGTTATGCATCTTGGATGATACGGGGACAATATTGTGATCAACGGTATTCCAAGATATATGTGGCAGGTTAAAGTCGCCTAAAACAATCATTGAGTCCGTGGACTTTATCATCGAATTGACTGGTTTTAACAGTGAAATATGGTGCATATACACTGATAGATCAGAAGACGATGGAATATAGTAAACGGCTAAGTAAATGTTACCCCGGTCTAGTAAGATTCGGATGCATTTAAACTCGATGGAATCAACTTCGGCTAAATTAACATCTTCAGATGGAATTGAAGAATGTACAGCTAGCAAGACACCACCTCCGGTCCTATTTAAGCGATCATTTCTATAGGTCTGATACTCACCACAAAAAATTTCGGAATTTAAAACATTGGGTTTCAGCCATGTTTCGGTAAAAGCAATAATATTATAGTTACAGTGAATGGTTTTCAAATATAAGTCAGTTAATTTAGTATTTAAGCCTCTAACGTTTTGATAGTAAATGCTTAAGCAAGATATTAAATTAAGTTTTTTGGATCGGAACTTTGAGGAGGAATTTTTGCTACATTTTGAGTAATCTCAATAGTCTTGTGCACAAATTCGCGAACAAAAGCCCCTGGCGGCCAAAATTCGCTGTCCAAAAGTTTATCAAAATCTTCTGAGTAGACATCAATTCTAAATGAAGAAATGTTCCTTTCGTAATTAAATTTAAATTTTCTTAAAGTCATGCCGTCAGCCTTAATTTTTGAAGTGACATAAGACTTGATATCCTCAACGGAAGTGTCTTTGTCAAAGCGAGATATAAAAATCGATTTTTTGACGGGACTACAACCAGCTTCTTAGCCGGTGCTACTGAATAAGAAGTCACAGATTGAGAAGTTACAGTTTCAGAAGTTACAGTTTGAGGCTCTAAGGTTTTTTCCGCGGCCTTAGAAGTGGATGGAACCACAGCTTGCGGATTAGGGGAAGCCAAGCCTATGAGCTCCACTTGCGGAAGATTAATGTTCTGAGCAGGATTAAGATTCATAGCATTAGGTGAGTCTTCAGAATGTTTTTGATTATTATCGCGGTTGTCTTTATTTCTATTTAAACAATGCGGTAACTCATCCAAACACTTGAAGGATTAGAACAAGCTATCGTATTGATTGAACTTTTCCGTGATTATGGAAAACTCTTTAGCAATATCAGAAAACGCATTTCGTGTTTGTCTAAACAGTTTAAATAGGTCAAACTCGGTTGATCTGCATTTAATGCATGACCAACGTACTCCCTTCTCCCCATCATTGACAGTGTCAACAACTCTAGCTATCAGTCCCGCGCACTTTCCATGGGCGAGCCCATCGCAAAGCCAGCAAGAGACAAAACGTTCGGATTCGCTTTTTACCTGACAGTTTTTGAAAATGCAAGTCATTTTTTATAGAAAGGTGAAAAGAAACTAGTATAAGAATATAGAAATGGTAGAGATATGTTTGTAAATTACAAAGAAAAAACAGTTGAAATAGCACTGAGAATGAGAAAGGTTATATATAAAGCAACTCTGAAAGTTTGGGAGCTTAGCGGTAGCTAGCAGTTTTAGAGTCACTGTCACTTGACACCTAAAAAGCGACGCAAACAGCTGCGAAGACAGTAAATTGCGAGAAAAACAAAAAGTGTGCGCACAAAAACAATTGCAAGGTGAAAAGGTGCCAATCAAAAATTGCAACAAAAACACAAATGCACAATGACTCGGCAAACACAAAATGAATAATAAGAAATTGATTAAAACTTTAAAAATTCAGAAAATCTTAACTTTTCAAAGCAAACCAATTGTATTAAAATGAACTCTAGGTTTTCGCACTTATTTTTGTCACAAACTAGTATTACAATTTAGATATTATAATTTAAAACTCGCAAAATAAACACAGCAAAATAAAATGCAACTTCACAGCTATAATGACGTTTGCACACAACAACTTCTTGAAATTAATTATGGCAAAATTCCTATTTCTTTACTAGCAGATTTGATTTCTTTTCTTGCAAGTTTTTGAGAAATTATGACATAACCTGAAGCTTTAATATCTAATGTTTCTTCCAAATATTGAACCTATCTTTACAAACTATAAATTGCTTTGAGAAAAGGCATTTTATGCACCTTAAAATGAGGATGTTAATATCACTAGAACCAAGACAACTTATCACTCTATTAGCACAGTCGTAGAAGAGTCCCAACCTGTGCATATCCGATTGAGTTTATTAGCTCTTTTGAGCCATCAGAAATTTCTTCAAATCAACTGGTCCTTAAAAAGGGCCCATAATATCATAATATTTATGTTTCGTTATTTCGATTCTCCACGCTTATGCAGCGGGACAAGGCTTTTCATCACAAAACTTTTACGGATGTCATTGAAGCAATTCATTTTATCGGAAAATTTCGATAACAAAAAAGTTTAAAACCAAGGATTCCATTGATACCGATGGGTTTGTCTTTTCAATTTTAAATGCCTCAAATTTCCTATCCCTATCAATGAAGCTCAAGGACGATCATTAGATGCGAATCAAGAGATTGATGAGCGCAACAAAAACCTACGCCAGGGGAATTCTGTTACAAATATGATTATATCGCACAACCACAGTCATTAGCTATAGCAGAAGTCAATCTTACCAACTCATGTTTTACCCATGGCCAGTTACGCGTAGCTTGCATATTTTTATAGAAACGTGTGGTAAAACCCACGCACCTAAGCTAGTTTTCTATTATTTTTCAAAAGAAAATCTAATTGTGCTTATTTGTTCGTTTCTATATTTGTACAGTTGAATTGTGGTATTAACTTCACATAGGTTAAGTGATACGTGTACAATATGACCGTATTTTTAACCCTTTCACGCATATTTCATATTTCTTTATTCAGTCTATGATTTACAATAATCTTACAGACTAGATTAACAAAAATTTCTTATATATAAGTAAAAAGTGTTAAAAAATTAACATAATATAGAGAATAACACATTCTTAAAACAAAAGCGTGATACCGAAAAATCAATACATTGATCATTGTTTAATGAGTTGATGGCAATTAGAGCGCGTGTGATCGGCCCATTTAGATCATAATTAGACTTAAACTGGTCAATAGAAAACATGTTATGTTGCCGCAAATTCCGTGATGGAACATAAAAGTTCAAAGACACCAACGGCCATTAATGATGCCGTAGATAAATATTATCGATGAGATAACCCTTCTACTCTCTAACGTATCGAGATTTATTAGCCTACACCTTGAGATATATGAGGGGAGAGGCAAATCAAATCTTATATCAGATAAACAGTATTTCATAAATATTTCTTGTACACGTTCAATTCTTTTGTTATGTACGTCATAATAGGGACTCCATATTATGGAACCATATTCAAGCCTAGATTGTACAAAGGCATTGTACAATAGCTTTTTATACACAGCTGAGCAGAGCTCACAGAGTATATTAATTTTGTTCGCATAACGGTAATCCGTAACGGCATAAACTAATCGAGATAGATATAGACTTCTATATATCAAAACGATCTGGGCGAAAAAAGAAATTCATTTATCCATGTCCGTCCGTCTGCCCGTTAACACGATAACTTTAGTAAATTTTGAGGTATCTTAATGAAATTGGGTATGTAAGTTATTGGCTACTCATCTCAGATCGCTATTTAAAATGAGCGAAATTGGACTATAACCACGCCCACTTTTTCGATATCATGGATCATGGTACCGCGACAATGCAAGATTAAACAAGTAAGGAAGTCTAATTTCGGGTGGAACCGAACATTACATACCCAGCTGTACACTTTAAATGCTGTTGTTGTTTGTTTTGTGTGCTTAATAGTGTTACAAAGCAGCGCAATAATACATATATGTACATATGGTTCTATTCTGAACAAATTTTCGTTTAAAAGAAGCAAAAAGCTTACAGAGGCTAACACCAATTACCTTGAGCGGGTAATAATGCAGTTCGCCTTCAAATATGGGGATTTCCCTACTGTTTATTTTAAAATTAAGATATAACAGAACAATAAACATAAACACACAAGTGACATTGTACTAAAAAGCGTTATTACAAACAAGTAAGGAAGGCTAAGTTCAGTTGTAAACGAACATTACATACTCAGCTGAGAGCTTGGGAGACAAAATACGGGGCAAATCACCATGTAGGAAAATGAACCTAGGGTAACCCTGGAATGTGTTTGTATGACATGGGTATCAAATGGAAGGTGTTAATGAGTATTTTAAAAGGGAGTGGGCCATAGTTCCATAGGTGGACGCCATTTCGGGATATCGCCATAACGGTGGACCAGGGCTGACTCTAGAATGTGTTTGTACACTATGGGTATCAAACGAAAGGTGTTAATGAGTATTTAAAAGGGCGTGGGGCTTAGTTCTATAGGTGGACGCCTTAAAGGTGGACTAGGGGTGACTCTAGACTTTGTTTGTACGATGTGGGTATCAAATGAAAGGTGTTAATGAGTATTTTAAAAGGGAGTGGGCCTTAGTTCTATAGGTGGACCAGGGGTGACTCTAGAATGTGTTTGTACAATATGGGTATCAAACGAAAGGTGCTAATGAGTATTTTAAAAGGGCGTGGGGCTTAGTTCTATAGGTGGACGCCTTTTCGAGATATCGCCATAAAGGTGGACCAGGGGTGACTCTAGACTTTGTTTGTACGATATGGGTATCAAATGAAAGGTGTTAATGAGTATTTTAAAAGGGAGTGGGCCTTAGTTCTATAGGTGGACGCCTTTTCGAGATATCGCCATAAAGGTGGACCAGGGGTGACTCTAGAATGTGTTTGTGCAATATAGGTATCAAACGAAAGGTGTTAGTGAGTATTTTAAAAGGGAGTGGGCCTTATTTCTATAGGTGGACGCTTTTTCGAAATATCGCCTTAAAGGTGGACCAGGGGTGACTCTAGACTTTGTTTGTACGATATGGGTATCAAATTATAGGTATTAATGAGGGTTTTAAAAGGGAGTGGTGGTAGTTGTATAGAAGGCCGCCTTTTCGAGATATCGGCATAAAGGTGGACCAGGGGTGACTCTAGAATGCGTTTGTACAATACGGGTATCAAACGAAAGGTGTTAATGAGTATTTTAAAAGGGAGTGGGCCTTAGTTCTACAGGTGGACGCCTTTTCGAGATATCGCCATAAGGGTGGACCAGGGGTGACTCTAGAATGTGGTTGTACACTATGGGTATCAAATGAAAGGTGTTAATGAGTATTTTAAAAGGGAGTGGGCCTTAGTTCTACAGGTGGACGCCTTTTCGAGATATCGCCATAAGGGTGGACCAGGGGTCACTCTAGACTTTGTTTGTACGATATGGGTATCAAATGAAAGGTGTTGATGAGTATTTTAAAAGGGAGTTGGCCTTAGTTCTATAGGTGGACGCCTTTTCGAGATATCGCCATAACGGTGGACCAGGGGTGACTCTAGAATGTGTTTGTACAATACGGGTATCAAACGAAAGGTGTTAATGAGTATTTTAAAAGGGCGTGGGGCTCAGTTCTATAGGTGGACGCCTTTTCGAGATATCGCCATAAAGGTGAACCAGGGGTGACTCTAGACTTTGTTTTTACGATATGGGTATCAAATGAAAGGTGTTAATGAGTCTTTTTAAAAGAGAGTGGGCCTTAGTTCTATAGGTGGTCGCCTTTTCGAGATATCGCCTTAAAGGTGGACAAGGGGTGACTTAGAATATGTTTGTACAATATAGGTATCAACTTAAAGGTATTAATGAGTGTTTTAAAAGGGAGTGGTGGTAGTTGTATATGTGAAGGCGTTTTCCAGATAACAAAAAAAAACAATCCAATTACCATGTTTCACTCCTTTTTTTCGTATTTGGTTAGAATTATGGCAATTTTTTTGGTTTTTGGTAATTTTCGATTTCAAAAAGTGGGCGTGGTCAAAGTCGGATTTCGGCCGTTTTTTATACCAATACAAAGTGAGTTCAGGTAAGTACGTGAACTGATTTTAGTAAAGATATATTGATTTTTGCTCAAGTTATCGTGTTAAAGGCCGAGCGGAAGGACAGACGGTGGACTATGTATAAAAACTGGGCGTGGCTTCAACCGATTTCGCCCTTTTTTACAGGAATAAGTTATAGTCCCAGAAACTAAGCCCCTACCAAATTTCACAAGGATTGGTAAAGTTTTGTTCGACTTATGACCTTAAAAGTATTATAAACAAATTAAATGAAAAAGGGCGGAGCCACGCCCATTTTGAAATTTTCTTTTATTTTTGCATTTTGTTGCACCATATCATTACTGGAGTTGAATGTTGACATAATTTACTTATATACTGTAAAGATATTAAATTTTTTGTTAAAATTTGACTTTAAAAATGTGTTTTTTTTTAAGTGGACGTGGTCGTTCTCCGATTTTGATAATTTTTATTAACCATACATATAGTAATAGGAGTAACGTTCCTGCCAAATTTCATAATGATGTCTTCAACGACTGCCAAACTACAGCTTGAAAAACTTTTAAATTACCTTTCCACCTGCCTTTACCTGCATTGTCCAAAATTTTACTGATTTTCTATTCTGCGTCATAAGTTCAACTCACCTACCAAGTTGCATCGCTTTATCCATCTTTGGTGTGAATTATCGCACTTTTTCGGTTTTTCGAAATTTTCGATATCGATAGAGTGGGCGTTGTTATTGTCCGATTTCGTTCATTTTAAATAGCGATCTGAGATGAGCGCCCAGAAACTCACATGCCAAATTTCATCAAGATACCTCAAAATTTACTCAAGTTATCGTGTTTACGGATGGACGAACGGACCGACGGACGGACATGGCTAAATAAATTTCTTTTTTCGCCCGGATCAATTTGATATATAGAAGTCTATATCTATCTCGATTCCTTTATACCTGTACAACCAACCGTTATCCAATCAAAGTTAATATACTCTGTGAGCTCTGCTCAACTAAGTATAAAAATAGGGAAAGAGATGGAAGCCCAATGTGGCATAGAAAAAAAAACATAATAATAACATGAAATTTAATTTTAAACAATTCTTTGAAAAAAAAATTTTTTCAATTTTAAGAAAACTAGAAATGTCAAAAATATTAAATTTAAAAACTTTTTTTAAGAAAATCAAAAATTTTAGAAACAAATTTTCTATAATGTTAATTAGATAAAGGAAAATAGCAAAATGGCATAAATTTTAATTTTTAAAATAATTTGTAAATTGAAAAAAACTACTATTTCTAAAATTTAAAGAAAAATGTTAATTATTTTGTTAAATTAATTAAACAAAAAGAGAAGAAATAACATAGAAATAAAATTTTGTTTAAATACTTTGTAAAATTAATATTTTGAATATTTTGTAAGAAAATTTGAAATATCTGAATTAGAAATGTTAAATTTAACAAAATTTATCTTTAAGAATAGAGTTTTTTTTCTAAATAATAACAAGGCTAATTAAATAAGAAAAATAAAAAAATAAAATAATAAAGTAAAATGGAATGCATATGATAAAGAATAAACCAAAATTTTTTTTCTCGGGAGATCCAAGTGAGTCGCGACCGAAGTACTTTCGCCTAGTTCTGGCAAAAGCTGGGCAATCAAACATAAAGTGATTTGGTGATTCCACCTCGTCATCCTCCATACAGCTGCAGCAGGATGGAGTTTCCAGTATATTGAGACGTACCGCATGGACACCCATGGGACAGTGCCCTGTCAAAACTCCAATGACAATTGATAGGTGAGCCTTAGTGAACCCAATTATTTCAGCAGACCTCCTGCCATCCACTTTCGGTCAGAAAGATCTTGCTACCCTGCAAGACGTGGTGTCCGCCCAACGTTTGCTGAGCTGACTCGAGGCCCAGCTATGGAGGAGCAATCCATAGGTGGCCAGCGGGATCCCGAAATCCCTACAGCCATCTTCATCTGGTCCCTGATCAAGAGCCTTGAACCACTTATGATATCCAAGCCAAGTATCTTAGCCCCCAAAGCGCTATATAAATTTGCAATAAAAGACTAGTCGCGCTCATTTTCATCTTAGGATAGAAAAATGGTAGCGTAGAAAATTATCAAGCAACCAGATTGTTGTGGAAGTTATTGACTTAGGACAATATTCGACCAGGCATACAAGAAATGCCGGCAATCCAGGACTTGAAATTTATAAGGAGAAACACAGTTGTCCTGAGGGACAAATTGGTGATTAAGAATTGAATATTTACTGCAGTAGACAAATTTATAAAATAATAATTGGTACCCAAGTTCTCAAAGATCAAACAATTGCACTAACCCAAGAGGTTGTGCAAGTGACAAATCCCGGTATAAAAATAATTCTTCATAAAAATCATGACGATTCTGTCTTGGTGAGCGCCGCAGAAATCGCATGCCAAATAAGATCAAAGAAATTGCTGGAAAAATAAGAAAAATAAATAGAATAATTTTTGCATCCACTATACCATCCTTCCACTAACCAGCTAAACTACTACCACTAATATAAACTACCTTGCTTTTCCGTCAACCTCAGCTCCAAAATTCCTGCACAATTAGCTACAGATACTTCTTATACACTAAATTAAATAAAACCCTAATAAAATGAAAGAACAATGAAAAGCCGTTATTTAATAAAAATAATTAAAGTTAGAAATAGAAAAAAAAAATAGAAATAAAGAAAAAATAGATATAAGTGTGAGACGCTTCAGATAGGAAACCTAATTTTTAGAGAGATCATAATTGTAGGAAAGATATTTTCATTTAGCCACAGGTAGAATAGAAAATAGTAATAGAAAATATTTTTACTTCAACCCACACATATAATCCATACGAATAAGTTTAATCCGGTATAGAACATATTACATAACACAGTATAGAACATTTACTAGTAACACATATGATTTAAAAACCAAAACAATTATACTATAAGCACACCAATTTACTCAACAACATAGATGCGTAAGAAAGAGAATAATAAACAAAAGAAATAAAAATACTAACCCATGTTAGCACACATGAAGTAACTGTAACACTTCATAATAATTTGTAAACACATGCCGTTTTTTAAGGGAGTCGACGCTCTTAAGGGTCAGCTGTGCAAAAAAAAAACAAAAAAAAGTAATAATAATAAATTACTCATCATAGTAAATACACAAAAAAAAAATAGAAAAAGTCAGCTTATTATGAAAAAGCGAGAATGAGCATAACGGGCATAGTATGTAAAGCAAATGCAAACGGATAAAAGCAAAAAAAAAACATATAAACTTATAATATCAAGTTACCACTATGACAGAAATTACAACTGAATGCAAAAAATTATTTGGTAACACCAAGTAAGTTGACTGGGTCATTTAACGAAAAATGAAACAACACGGCACACTTATCCAAGTGACTTTGGACTGACCATCTATAATTAAGCACAAAATTATATACGCTCACTTAAAAGGCCGATGGTGTAGTATCGCGTGAAACTCACCTCACTTCAAACACGCTTAACATTACAAACATACGTTCATTGACCCAGGTGACTACCATAAGTTCATTCGCGTTCACCAAGTCACCTAATGCATTAATGCGTCATACCCAAATTGCTCAAGTAGGACAATATGTAAGTCAACATAATAATTCGCTAACAAAGCATTCCTCACTATTGGGTCATGCCCCTCTAGTATGTAATTATTAATGTAAGAATGTATATATATTTAGGTTAAGAACTTTTGTATAAATAGGAAAGAATTTAATCAATAAAGAAAATTTATGAATGTGATGTCAGCGCTTAAAATCTTTGTATTGTAAAAGAAAAAATTATTTTCTCAGTAAGTCGTCTAATCTCTGTAGATCAGCATGGTTTCATGTCGGGAAGATCAACCACGTCTAACTTGGCAGTGTTTTCGGAATACTGCATCGACGCTTTTACTAATCGAGTCCAAGTAGATACCGTGTATACCGACTTTTCAAAAGCCTTCGATAAAGTTAATCATAGTATTCTACTATCGAAATTACATTGTTTTGGTTTTCATTCTGTTTTTTTTAAATTGATTAAATCATATATCTCCAACCGTAGTTGTACCGTGGTAGTTGATGGTATGACCTCATATCCCTTCATAGCTTCTTCAGACGTTCCTCAAGGAAGCATACTGGGCCCTATTCTTTTTGTCATTTTCATTAATGATGTTGCCAGCTGTTTTGAATTTTCGCAACTCCTGCTATACGCAGATGATATGAAGGTTTTCAACAAGATTACCCTCCGATTCAATTAAACTTCAGAAGGACCTAGATAATGTAGTTATAAATAAAAAAATAAATGTAAGGCGCGATAACCTCCGAAGAGATCTAAGGCCGAGCTTCTCTTCCAATTTGCGTCGTGCTCCTCTTGCTTTTCCCTACAAATTGGCCGGACGGGACCTACATGTTTTATGCCGACTCCGAACGGCATATGCAAGGCAGATGAGTTTTCACTGAGAGCTTTTCATGGCAGAAATACACCCGGAGCGCTTGCCAAACACTGCCGAGGGCGACCCCGCTTAGAAAAGTTTTCTTCTAATTGAAAAACCTTATTTCTAAAATTTTGATGTTGCTTTGCCCGGGGTTTGAACCCAGGGCATACGGTGTGGTAGGCGGAGCACGCTACCATCACACCACGGTGGCCGCCAGATAATGTAGTTACTTGGTGCAAAAATAATAAACTTGCGTTAAATATTAAAAAATGCTATCATGTCCCTTATTATAAATCCCGTTTACTCATTCCTACTTCCTACCACATGGGGGCGCGCAACTAAGCACTGTGTCCGAGGTCACTGATCTTGGGGTGGTCTTTGATTCTAAGTTTTCTTTTCATAGTCATTTAAACTTTACAATAGCTAAAGCTTACTCGATGTTGGCTTTTGTTCGACGATTCAATTCTGATTTCACTGACCCATATACTTTAAAATCACTATATAGGATAGGGATAGGGATAGGTTAGGTGGTAGCTGCCCTGATAAGGATAGCTCACTTGGACAACACGAAGGTCCGTTGTGATACCACATACACCAAAAATAACGGTGACCTAGATCCAGCTACTTAGAGAATCGTTGGGTAGCAACGATAAAGCTCCGAATGATACCGATCTCAACTTTGGATATATCCTCGGGAGATCCAAGTGAGTCGCGACCGAAGTACTTTCGCCTAATTCTGGCAAAAGCTTGACAATCAAGCATAAAGTGATTTGGTGATTCCACCTCATCATCCTCCATACAGCTGCAGCAGGATGGAGTTTCCAGTATATTGAGACGTACCGCATGGATACCCATGGGACAGTGCCCTGTCAAAACCCCAATGACCATTGATAGGTGAGCCTTAGTGAATCCAATTATTTCAGCAGACCTCCTGCCATCCACTTTCGGCCAGAAAGATCTTGCTACCCTGCAAGACGTGGTATCCGCCCAACGTTTGCTGAGCTGATTCCAGGCCCAGCTATAGAGGAGCAATCCACAGGTGGCCAGCGGGATCCCGAAGTCCCTACAGCCATCTTCATCCGGTTCAGTTGTACCGATGCGGGCTAAGAGATCCGCTTGACAGTTACCCGGGATATCACTATGGCCCGGGACCCAGATAATCTTAATTGTAAAATAATTCGATGCAATCGCAAGCGAGGTCAGGCACTCCGAGACCACCCTCGATCGCACTGTAGTTGAGCTCAAGGCCTTGATAGCCGATTGGCTATCAGAGTAAATGTTAAATTCCCTAACCGTGGTAGCACTGGATAGCATTCCATCCACCGCATCCTTAATCGCAGCAATTTCCGCTTGGAATACACTGCAGTGATCAGCCAACTTAAACTTGCGGCTTAAATTTAGCTCTTGACAAAAGACCCCCCCACCAACCTTTCCATCCAGCTTTGACCCATCCGTGAACAAGTTAACCGGTCCCATGCCCCAGATAATTCCTCTTCCCCAATCCTCTCTCTCTGGAATAACTGGGGTGAAGGTTGTATAGGGAGCTGTTATCGGCATACAGTAGTCCGTTCTGTCCGGGATGAAGTCGAAACTGGTAAGAAGGCTAGAGTGTCCGCGGTCAGAAAGTCTATATCCCATATCACGAAGCCTGACCAACGACCTTGCCGCGGCCGCCTTTCCCGAAATATCTACTGGGTATATGTTCAGCATGACGTTCAGTGCCAAGGTAGGCGTTGTTCTGAGAGCGCCACTGATACCGATCAGCGCCGTCCGTTGCACTGACACTAACATTTTGGAGGTGCTCGCCGTGTCCAGTGCTTTCCACCAGACCAGCACCCCATATAGCAGAATCGGTTTGACCACCATCTCATAAAGCCAGTGTACTATTCTTGGCGAGAGTCCCCATCTCTTTCCGATAGCTCCTCTGCAGCAGTACAAGGCAATGGCGGCCTTCCTGGCCCGATCTTCCACATTGGGTCTCCAGGACAGTTTCTTGTCCAAAACAATCCCCAAATATTTAACCCTATCAGAAAGTACCAACGGTACCCCTCCAATCGAGGGAGTTCTGAAATCGGGCACCTTATATCTTCTTGTGAAAAGGACCAATTCCGTTTTTCCCGGGTTGACCGCCAATCCACATGATTCAGCCCACCTAGCCACAGTATCCAGGTAGCCCTGAAGAACATCGCGCAGGGCGCCCAGAAATTTGCCTCTGACTAGGATAGCGAGGTCATCTGCATAGGCAACCACCCGACAACCATTGGCTTCCAGCTCCACAAGAAGCTCGTTGACTACCACAACCCAGAGGAGAGGAGATAGGACACCCCCCTGTGGCGTGCCCCTGCACACCTTCCTCTTAATTATGGCCCCTCCCCACTCCGCTGCGACAATTCTGCCGCATAGAAGTTTGCTAATAAATTCAACCAGAGCCGCCTCGACTCCTAAACCCACCAGAGCTCTTTCGATTGACCCCGGTAAGACATTGTTAAAAGCTCCCTCGATGTCTAGAAAGGCACCCAGAGCATACTCTTTGTGTTCTAGGGACCCCTCTATTTGCTTTACAATCGAATGGAGAGCCGTTTCCGTCGATCTGCCCTTGCAGTACGCATGTTGTGAAGCCGACAGTAACCCCCGAGGTATCCTTTCCCGTAGGTACAGGTCAATCAACCGCTCAAACGTCTTAAGAAGAAACGACGAGAGACTGATTGGCCTGAAATCCTTAGGTGATACATGAGAGCTTCTGCCGGCCTTCGGAATTAAAATAACCCTAACCGTGTGCCAAGACTTCGGGATATAGTTAAGCCTGAGGCAGTTAGTATATATGATGGCCAACCAGCGGCAGGAAATCCCCAAAGACATTTGAAGCTGCGCAGGAATGATTCCATCCGGGCCCGGAGACTTATAGGGCTTGAACGACCCTATAGCCCAGGTTATCTGACTTTCCCGTATTGGAATGGCAGGCACTTCTGCATGGCCAACGACCGCCGACCATGCAGGCGAAGATCCCTGCGCAACTGGGACATCGGGAAAATGATTGTCCAGTAAACGCCTTAGGGACTCCTCGCTACTCATCGACCAGTCCCCACCATCATCTCTCAGATACCCCAGAGGAGCGGGGTTCCTAGAGAGTATTTTTCTAAATCTCGCGGATTCATTGCAGCCTTCTACGTTTTCGCAGAAGCTTCGCCATGCATCTCGCTTGGCTATCCTTATTTCATATTTATAAATCCCCAGACTCACCTTATAGAGCTCCCAGTCCGAGGGTAATTTACTCCTCCTGGCTCTGTTGAAGAGCCGCCGACTGGACGCTCTTAGGTCGTCAAGAGAATCCGACCACCAGGGCGGCTTGCCCTTCCCCCTGTAAGTTTTCAATGGGCAGGACAGCTGAAAGGCGCTATTGCTTGCCGAGGTGAAGTTTTCCACCAGAACGTCTATCTCAGATTCGGACAGGCCCGAACTAATGATAGGCACCGCAGGCAGTAGCTCTCCCAGCTTCCTACAATACAAGTCCCAGTTAGTACTTTTAGGGTTCCTAAAAGATATTTTACCGGGACATTCTTCGTTCACTGAGAACTGAATATATCGGTGATCAGAGAAGGAGTGCTCGTTGAGAACCCTCCATCCAGATATCCGACCTTCCAGTTCTCTACTAACCAGGGTGAGGTCTAGGACCTCCTCCCTTAACGCAGTAATAAAAGTCGGGTCATTCCCCTATTACATATACAAAGTCCCTCATCTACAATAAAAGTAAATAAAGACTCACCTCTAGTGTTGGTATCCGAGCTTCCCCAAATGCTATGATGGGCATTTGCATCGGCACCGATGATCACGCCAACACCTCTCCGCCTTGCTTCAGCGGTGATTTCACCCAGTATCGCAGGTGGTGGTCCCACTACGTCCCCGTGGGGCATGTACGCTGAGACCACCCACATTTCATTACTTCCTCGCTCGAGGCAGACCGTGGTTACGTCAGCATTGCTGAAATTAGAGAGAATAAAAGCTTTAATCTCTTTTTTAACAAGCACACAGGATCTAGGCCTACTTGCCTCTCCATGCACCAAGGTGTTGAATTTTCCAGTCCTTAATCCAGAAATCTTACTGCCGTTACTACTCAGCCACGGCTCCTGGACAAGGACTATATCCACTCCGCCTTTTTCAAGGCAGAGCAACAAATTTGCGGAAGCCGCCTTAGAGTGCTGAAGATTGATTTGACGGATTTCCATCAAAAGCGCTCTTCTTCCGCACCCCATCCTTGGCGGATTCGTATTAGTATTGTCCATTCTAAAAAAGTCCCCCCTCAAGGCCGCTATCCGGAGCCGATTGTGTAGTCGCCCTTTAACGATCTCGTGGTTATCTATGCTACGCAGGGAGGCCACGCGAGGGTTGACGCATTACCTTATGAGTAATGCGTTCAGAGCCAGACCGGACGCGAAGCGGGAAAATCTTCAACCGCACCTACACCACCAACTTAACGGCGACGGAGCCGGAACGTACCTTGAGGCCCGCCACGGTTTTAACGGGACGTGGGCAGGTGCAGCATTAGCCTACCATCCATTTTGGTAGGGTTTCACCCCGACCTACTAAAGTGGCAGAATACCGCACCTACCAGCCCAATGTCATCAAGTCAAAATGTGATGTGAAATCAAAGTCCTAAAACAGTCCAGTTCGTCACCGTTGTGTACCGATCTTGACTCTCCCTCCCCTGAGCTCGGCACAATGACTCAAGGGGTGCGGGTTTTATCGAGTTGTCCTCTCTAGATCCGCCATTATCAGTAGAAGCAGGGGCACCTCGTGCAGGACGTGATAACTAATCACGCGTGACATTCGTCACTATGGCCGGTCTAAGACTGATATCAGTCCCTGATCCAGAGCCTGAAACCACTTATGATATCCAAGCCAAGTATCTTAGCCCCTATATAGTACTACTATATAGTACTTTCGTACGTTCGAAATTGGAATATGCCGTATTTATTTGGCGGCCGTTTTATGCTTGTCATATTTATCGTCTGGAAAAAATTCAAAAAGTATTTATTAAGTACGCTCTACGTCCCCTTTATTTTGATTCCTCCTTTTGATAACTCTTTCACTCCGCTTTTGCGATCCTTTCAGCGCCTCCAATATTGTGTTCACCCAGTCTGGCCTTTCTACCTCCACACGGCGTGCTTTGGACGCTGGCTTACACAGAAGCGATGCTGTTTCCTGAATCAGAACATGTTATACCGTTTCTGCGAATATGGGTTTTGGGTTTGGGTATGTCGCTCGCTTCGTTTCCACGTCCCGTATGCCATTTAAAAAGCTCTGGATGTTTACCCTTTCGGTGTATTCCACGGGTGCGTCCGCATTCGCTAAATATGCCAGCCTTTCAACATCCGACGCAAACTCATGTAATGTTTCACCAGGCCTCTGGAAGCGATTTAGTAACTCCATTTTGTATATCTGTCTCATACGCTCGGTTCCGTATCATCTCTCTAGAGCGCCGACCAATGCTTCATAACAATTCATTTCGCCCTCTGGAATGGTTTGTAAGATCTCAGCTGCAGGCCTTTTCAATGCCATGAACAGTGCAGCTACTTTATCATCCACATTCAAGTTGTTCACTGCTGACATCTTCTCAAATTGTAGCTTAAACACATGGAAAGGAACAGAGCCGTCAGTTTTTACCTTCGTATTGCTTGCTGAAACAATTGGGCGATTTAGTTGCACCTCAGCCTCGATTTTGTTCTCAAACTGCATTATTTTTTTATACTGTGCTTCCACATTCCTTCCGTCTCCATAGCGTCTCGTAGCCGTGCTTGAAGTTCGATCTTATTGCCGGTTGTATTCAATCCATGGTTCTCCAACTCCTTTTCAGTTGCTGGATCCTTAATTCACTTAACTTTGCCGTGTCCTTGTTGTCCTGTGGAATTTATTCAACAAATTCCTCTTCTGACACCAATTGTAACGAATTTAGTGCAATTCCGCGTATTTGCAACCTTTTACCAACGTTCGTATCGCTAAATTGTTGAATAAATAACTCCAATATTCAATTATGCAAAATGGTCTTTATTAAAGTACTTCACAATAACACTTCTACTTCTCAACAGATAACGTGCTTAAATCAAACTGATTGCCATGCCTCAGCTGGCGCGGTTTCCTCGTTTGCATATTTCTAGGCGTTTCTAGAATCTACTATTTGTTTACCAGCTATAAACTCACCAGATATAAAAGCAGATGCACTATTATAGCTTCTCGCATATCCATATGCGCGTGCATATGTGAGTGATACTTCCATCGATGATTGCCTACTTTTGGGAGTATCTCAGATATATGCATGTGTTTGTGCGTTTCTATCCGCTTGCTTTATTGTTGTTGTGGCTTTATTTACTTAGTTTCAGATTAGTGATGTGAGTATCACTTAGTGTCACTAATATTCGTCACAATATTATCGATGAGATAACCCTTCTACTCTCTAACGAATGCAGATTTATTAGCCTACACCTTGAGATATATGATGGGAGGGGCAAATCAAATATTATATCAGATAAACAGTATTTCATAAATATTTTTTGTACAGGTTCAATCCTTTTGTTATGTACCTCATAATAGGGACTCCATATTATGGAACCATATTCAAGCCTAGATTGTAAAAAACATTGTACAATAACTTTTTATACTCAGCTGAGCAGAGTTCATAGAGTATACGGTACCCCGTAACGGCACAAATTAGTCGAGATAGATATAGACTTCTATATATCAAAACGATCTGGGCGAAAAAAGAAATTCATTTAGCCATGTCCGTCCGTCCGTCTGTCCATAAATACGATAACTTGAGTAAACTTTGAGGTATCTTAATGAAATTTGGTATGTAAGTTCCTGAGCACTCATCTCAGATCCCGATTTAAGACTATAACCACGCCCACTTTTTCGATATCATGGATCATGGTACCACGACAATGCAATATTAAACAAGTAAGCAAGTCTAATTTCGGGTGAAACCGAACATTACATACCCAGCTATACACATTAAATGCTGTTGTTGTTTTATTTGTGTGTGTGTTGTGTGTTATTTAAAAGGGGTGGGCCTTAGTTCTACAGGTGGACGCCTTTTCGAGATTTTTTTTTATTTATTTTTTATTTATTTAAAATTATAGTCGACTCAAAAAAAAAAGCGGTCGACTGCTAAGAATAATAGAATCAATTACAAGAAAAGAACATACATAAATTTACAAGCCGAGAATTAAAGTAAATCATATATAATTATACGCATTACAATTTCGATTATAATATACACAAAGTAACAATGTTATTTAAGAATTTATATAAGTGTGCCCAGTGGGGGGCCCTCGTGAGGAGCTCAGAAGGGATCTTACGCGAGGTGCTCATAAATGAGCCGGATGCCCGGAACTGCATGCAACGAGGTTAATAGTTAATTATTTATTTACTTCGTTTAAAATATCATCCAAACACAAGAGTATGACAGGGTGTAAAGCAGCAAATGAACATTCGAAGCTAATACAGTTGTACAGGTCATTATATCGTGAGCACCAAATCCGTTTAGGACTATTTCTGGCAAAGTTTTGCCGACAAAGGGATAAATGAAAGGGCACAAAGTGTCTAGAAGTCCTAGTAGGAACAGCAAAATTTAGTCTACTGACCAGATCAGGGGAGTCAATCCCACCGATGATCAGCTTATGAATGAACATTACAACAAGTAATATTCGACGAGTTTTGAAGAGCTGGCAAATTAATTAAAAGAAGTATGTTCCTATATGGTGGAAGATGAGGACTTTAATCCCAGTTGAGGCCTCGTAGTGCAAAAATTAAAAACATTTTCTGTACTGACTCAATTCGATTTATATGGTTTTGAGTGGTTGGGGACCAGACACTTGAACATTACTCGAGAATAGTACGTACAAACGAGGTATAAAGTATTTTGGTGAAATAAGGGTCACCAAACTATCTAGCCCATCGTTTTAAAAATCTTAGTACACCAGTTGCTTTATTTATATTAGTTAGGATATGTAAGATAAAACTTAATTTCGGATCAAAAATTACACCTAGATCACATACAACAGATATGCGCCCCAAAGGGGTGCCATTTAGCATATAAGATGCCAGAAACGGTGAAATGTTGAGTTCTGTTTTCGAGATAACTTGCAATCGAAATCAAAAGACTCTTAGGAAAACCCAGAAGATCAAGTTTAAGAAGTAAAAGCTCGTGATTAACAGAGTCGAATGCTTTACTAAAGTCAGTGTAAATGACATCTGTTTGTTTACAATCCATAAAACCATCCATAATTAGGGACGCAAATGCGAACATGTTGGTTGTTGTTGATCTCCGACGCACAAAACCGCGCTGACAAGGTGATATTAAAGAACTAAACAGATGCTGAAGTTGTCAAGTAATAATCTGTTCAAAAGATTTAGGAATAGCTGAGAGTTTAGCTATGCCCTTGTAGTTCTCTATATTAGACTTGCTACCCTTTCTATGCAAAGGTATGATAAACGGTTGCTTCTAAATAGATGGGACTAATGCGGATTCCAGAGATAGTTTGAATAATTTTAAGATAGGCTCAGATAAGTTTACAGCACAGTGCTTAAGCACACAACTGGGAACACCATCTGGGCGGGGGAAAATATTGGTTTCAAAGCAAGAAGTCTAGGAAGAACAGTCTCATTATCAATGAACGGGTTTAAAATATTATTCGAACTTTTTAAGTTATAAAGATTAATATCCAAAAGGAACACAATGAGATGAGTAGGTAGACTTAAAAAATTCAGCAAATAAATCTGCGATTTCGTGATCAGAATTAGCGCTCTTAGACCCATAGATAAATGAGTAGGGATAACCAGACATTTTCCTCTTCGAGTTAACGAAACTATAAAAACATTTCGCGTTGTTAACAAATTGAAGTTTGCAGCAGGATATGTAATTTTTGAGACTTTTGGAGCATTTATAGAGTCTTGATTTAATATTATTTAGTCTTAGTAACTGCCTAGAGAACCAAGGCGGTTTACTTGGTGTACACGAGCATAGCGGAGGAGAAGACAACTATTAAAGAAGCCATCAAGTGTGCTGTAAAATATTGTGGTTGGTGATTCTACATCGCTGCATGAGTAAAGATTTGACCAGTCATGTGCAGCAATCAGTTCATTTAGCTTAATAAAATTCGTCTTATAAAAGCATCTTGAATTGGTTCGAGATTTCGATTTCGAAGCATCGAGCATCACAGGCCGAACAAAATCCAGTACAATCTCAAGCGTAGGATGAAGAGGGTCTTCAGCAAGGGATAATGGGGGAATTCGGGTTAGGGTAGTGCCCACAGTGTCGTCTGTAAACACTAGCTCTAAAATCTTGTTTTGCAGTTTAATATATTGTTAATTTGAACATGAGATGTGTCTAACAGGCAATTAAAAAATGCATGCTGAGTAGTAGGAGTCATGACATTAGGTCGCTCTAATTTACTGTTAATAAATTGAAATCACCGAGAACTATTAGGTGGTCTTTGTCTCGAAGTTGCGAGTACAAATTACAAATAACTAAGCTATGACAAGTATAAACATGTATATCGGATCTTGGCGGTATATATTCACAGCTACAAACTCGAAATCAGCTGCGATGTCCAAAAACAATAACTCAGATGGAAGGCGCAAAACCACAGCAATAAGGACACCACCTGCTTTAGCTACCCAATCGCGCCAATACACTACGTAGTTATCTGAGAAAAGTTCGGAGTTAAAATTACCCTCTTTTAACCAGGTTTCAGTAAAGCCTATAACTTGCGCAGTAAAAAAAAAACTATTGAGAAAAAATGTACTCAATTTCGATCCTAGGCCACGGACATTTTGATAGTTAATAATTACTTCTGCGCTGTTCCCGTAGAGATGTTTAAGTTTTTTTAATCTCTGAAAGAATTTGGCTTTTTAGTGTAAAAATATACCACTGAATGTTCCGGCCAAAAAGAATGATCCAAGACTCTATCAAAACAAATTTCCGGCACTGGTATTTTAAATGAAGATAACTAAAGTGGAACTTATAAGCACTTATATTTGAAGAATTAGAAATATCTAATTTAGATATTAACTATGTAGTCAACAATGTCATCTACCGTAAGCGATGCATGTAGCCGTGACACGAAAACTGTCCTACGAGGCGGCAAGGCAGTCACTTTCCTGGGACGCTCAGGAAGTAGTAGCAGCAATGTCATTGTCATGGCATTTTCATTTCCATTAACATTAGCAATTGGCTGTTCGGTATTAGCAGCAGTATTTGCCTTTGACGATTTAGTATTGCAGACTTTAGCAACTACAAGGCATGTGCTACCAAACAACTTTAGCATATCGGTAAAATTACGCTGATTAAACGGCAGTGGCGAGCAATCAGTACGATCTACAGTGGAACTGGTATGTCAACTACAAGACGCGCCATTCGCTTCTTCGTTCTACTGACCTGCTCCTTTCAGCGGAGTAGGGGCTTCCGTCTTCTTGGACAATGCTAATTGCTGCGGACGCTTAGAGGCTCATCAATCTTTGGAAGAACTTTTCTCTCGGATACTCTCAGAGCTGCCTTATCTGATATTATCTGACTCATGCTTCTGAACCTATAGCAGGACGGATACGATAAGTGTCTTGTAGAGCATGACTTTTGTTTGACGAGAAACGACTTTGTCAAGCTATGCTCAACCGTAAAGTCAATCTCGCAAATGCAGATGGCGCGTCTTCTATTACGTCACCGAAAAAGAGGTTGAAAAAGCCATAAAACTATCAAAAGCTGTGGAACCGGACAGGATTGCCACACCAATGTTTAAAAATCTTGCCAATGAACGATTTAAATACCTGGCACTTGTATCCTGCCCACTTTCGTGAACCCTGAAAATTTTTAAAAGGCGACAGTCCTACCGCTACTAAAGTATGGAAATCCAGCTAGCGTATTAGACTCATATCGTCCGATATTTTTTCTATCGCCAGTAGCCAAGCCGTGCTACTCCCTTATTGCACCGCAAACCTGGGGCTTGTGTTAGCATGTCCCTCGAACATTGGAACCTCATTATGAAACAGTACTCATAGCTCAAGACTTATCAAAATCCTTTGACGCAGTCAATCACAGCACGTTACTGCAAGACTTGGAAGAATCTACCCTTCCTCCCAGTCTCAAAAGGTTGACCACAAATTATCTGTGTATTCGGCAGACATCGGCTCAGTTCAGGAACGTAGTATTAACAAGTAAAGGTGTCCAAGCTCGGGTGTAACCGAACATTATATACTCCGCGTGAGCTTCAATTGTACATTTCATTTCATATAAATTACTTTTCTACATAACGCGTCGCCCCGCCCGTTTAAAAAATGTCTCCCCATTTCCTCTTGCCATAAAACTTGATAAGTGAAATATCATTGATTCAGAACTATTTTTTGCTAAGTTATAGCTTATTATTTTCGTTCACGACCCTTTTAAAAATCTTTTATATAAAAGTGGGCGTGGTCCTTAGTCGATTTCGTTAATTTTTCTTCAAAGCATTCCCTATAGTAAAGGCAACCTCTCTGCCGAATGTTGTTGCGATAGGTTTAACGATTTTATCACAAGTGGGCGGTGCCACGCTCATTTAAAATTTTTTTTTTTAATTTTTGTCATGAGTCAATATCAGTCCACATGTCAAATTTTAATATTCTAGGTGTATTATTTACTAAATAATCAGGTTTTTTGTGTTTTCCAATTTGTTATACATACAAAAAGTGGGCGTGGTTTTCATCCGATTTCGATTTTCTATACCAACCTATTCTGGGTCCAGATAAGCTCGTGTACCAAATTTGGTGAAGATATCTCAATATTTACTCAAGTTTTCGCGTTAACGAACGGACGGACAGACGGACGAACGGACGGACATGGCTCAATCAAATTTTTTTCGATATTGATGATTTTGATATACGGAAGTCTATATCTATCCCGATTCCTTTATACCTGTACAACCAGCCGTTATCCAATTAAAATACTCTGTGTGCAAAGCACGCTCAGTATTAAAATAAGAACCCAAGCTGTCGATTTTATAACTGGTAAAATCTTGTTAGCACCGAACTTGTACTTATTTGGCAATTTATTTCTAGTTCCGAACCAGAAATATGTATCACTAGTTACTGACTGAAAGGATTTCAGGGAACCGCCCACTATTTTTTTTATAACTTTAAGTGTAGCCTCTCCCAGTTCTATGCACTCACTTTCAGGAAGACCTTTATAATATATATTTTAACAAAATTTGGTTTGATCATATGTCCAAAATGTTTCAGATTTATGCTCAAACTTTTTACCGTGTGCCTGCCAAAACCTCAAACCACTTATTGATAAAAACTGGCCGCCGTGGTGTGGTGGGAGCGTGCTTCGCATACCACACCGAAAGTCCTGAGTTCAAGTGCCGACCAAAGCAACATCAAAAATTCAGAACTCGTTTTTCCAATTGGAAAAAAATATGTCCGAGCGCGGCCGCCCCTCGGCAGTGATTTGGCATACACCCCAAGCGTATTTCTATTTTACTAAAGCTTTTCAGTGAAAACGTATCTCGCATGCAACAGCTTCCGTTTGGATTCGGCATAAAACATATATGCCTCCATTTTGTAGGGAAAATCAAAAGGGAGCAAGACGCAATTTCTCTATTTTCGGTGTAATCTTCTCTTTTTGAATTATGCTTGGCTATTGCTTTTTCTTTTGCTACCTTAATTCTATCTTGTAATATGGATGGACAAATGCTTTCTTTAGCGAACCTTGGAGAGCACTTGATAGTTGAGTGATATCGATCATTATAGTTAGCTATAACCATCTGTATCCTCATTTCTGTTGAAAGACTCGTATCATCAATTCCTGTTAGTTTTTCCAACAGGGCTGAGTGAAGTCTCTCAATATCTGCATTACCAGTGTGGTTCTTGGGTTTAGTTAAGTGGACGTCAATATTTTCGGCATTTAGATACTGTATTAATTGTTCTGCTCTAAATTCATTATCCATTATAACTTTCTTAGGCTTCCCGAATTTTGCAAATTGTTCCATTAATATGGTCTTCTTTGACCTCCAATTTCTATCAGTAATTCTATACGCGGCTGCAAATTTTGTTAATTTGTCTATTGTGGTAGCAAACGAATGTTTGCTAAAGTGAAAAATATCTATGTGAACAATTTCATTTTTATCTGTAGGGTTTCTGTTATACTAAATATTGGTTTCATAGGCTTCCTATCATATTTTATCTGTTGGCACTTCTCACTGTTATTTATTATTAACTGAACGTGATCCCTAATTTTTGGATACAAATTATTTTCTTTTCAGTGTATTATATGTTTCTCCAATGCCGCTGTGCATCGATTCATTATTGTGATACAATGAGATTTGTCTATGCAGTTCTTCTTCCTGCAAGATATCTCTCGCTCTCTTTGTGCACTTTACGAATTCCAGCTTGCTATTACAGGAGAACATGGATATTAGTAAGAATTGAATTTTATGATAATCCCTATCTTCAACTTCAGAAAAAATTCCAACTTTGCAACCCTTAATGTGCTTTTCTAATATTCTTTTTAACGTTACTTCATCATTCAAAGGATCAATTTCTATATTATCTTCCTACCATCTATTGTTTGGACTTCAGCTTGAGCGCTATATGTCACTATGATTTGAGTCTTGTACTTATTGACAATTTCCTCCTTTATAGCAAAATGCTCTAATAATTCTTCCTCGGCCAAATGTATCGTATCCGACATTTTCAAATTTGATTCCTTATCATTATTTTATATATATTTCTCGATTCGGCTTAAACAAATCTGTTACCACATTATTCTTTCCCTTTACATATTCTATTTCGTAATTGTACTCTTGTAATTTCAAAAGCCACCTCTGATGACGTTGCGAAAACTCTTTTCCCTTATATTTATTATTAAGGTATACAATCGGACAGTGGTCAGTGACTACTTTAAATTTATTTCCATATATGTATGGTCTAAAATATGTGATTGTATAAATAATTGCCAGAAACTCCTTTTCGGTAGTGGCATAATTTTTCTCATGATTATTCAAAGTTCTTGAAATATAGAATACTGGCTGACCCTGTTGTGACAATACTGCGCCAATGGCGTAATCACTTACATCTGTTGTGTTTGAAAATTCCTTATCATACTCTGGGTATTTAAGGATTGGATGGGAAGAAATGAGAGATTTGAGATTCTCAAAGCTTTAAATATATTGTGGGTCATTAGGGTTTATTTTACACCCTTTTTTCAAGTATTTAATCATTGGATATGCTATTTTTGAATAATCCTTTATAAATTTCCTGTAGTACCCTGTAGCTCTCAGAAAGCTCTTCAGTTGTCTTTCTGTTTTTGGGACTTTTAAATCTAGAATCACTGCAATTTTCTCTTTATTGGGTTTTATACCTTCTTTAGTTAAGGTGTGCTCTAAAAAATTTGTTTCTTTCCTTAAGAAACTGCACTTATCCGCTTGAATCTTCAAATTGTGCTCTTGCAACTTTGAAAAAATTTAATCTATGGAGCTCAAATATTCCTCCAATGAAGTGGAAAATATCAAAATTTCATCCAAATAAACGACACATATTTTATTAATATACTCTCTCAGTATGTCATTCATAAGTCTTTAAAAAGTAGCCGGGGTATTTTTCAACCCAAACGGCATTCTAACATACTCGTACAAACCTAATGGGGAAACGAAATCTATTTTTTCAATATCCTTATATGCCATTAAAATCTGATGGTAACCTTCTGCGAGATCAAGAGAGCTAAAGTACTGTGCTTTGCCCAACTTGTCCAAGATTCCTTCAATATTTGGCAAGGGATACTTATCGTCAATGGTTATCTGATTAAGCCTACGGTAATCAACCACCAAATGAAACTTCCTATTTCCCGATTTGTCATCTTTCTTTGGCACTATTATAATAGGAGAGCTATACCTACTCCTACTCTTTTGAATTATACCCTGCTTTTTCAGGTCTGTTATTTGCTTAGTAGCCTCCTCTTCATGTTTGGGAGGCAACCTATAAATTTTTGAATTAATCTGCTGGTTTGTCTTTATTTCATGAACCACTGTTTTTGTATTTTTTATGGTGTCCCCCTCTATATATATTCATTTTTCATATTTTTAAGCAATTTTTCAACCCCTTTTCGTTCATCTGATTTTAGATGATCAAGTTGAATATTTTGCAATTTTCCCGATTCCAATGCGTAAATTTGCTCTTGGATCGTTTTCGAATAGAATGGTATTTTAACACCATTAAAGACAACATCAGCACTGAAATCCAGCGAAGAATCAATCTTGCCAATAAATTCTACTTTGGACTAGGTAGGCAATTGAAAAGTAAAGTCCTCTCTCGGCAACTCTCTCGCTTGCGCCCCTAATATTCCCATTCAATGTATTTATTATTATTTTATTCCCCTCAACAACTGGCAAATTATATTCATCATGTTTCTCTTTTCATAATACTGATGGTGGATCCCAGATCCACCAATGTCAAAAACTTTTTATTAAATAGTGTTAAAATTATTAATATTTTATTTTCACCACCCGAGGCTAGTTTGTAAAAAACTCGTCATTTGTGTTGGTGTTTTCCACTTGACTCGCAGCATCGACGTCCATGGGTTGAGGCCCATTTGAACATCTTGTCTGCTGGGAGGTATTTTGCCTGTTATTGTTATAATTGTTATTCTGTTGCCGACTACTTACCTGTTGCCCACTTTGGGGTTGGCTACCTACCTGCTGGCTGTTCTGAGGTCGGGTACTTTTTTTAAATATATATAATAATAACGTAAAAAAGCAAGAAAAATTAGAAATGAGAAAAAATCCGTTTTGTGATAAGAAACTACTATGTAGATTTGTATTATATACTTCATTACAGTCAATACAAAAAAAGTTCCCCCTCCCCCCCCCCCCCCCCCCCCCCCCTACACTGGAACTGCGCATGCGCTATACCTACCTGAATTATTCGCGGCCTTACCACCGTTATTATTATTATAGCCGCTGCTATTTTGCCTTGCAAAATTATTCTCCTGCCTATACCCACTATTTTGTGGTCGGGAGTTATAACTTTGTGTTCGCTTATTTGTGATATACATTGAATTCAGATTTCCCGAATCCAATCCAATAAAATTATATATGAAATCCGCCATTTGCGGCCATTTTACAACATTTCTAATAGCGCAGGCAAACGAACCTGACGCTAATTGTTTAATTCGTTGAAGGAGCATCCCCGTAAGTATCTCCTTCAACGTACCACCTTAGCTTAGATCGCTAAGCGCGGTGATATTGTCAAGAATATCCTTTGTTTTTCGACTCAATTCGGCAATTGAGCCTACTCTTAAATATGTGATGTCGTTTGTGATCGACATCTGACCTTTTGTTGACGGAAAATGTTGCCTCAATTTAACCTTACACTCGTCCCACCTATCTGGTGGACTCAGGAACAAAAAATTTTTGGCCGATCCTCCTATCTTCAGATCGTAAACCACCCTAAATGCTTCCTCCTGCTGCATTGTATAGTCTGCCAAAATTCTATCCACCGTTTGGATAAATGAAATTCCTTGTATTACCCTCAAAGGGTTTGTATATTTTAGGTCCTTTTCTATCCTCTGCCTAACTGTCGTATTACGCTGTGCAGCATTTTCCTGCAACAGTATTGTGATAGCCACAAGGCAAGCCTCTACATTTTGTGCCATTTTTCTTTTTTTCTTTGTTTTTCCTCAACAAACCAACACACACAAACAACAAAGAAAAATATTTTGCCAACGATTGCCTTTTCAAAAAAATAACTCCTTTTCCTTTACAGATATTCTTTTTCCTTCACAAACACTTTCCGTTTTATTATTATTAATACATCTATGTATTTTCTTTTTTTTCAAAACTTTAGGGGTTACAATATGGTGTAAAACTTCTTCCTTCCCCCTTTTCCTTTTTCCGATTCGTATTCTTTTTTTTTTTTCAAAATTATATGCACTTAACTACATAATCATGCACTTATTTACAACACAAGAACAACAAAAAAAAAATGTTTTCTTTTTTTTTCTATCGAACAATATTTTGCCAATGATTGCTTCCTTTTCACAATTTCTTTACAGATATAACTTTGTATAATTATTATTATTTTATTTATCTTTTCTATTGAACATTAAGCACTAAATGATAAGATTCCTTCCTTATTTTTCTTTCCATTTACATTTCTATTTACAATTAAATTTACTTAATCACAATATGAAACAAAAAAAGATTTCTTTTTTCTGCTCACCCCGCTTAATGTCCTTCTCTGGTGCTGCTATATATAGATGCTATGGGTTTCTGTCCTTTTTTGCCAATACTTTATTCCACTTCCATACGCTGCCTGTCCTGGTAGGTTTCCTTTTTTCTTTTTCCTCGGTGCCGGATTGCAATATTCCAATATTCCACTTCCTTATACCGCAGTGCTGGATTATAAAGTCTCCACTATTCCACTTCGTTATACCGCCCTTTTATTATATTTCTTTACTATTTCTATTTTATGTTATTAATGAGTTGCCGCCCGATTAATTATTATTTTATTTAATTGTTTTATATATTTTTTTCACTTCGATTTTATTTTTTTCTTTTATTTTTTTTCACAATTCTTTCGGTTCGCCGCGACTGCGCCAGTTACGTCTTTACGTTAGACGTTAGACGTTGGGCAGGGTACTACTTACGGTTTGATCGGCACTAAATAAGAACGACACTTTAGTTTCGATATTGTTAAAATTCTTTATTTAATATTAGTTACTCATTATATTTGTAAAATTATTTATTTCGTATAATTATTTACACAATATTATTTGTTCTTCAGATTTGTGGGATTCTCTTTTAATTTTTTTCACTCGACCGGACGGGTCGTCTTAATTTCCGGGCAACTGCCTCTTCAATATTTCTCAATCTTTTGCTTAACATAAATACATAAGGCATCTTTCCGATGCACATACATAATTACTTATTTACTAAGCTCACTCAACAATTCACATATTCCCACATACGTACACACACATATGAACATAGTTGCAGTCAGCATTATTATTTATTATGATTATTGGGGTATCTCATTTTATTCAGGAACGTTTTGCATTCCCGAATGTTGACACCAATAAGTATGTCAGTTTGTATATCTGTATGCCTCTGAAGAACAACATAAGCAGAGGCATCAACTGAATTGGTTTCTATTAATGTATGCATGTTTGTACATTTGTATGCTTCCAAAGTGGAGCCATACACAAAACCCAGTTTAGCTGGTTGCAACAAAGTATCTTATTTACTTTATTTATTGTGTGGGTGGCCTGATGTGGACATAACGGTAATCCGTAACGGCACAAACTAATCGAGATAGATATAGACTTCTATATATCAAAGCGATCTGGGCGAAACAAGAAATTCATTTAGCCATGTCCGTCCGTCCGTCTGTCCGTAAACACGATAACTTGAGTAAATTTTGAGGTATCTTAATGATAGTATGTAAATTCCTGGGCCTTCATCTCAGAACGCTATTTAAAATGAGCGAAATCGGAATATAACCACGCCCACTTTTTCGATATCATGGATCATGATACCGCGACAATGCAATATTAAACAGGTAAGGAAGTCTAAGTTCGGGTGAAACCGAACATTACATACCCAGCTGTACACTTTAAATGCTGTTGTTGTTGCTTTGTGCGCTGAATAATGTTACAAGGCTGCACAATAATACATTACAATTGGTTCTATTCTGCACTAATTTTCGTTTAAAAGAAGCAAAAAGCTTACAGAGGCTAACATCAATGATCTTGAGCGGGTAATAATGCAGTTCGCCTTCAGATATGGGGATTTCCCTACAGTTTATTTTAAAATAAAGATATAACAGAACAATAAACATAAACACACAAGTGACATTGTACTAAAAAGCGTTATTACAAACAAGTAAGGAAGGCTAAGTTCGGGCGTGACCGAACATTACATACTCAGCTGAGAGCTTTGGAGACAAAATAAAGGAAAATCACTATGTAGGAAAATGAACCTAGTGCCAGAAACTTACCGAGTGGTCTTCTACTCATTCACTTTTTGCCAGGGGTTTTTATATAAAATATAATGAATATTTAATAATTCAAAAGAATGGAATTACAAAGTTTAGGAAATACAAAGTTTATAATATTTTAAATTTCAATTAATTTATTACTGCCGCGCGATACCAATTCGTTTGAATGTTCTTCGTCAACTAACTGCCCTTTCGCTTCGAGTCGCTCTTCGTTGTCATGTCAAGTAGGGATGCATTTTTAAGTATGTGACAATTCGGCCAATCCTGACATTGACATCGTCCCGATGTCACTGACTTCATCTTCGTCGGAATCATCTTCATCTAGATCTGGTGGTAGTGTACACCACGGTTTCATTTTTTCTGTTGTATACACTGAACAGAAACGCTTTTGTCTATGTTGCATACCATCGATGTCTTCAATCAAATAACGATCGTTACCTAATTCTTTTGTTACCACGTATGGACCTTTATAACGTACGTCGAGTTTACGTGATTCACCTGTTGCTTGAAGATCGTTCTCGATTACTACCAGATCGTTTACATGATATACGACAGGCTTGCGATGTTTTGAATCGAAACGCTGCTTCCACTTCTCTCGGTGTTGTTGTATACATTCAGCGGCCTTTTCACGCTTTTCGGTTATGCTGTGTTTTTCAGAATCTTCAATTGCTGCTGCCAAAAGTTTATTACGAATGATGTCACGTAGTTTGAAATCATAGATTAGTTCGTTTGGGCTGAAACCAGTGCTAGAGTTTCGTTGAGTGTTTACACTCCATTGTAAATTTCTTAGCTCCTTGTCCCATTGAGTTGCTTTAGATCCTGCTGTACGTAGAAAGTCTAGAATGATTTTGTTAGCCCGCTCCACCTGCCCATTTGCACGCGGAGTCCTAACTGCGGTTTTAATGTGAGATATATCGTTTCGGTTACAAAAATCTTCGAACTGTTTCGAGGAATAGGCGGTGCCTCGATCGCTGATTATACGGTACGGTAACCCAAAATAGGATGTCAAATCATTTAGTGCTTGCAACACAGGTTGCGTTTTTGTGCTGCGTACAGGCTTCGCCACAACATACTTTGTAAATGCGTCGCTTATTACTACTACATACGTATTACCTCTTTTGCTTCGGATAAATGGACCTAGATGGTCTATGTGAAGCGTGCGAAATGGTATAGGTTCCACCTCACTTATGTGTAGCTCACCTTCTGGCTTACCACCCTTACCTTTATTGTAGCAGCATTCAATGCATGCAGTCTTCACGTACTTTCTAGCTTTCGGAAACCAGAAATGCTCGTATATGCGTTGCAAACTTTTCTCCACAGCGAAATGTCCCATGTCATCGTGATAGTATTTTACAATTCTCCATCGTACTGCTTTTGGTACAACGTATAGAAGTTTTCCATTGATTAATTTGTAGAGTCTATTATTCTGTATTCGATATTCATTTTTAAATTGAGTTGCTTGCTTTGATTCAACCTTGCCTTGTATAATATCAATTATCTCGCGAATATTTTTGTCCTGCAGCTGCATAGTCAACAGCCAATCATCAGAAACTTCAGCTAAAATCAACACGTCTACACTATCAGCAATATTAACAGTTTCAGCTGGTGATCTGCTGAGCGCATCCACATGTCCCATGCGCACCCCTGGTCTGTGCACGCAATCGAAATCGTATTCTGTTATTCGCATCCACCAACGTGCGATTTTCGGAATAAGTTGAGTTTTTGAACGTATACTACTGATGGCTGAACAATCAGTTACCACTCTGAAATGCTTGGCGAGAATATATACCCTAAACCTGGCAAGAGCTTCAAACACTGCCAGCACTTCTAACTCATAGGCATGGTAGTGTGACTCTACTGTTGTACATCGTCGACTATAATACATAACTGCTTTCCATGTTTTACCGTCGTCGTTTGATTGTAATAACACTGCAGCTAGCCCTATACTACTAGCATCAGTATGGACCTCATGCATTGCATTAAAATCATATAAAGTCAATACGGATTCACTACATAATGCGACAACAAGCGCATCAAATGCTTTATCTTGGCTTTCTCCCCAGGAAAAGTTCTTTATTGCTTCTTTTCTTGTAAGGTCAGTCAACGGACGTGCTATAATTGCATAGTCTTTTACGAACTTCCGGAAGAATCCGGTTAAACCCAGAAAACGTCTTATTTCAGTTACAGAATTTGGTTTTTTAAAATGTTTTATAGTATTTACCTTGCATTCACCAGGTGTAACACCATCACAAGTAATTTTGTGTCCCAAAAAGTTTATTTCTTTCACCAAAAATTTGCATTTACTGTAGCGTAGTGTTAAATCATATTCCTCTAACAAACTCAAAAACTTCTGCAATATTTTTAACCCGTCATCGATAGTACGGCCCGGAATTATAACATCGTCTAAATACGCAATCACTCGATAGGGTTTCATTTTATCCACGATCTTATTCATCATGCATCATGGCATACGGTTATATTCATAGTGTCCATTATTAGTCACAAACGCGGTGTATTGTTTAGCACTTTCTTCCAATTCGATTTGGTGGTAACCCATATTAAAGTCTAATGTTGTATAGTACTCATTACCTGCAAGCGATGCAAATAATTCGTCCATTACCGGCATTGGAAATGGTTGTTTCACCGTAACGCGGTTCAGTTGTCTAAAGTCAACACACAATCTATGCTTATTATCTTTTTTCTCCACGAGAACTACCGGCGCAGCATACGCGGAATCAGATATACGAATTACGTCTTTTGCCAACAAGTCTTGTATTATTTCATCCAAGATTGGTCTTTTCGCGAAAGGTAACCGGTATGGTTTCATATTAATAGGAGTATCGCTGTCAAGCTTTATATTCATTTTTAGCAACTTGGCTTTTCCAAGAGTATTGAAACGGCCTTCGTATTTTCGCAACACTTTCTTTAAGTTTTCTTTTTCAACGGTCACGTTATCAATTATGTTCACTTTCGATTTCATCCAACAATCCTGTCCATCAATCACGAAAATATTTTCATTTGTGCATAACACATCTCTTCCCACTAGCACATCATAGTCAAGTTTATTGTCATCGATTATCAATAGATTCGCATCAACACACACATCATCAATTATCATATTACTTTTCATAAGCTCAAAGCATTCATATTCGCCTCCTGCGAATCCTTTCAACTGAACAAAACATTTTTCTTTCAAATTATTTTCAAATCGATTTGCAAAATTTCTTTTAATTAACGATCGCGCACTGCCTGAATCTATTAGCGCTTCAACTACCACATTGTCTATTTTAACCATTTTCATATTACAATTTTCTTTGTTTTCTTCAATTGTGTTATGCGGCAGTTACCCACCGACGTGTGCCGTACGTAAGGACGTTTGTCGTACGAAGCACGTTTGACCGAACTCTCAATCCCATAGGAATCAATGTGTGCGTCTGTGTACATGTACATAACATATTTGTGTGTGTATTGTTTACAGATAAGCACTGTTGCCATTGACCATTTTGCATGTATGCTTATGGAAACATCAACTTTTTCCAATTTAATTTTTGATATTGTAAAAGGCCGGAATACATATTAAATAAGTATAAATAGATTACATAATTATAATCAGCACTTTTACATAATTATTTCGAATTATTTTCACAATTTTTCAAACTTTAATTAGGTGTTTTTGCATAAAATTGCAAACGGTCAAAAATTAGCGCGCAAAAGTTTACTAGGCAACTCTGTCTAGTGAGAGAGCGATCAGCTGACACGTTCTTACGGAAAAAATCAAAATTGTTTTGATTTCTACGTTCCGGGCTACGTACGTACGGGCGTTGCACGTCGGTGAGTTTTCGTTTACAGTGCACACTCATAAGATAGATCGTGTCAGCTGACACGTTTTTGGTACGTACGTTCGTGAGTAATGCGGCAGTTACCCACCGACGTGTGCCGTACGTACGGACGTTTGTCGTACGAAGCACGTTTGACCGAACTCTCAGGCCCGTATGAATCAATGTGTGTGTCTGTGTACATGTACATAACATATTTGTGTGTGTATTGTTTACAGATAAGCACTGTTGCCATTGACCATTTTGCATGTATGCTTATGGAAACATCAACTTTTTCCAATTTAATTTTTGATATTGTAAAAGGCCGGAATACATATTAAATAAGTATAAATAGATTAAATATTTATAATCAGTACTTTTACATAATTATTTCGAATTATTTCCACAATTTTTCAAACTTAAATTAGGCGTTTTTGCATAAAATTGCAAACGGTCAAAAATTAGCGCACAAAAGTTTACTAGGCAACTCTGTCTAGTGAGAGAGCGATCAGCTGACACGTTCTTACGGAAAAAATCAAAATTGTTTTGATTTCTACGTTCCGGGCTACGTACGTACGGGCGTTGCACGTCGGTGAGTTTTCGTTTACATTGCACACTCATAAGATAGGTCGTGTTAGCTGACACGTTTTTTCTACGTACGTTCGTGGGTAACTGCCGCATAATGCGGCAGTTACACTTAGATTTTTGTGTTGCTTCACAATTTTCTACATTATGCCCATACTTGTTGCATTTTGTACACTTTTTACGCTTTTGGGGCTCTGTGCAATTTCGAGAAATGTGTCCTGGCTTTCGACAATTATAACACACAATGCCTTGATTTTCTTTTCTTTCTTTGTTATTGTTATTATTTTTTGACGTTTGTTTTGCAGGCTTTTCTCGCGAAACATCTAACTTTGACACTGAGTCTGGTTTGTACGAATATGTGTTAACCGAGCAGTAATTTACAATTACTCTCAATAACTCATTAGCATGATTATACGTTTTTGCCGAAAATGAGCGCTTCATATCGATATCGTTTATCCCATTGAGGACATATTTTATTATCGATTGGTCATCTAACCCACTCTGTCTACTAACAGATAACACACGATAGTAGAATGTCTCTGGAATTTCACTCAATGCACGGCGCATACTCATTTATCTCATATGAATTTCGGCTGCGTTTATTTGAGCAGGAAACTCAAACAAAAAGTCACTCACAAATCTTCACCAATTTGTATACACTTCTGGAGCAGAGTCCAGCCACAGTTTAGCACAACCTTTCATTTTTGCACTCACCGCAAATAATAATAATTTGTCACTCCAACCATATGCTTGGCGAAGTTGTTCTACTTTTCCAATAAATTGAACTGATGTCAACTCTTTCACACTTGGGTCAAAAGTTGGTAGAATACCAATGATATTTTGCACGCTCCCAAAATCTGAGCATGTTCTTCGTTCAGTTGGATACTCTCCCCTATCGCAACACATATTTGTTGATGGGTATGTATTTTGCACACATGTTGGTACATGCATGTTCGTGGTTACGTAGTTTGGTTGTGAAATACCAGCAAAATGTACTCTTCGCGTCGTATTTGGGATGTGTTGTACATTAAAATCTGCGGTATGACTTGGCATACATATTCTTGCTGTTCGATCATATTGAAATTGCATTTCTGTAGCAGGATTGTAAATGCTTGTGCTCGTCGGCTCTCCTACGTCACGATTCATTGTATACAAATTTGTCGCATTATGCGGCAGTTACTCACGAACGTACGTACCAAAAACGTGTCAGCTGACACAACCTATCTTATGAGTGTGCAATGTAAACGAAAACTCACCGACGTGGAACGCCCGTACGTACGTAGCCCGGAACGTAGAAATCAAAACAATTTTGATTTTTTCCGTAAGAACGTGTCAGCTGTTCGCTCTCTCACTAGACAGAGTTGCCTAGTAAACTTTTGTATGCTAATTTTTGACCGTTTGCAATTTTATGCAAAAACGCCTAATTAAAATTTGAAAAATTGTGAAAATAATTCGAAATAATTATGTAAAAGTGCTGATTATAAATATTTTATCTATTTATACTTATTTAATATGTATTCCGGCCTTTTACAATATCAAAAATTAAATTGGAAAAAGTTGATGTTTCCATAAGCATGCATGCAAAATGGTCAATGGCAACAGTGCTTATCTGTAAACAATACACACACAAATATGTTATGTACATGTACACAGACGCACACAATGATTCCTACGGGCTTGAGAGTTCGGTCAAACGTGCTTCGTACGACAAACGTCCTTACGTACGGCACACGTCGGTGGGTAACTGCCACATTATGCTTTACTCCAGCGGTATTCTCTCCACTGTAGCATATCGGCTGCTGCACAGCTGCAAAGGAATGAGGAGACAAACCAACTGTTGTTCTCTCTGTTCCTACCGTTCGTATATCTCTACCATTTTGTAACGTCGGTGGTGCGATAGAGTGAGAAGATTGACATAGCGTCGTCAAATCATCTCCTGCTCTCATCGTCGGCGCCACTGAAAAATTTGAAATAATCCGTTGATTCGTGGGAATCAATTCATTTGTATGCGGGTTTGTATATATGTCATCGAATGTTCTGGAAGCTGAGCCTTGCATGTGGCGTTCCACAATATCTTCTGAAGATGCTGATGCAATTTCGTTACGATTTTCATTATTTCGCGAGGGTGACGATGCACTTAGCGGCGGTGTTTTATTAATACTTTTGCGAAGCGAATTATCTATGGATGTTTCTATTACCTGTAACCGGCGTTCAATACTTTCATTTAACGCGCTTTCGAATTGTTCATTAAACTGGTGCTCGCAGAGCTTTTCAACCAGCTTCGCTTTGTTCCCGGCGGTGGATAATCCAAGTTCACGCAAACGCTGGCGCAAATCTACCACTGTCATTTCACTAAACTTTTCCATTCTTATTTTATTTATTCTTTAGGTGTAAATTACGTGTCTCGCTTATGAACGTGCATCACTTTTTTTTCCTTATAGGCGCTTCGAATTTCGCGCACGAATATTCACGTTTCACTGTCAGGCATAGATCACGTCTCACTTCTGAACTGCCAGAAACTTACCGAGTGGTCTTCTACTCATTCACTTTTTGTCAGGGGTTTTTATATAAAATATAATGAATATTTAATAATTCAAAAGAATGGAATTACAAAGTTTAGGAAATACAAAGTTTATAATATTTTAAATTTCAATTAATTTATTACTGCCGCGCGATACCAATTCGTTTGAATGTTCTTCGTCAACTCTTCTCAACTAACTGCCCTTTCGCTTCGAGTCGCTCTTCGTTGTCATGTCAAGTAGGGATGCATTTTTAAGTATGTGACACTAGGGTAACCCTGGAATGTGTTTGTATGACATGGGTATCAAATGTAAGGTGTTAAAGATTATTTCAAAAGGGAGTGGGCCATAGTTCCATAGGTGGACGCCATATCGGGATATCGCCATAAAAGTGGACCAGGGGTGACTCTAGAATGTGTTTGTACGATATGGGTATCAAATGAAAGGTGTTACTTACTTACTTAATTGGCGCTTAACCGTCTAAACGGTTATGGCCGTCCAACAAGGCGCGCCAGTCGCTCCTTCGCTCCGCCAACCGGCGCCAATTGGTCACACCAAGGGAGTTTAAATCGTTTTCCACCTGGTCCATCCAACGGAGTGGGGGCCGCCCTCTACCTCTGCTTCCATAGGCGGGTTCCGAGCCGGAGCATTATCTTTCATTCGCATAACATGGCCTAGCCCGCGCAGCCGCTGCGTTTTAATTCGCTGGACTATGTTGATGTCTGCGTATAGCTCGTACAGCTCATCATTAAATTTTCTTCGGTACTCGCCATCGCCAACGCGTAGAGGTCCATAAATCTTTCGAAGAACTTTTCCCTCGAACACTCCCAAAGCCGCTTCATCTGCTGTTGTCATGGTCCATGCTTCTGCCCCATATAGCAGAACGGGTACGATAAGTGACTTGTAGAGTATGATTTTCATTCGCCGAGAGAGGACTTTACTTTTCAATTGCCTACCTAGTCCAAAGTAGCATTTATTGGCAAGATTTCGCTGGATTTCAGTACTGATGTTGTTGCTAGTGTTGATGCTGGTTCCCAAATAAACGAAGTCTTTTACTATTTCGAAATTATGGCTGCCAACAGTAGCGTGGTTGCCAAGGCGCATATGCGCTGACTCTTTGCTCGATGACAGCAGGTACTTCGTTTTGTCCTCATTCACCATCAAACCCCTCTTTACCGCTTCTTTTTCCAGCTTGGAGTAAGCAGAACTAACAGCGCGGGTGTTTAGGCCGATGATATCAATGTCATCAGCATATGCCAGTAATTGCACGCTTTTATAGTATATTGTTCCAGTGCGGTTAAGTTCTGCAGCTAGTATAATTTTCTCCAGCATCAAATTAAAGAAATTGCACGATAGGGGGTCACCCTGTCTGAAACCTCGTTTAGTTTCGAACGGCTCGGAGAGGTCCTTCCCAATTCTGACTGAGCTGATGGTGTTTCTCAGCGTCATTTTGCACAGCCGTATAAGTTTTGCGGGGAAACCAAATTCAGACATAGCGGCATATAGGCAGCTCCTTTTCGTGCTGTCGAAGGCGGCTTTAAAGTCGACGAAGAGGTGATGTGTGTCGATTCTCTTTTCACGGTTTTTTTCCAAGATTTGGCGCATTGTGAAAATCTGGTCTATGGTAGATTTACCAGGTCTGAAGCCGCACTGATAAGGTCCAATCAGCCGGTTCACGGTGGGCTTCAATCTTTCGCACAATACACTTGAAAGGACCTTATATGCGATATTAAGAAGGCTGATTTCACGATAGTTGGTGCATTTTGCAGAATCCCCCTTCTTGTGGACTGGGCAAAGAACACTTAGATTCCAACCGTCGGGCACGCTTTCGTCCGCCCATATTTTGCTAAGAAGCTGCTGCATGCGCCTTACCAACTCCTCGCCGCCGAACTTGAATAGCTCCGCAGGCAATCCATCAGCGCCCACGGCCTTGTTGTTTTTCAATCTGGTTATTGCTATTCTAACTTCATCATAATCGGGCGGGGGGACATATATTCCATCATCATCGATTGCGGGATCGGGTTCTTCATCTCTGCGCGGTGAATTGCTGCCTCCATTTAGGAGAGCAGAGAAGTGTTCCCTCCATAATCTAAGCACTCTCTGGACATCAGTTACAAGGTCGCCGCTTTCATTCCTACAGGATTTTGACCCTGTCTTAAAACCTTCCGTCTGTCGCCGTATTTTTTGGTAGAATTTTCGGGCGTTATTCCTGGTTTCTGTCAGCTCAAGCTCCTCGCACTCACGCCTTTCTGCTTCTGCTTTTTTCTTCCTGAAGAGGCGTCTCGCTTCCCTTTTCAACTCACGATAGCGTTCACACATTCCTCTTGTCGTGCTCGCTTTTAACGTAGCCCTGTAGGCAGCGTCTTTTCTTTCGGTTGCAACGCGGCATTCTTCATCATACCAGTTGTTTTTTCGTGGCCGCCGGTAACCAATTTTTTCCTCGGCGGCAGTACGAAGTGCTTTGGAGATATGCTCCCACTGCTCCTGTATTCCTTCAGGATGAGTTGTGCCCTCAGAGAGCAGGTGTGAGAGTCGAGTTGCGAAATCATTGGCAGTCTGTTGTGATTGAAGCTTTTCGACGTCTAGCTTTCCTTGTGTTTTTTGTTCCTTGTTTTTAGCCGCGTTGAGGCAGGTGCGTATTTTGGCTGCAACGAGATAATGGTCCGAATCGATGTTAGGTCCTCGGATCGTGCGCACATCTAAAACACTGGAGGCATGCCGTCCGTCTATCACAACGTTATCGATCTGATTGCGAGTATTTCGATCAGGAGACAGCCATGTAGCTTGATGTATCTCTTTATGCATGAACCTCGTGCTTGATATGACCATATTTCGAGCACCGGCAAAGTAAATCAGCCTCAGTCCGTTAGGAGAAGTTTCATTGTGTAGGCTGAACTTTCCGACTGTAGGGCCAAAAACACCTTCTTTGCCCACCCTGGCGTTAAAGTCGCCAAGCACGACTTTTATATCATGACGGGGGCAGCGCTCGTATGTGCGTTCTAATTGTTCATAAAAAGTGTCTTTCACCTCATCGTCTTTCTCCTCTGTCGGCGCATGGGCGCATATGAATGATATATTAAAAAATTTTGCTTTTATTCGGATAGCGGCGAGACGCTCGGCTACAGGCGTGAACGCCAGCACTTGGCGACAAAGTCTCTCTCCCACCACGAATCCGACGCCGAAACTGCGCTTATTCGTATGGCCACTCCAATATCTGTCACAATTTTTGATCTTCTTTCTTCCCTGCTTCGTCCAACGCATTTCTTGGATGGCGGTGATCTCAGATTTTGCTTTGACGAGGACATCAACCAGCCGGGCATCTGCACCAATCCCATTCAGGGAGCGGGCGTTCCAGGTGCATGCCCTCAATTCATTGTCCTTCAAAAGTTTGCCATGGTCGTCATCAATAGAGAGTGTATTTATCCGAGGCTTGTTGTTATATTTCATTGGAGTATGGTTTTACGTGGCGGGTCCCAAGCCCAGCGGACAACCCGCTCAGCGGGGGTGAAAATATTACTTGGCACGTTTATATAGCGAGCCGCTTGCTCCAAGACAGACGCCCGCTTGCAGCCGCACCTAGAGGTGTACAGACGCTGCCGATGAGATCTCCCCCGGCTAGCCCTTAAACCGATTATGTCAGTGTGGCCTAGCCAGGTTGTCGCCTTCTCACATTAGCTCACCGCTAAACGGGTGTTTAGCGGCTACCCAGAGGATACTTGGCCGCAAGCGACCGGCAGTAGTGAGCTGCTTGAACCGCATGCAAAAGAATCGCTCTGGCCATTCCCAGGAGAATGGCGGTCAGAAGCTTTCCCCACTTTCGTGGACTTCTACACACGACACCATGAAAGGTGTTAATGATTATTTAAAAGGGAGTGAGCCTTTGACGATTTAGTCTTGCAGACTTTAGCAACTACAAGGCATGTGCTACCAAACAACTTTAGCATATCGGTAAAATTACGCTGATTAAATGGCAGTGGCGAGCAATCAGTACGATCTACAGTGGAACTGGTACGTCAACAACAAGACGCGCCTGTCGCTTCTTCGTTGTACTGACCTGCTCCTTTCAGCGGAGTAGGGGCTTCCCTCTTCTTGGACAACGCTAATTTCTGCATAAAGTTCGTACCCATCGCGGACGCGTAGAGGCTCATCAAGCTTTCGAAGAACTTTTCTCTCGAACACTCTCAGTGCTGCCTTATCTGATGTTGTCTGACTCATGCTTCTGAACCGTATAGCAGGACGGATACGATAAGTGTCTTGTAGAGAATGACCTTTGTTTGACGAGAGACGACTTTGGCTAGCTATGCTCAACCGTAAAGTCAATCTCACAAATGCAGATGGCGGGTCTTCTATTACGTCACCGAAAAAGAGGTTGAAAAAGCCAGCAAACATGCTAAACCATAAATCTTGGTAAACCATCAAAAGCTGTAGAGCCGGACCCGATTGCCACACGAATGTTTAAAAATCTTACCAATGAAGGATTTAAATACCTGGCGCTTGTATCCTGCCCACTTTTGTGAACCCTGAAAATTTTTAAATGGCGACAGTCCTACCGCCACTATAGTCTGGAAAACCAGCTAGCGTATTAGACTCATATCATCCGATATTTTTTCTATCGCCAGTAGCCAAGCCGTGCTACTCCCTTATTGCACCGTAAACCTGGGACTTGTGTTAGCATGTCCCTCGAACATTGGAACCTCATCATGAAACAGTACTCATAGCTCAAGACTTATCAAAATCCTTTGACGCAGTCAATCACAGCACGCTACTGCAAGACTTGGAAGAATCTACACTTCCTTCCAGTCTCAAAAGGTTGACCACAAATTATCTGTGTAGTCGGCAGACTTCGGCTCAGTTCAGGAACGTAGTATTAACAAGTAAAGGTGTCCAAGTTCGGGTGTAACCGAACATTATATACTCCGCGTTAGCTTCAGTTGTACATTTCATTTCAGATAAATTACTTTTCTACGCAGCACGTGGCACCGCCCGTTTAAAAAAAAAATGTCTCCCCATTTCCTCTTGCCATAAAACTTGATAAGTGAAATATCATTGATTCAGAACTATTTTTTGCTAAGTTATAGCTTATTATTTTCGTTCACGACCCTTTTAATAACCTTTTATATAAAAGTGGGCGTGGTCCTTAACCGATTTCGTTAATTTTTCTTCAAAGCATTCCCTATAGTAAGGGCAACCTCTCTGCTGAATTTTGTTACGATAGGTTTAACGATTTTACACAAGTGGGCGGTGCCACGCCCATTTTAAAAATGTTTTTCAAATTTTTGTCAGAGTCAATATCAGTACACATGTCAAATTTTAATATTCTAGGTGTATTATTTACTAAATAATAAGGTTTTTGTGTGTTTCTTATAAAAAGTGGGCGTGGTTATCAACCGATTTCGCCCATTTTCAATACCAATCTCTTCTGGGTCCAGATAAGCTCGTGTACCAAATTTGGTGAAGATATCTCAATATTTATTCAAGTTGTCGTGTTAACGGACGGACGGACATGGCTCAATCAAATTTTTTTTCGATACTGATGATTTTGATATATGGAAGTCTATATCTATCTCTATTCCTTTATACCTGTACAACCAACCGTTATCCAATCAAAGTTAATATACTCTGTATGCAAAGCACGCTGGGTATAAAAATAAGAACCCAAGCTGTCGATATTATAACTGGGTAAAATCTTGTTAGCACCGAACTTGTACTTATTTGGCAATTTAGGTCTAGCTCCGAACCAGAAATATGTATCACTAGTTACTGACTGAGAGGATTTCAGGGAACCGCCAGGCTCCGTTTGGAATCGGCATAAAATATGGGACATATATGTTCTATGGTCTTCCAATTTGTAGGGAAAGTCAAAAGGGAGCAAGTCGCAAATTCGAAGAGAAGTTCGGCTTAAATCATAGTGGAAATAAATCGCGCCAAGCACTATTTATTATCTTTTTTCATTTTAATTTTTTATGGTTAATGCGTCAAGCGTAATACAAATTCTAAATCAGTTGAGCAAATAGCTTTTGTTCTGCCAAAATAACAAATTCAAGGTTGTTATGTTTATTCCAGCAAAATGAAATTAGTGCGTGTATTCTATTCTTTTTCAAAGGAAAATTTAATTGTGCTTATTTGTTCGTTTCTATATTTGTTAAATTGAATTGTGTTATTAACTTCACATAGGTTAAGTGATACGTGTACAATATGACCGTATTTTTAACCCTTTCACGCATATTTCATATTTCTTTATTCAGTTTATGATTCACAATAATCTCACAGACTAGATTAACAAAAACTTCTTATATATAAGTAAAACGTGTTAAAAAATTAACATAATATAGAGAATAACACATCTTTAAAACAAAAGCGTGATACCGAAAAATCAATACATTGATCATTGTTTAATGAGTTGATGGCAATTAGAGCGCGTGTGATCGGCCCATTTAGAGCATAATTAGACTTAAACTGGTCAATAGAAAACATGTTATGTTGCCGCAAATTCCGTGATGGAACATAAAAGTTCAAAGACACCAACGGCATGAAACATTCGATATTGCCATTAATGATGCCGTAGATAAATATTATCGATGGGATAACCCTTCTACTCTCTAACGTATCCAGATTTATTAGCCTACATCTTGAGATATATGAGGGGAGAGGAAAATCTTATATCAGACTAGTAGATCCGGCAGACATTGTTCTGCCCTAAATTTGGTCTATATGCATACATTTTAATAAGCTTTCCGTCTTTTTCTCTTCATCTACCTCTATCTTCGTCTCACTCTATCTCTTTCTCAGTCTCCTTTTCCTTCCCTCTATTCTCTTCTCTCAAGTTCTCCTCATTCTTCTTTATACCTAATTGTCAGTCCCAGAGGGTGGTATGTATTTTGTTCCAGTCCCATCCCGAGTCCCCGTCCCACTCCGAGTCTCAATCCCAGTCCTAGTCCTAATCGCAGTCCCAGTCCGCCTCTGGTCTACGTCCCGGCAAAAAGGATCGTAAATAATAATATAGGCAAATTTATATACCAAATTTCAAGCAAATCGAATAGGACGTATGTAAATAGTTATGTGGGTATTATTAATTCATGTCTTTATTTCGGCTTCGCTTGCATATTTATCAGTTTTGCCGTGTTGATGCGACTAAATCGAATATCACAATGAAAATTACTTTAAAGCTCTCAGAAACAGCTTTCACTTGATATCCATATTACACACACATTCTAGGGGTATCCGCGTCCATAATATAAAAACACATGCTAGTAGGATCCTGATCCACGATTTGCTCTATACATATCTTGAGAACCTAGTCACAAACAGGTATGAAAATTACCAGATACTGAAGCACTAATCAACTGCTTTCATTTGTTATCCACTACTACTTTATCTACTTTACTGAAGCTTTTCAGTGAATATGCATCTCCCATGCATCAGCTGCCGTTTGGAATCGGCATAAAACATATATGTCCCGTCTGCCAATTTGTAGGGAAAATCAAAAGGGAGCAAGACGCATATTCGAAGAGAAGCTCGGCCTAATCTTAGTGGAAATAAATCGCGCCAAGCAATATTTATTATCTTTTTTCTTTTTAATTTTTTATGGTTAATGCGTCAATCGTATAACAAACTTTAAATCAGTTAAACAAATAAATAGCTTTTGTTCTACCAAAATAACAAATTCAAGGTTGTTTTATGTTTATTCCAGCAAAATGAAATTAGTGCGTATCTATCTATCTTTTATATATATAAAGTTAAAATTATGAATGTTTGTATGTAGGTATACATCGGGTTGCATCCTACAGGGATCGGCCCATCACAACTAAATTTGAATCACCCACTAGAAACCTTCCAAAGATGGTCATAGACTAAACATAACTTCAATAAAAACAAGTAAGGAAGGCTAAGTTCGGGTGTAACCGAACATTACATACTCAGTTGAGAGCTATGGAGACAAAATAAGGGAAAATCACGTCGTAGTAAAATGAACCGAGGGAAACCCTGGAATGTGTTTATATGACATGTGTATCAAATGGAAGGTATTAAAGAGTATTTTAAGAGGGAGTGGGCCATAGTTCTATAGATAGACGCCATTTAGGGATATCGCCATAACGGTGGACCAGGGGTGATTCTAGAATTTGTTTGTACGATATGGTTATCAAACGAAAGGTGATAATGAGTATTTTAAAAGGGAGTGGGCCTTAGTTCTATAGGTGGACGCCTTTTCGAGATATCGCCATAAAGGTGGACCAGGGGTGACTCTTTAATGTGTTTGTACGATATTGGTATCAAATTAAAGGTATTAATGAGGGTTTTGAAAGGGAGTGGTGGCAGTTGTATATGTGAAGGCGTTTTCGAGATATCGACCAAAATGTGGGCCAGGGTGCCCAGAACATCATCTGTTGGGTACCGATAATTTATTTATATATGTAATACCACGAACAGTTATACTTCCAAGATTCCAAGGGCCTTTGATTTTGCCCTGCAAAACTTTCTCATTTTCTTCTACTTAATATGGTAGGTGTCACAACCATTTTATAAAGTTTTTTCTAAAGTTATATTTTGCGTCAATAGACCAATCCAATTACCATGTTTCATCCCTTTTTTCGTATTTGGTATATTATTATGGCATTTTTTTCATTTTTAGTAATTTTCGATATCGAAAAAGTGGGCGTGGTAATAGTCGGATTTCGGCTATTTTTTACACCAATATAAAGCGAGTCCGGATAAGTACGTGAACTGACCTTGGTAAAGATATATCGATTTTTGCTCAAGTTATCGTGTTAACCGCCATGCGGAAGGACAGACGGTCGACTGTGTATACAAACTGGGCGTGGCTTCAACCGATTTCGCCCTTTTTCACAGAAAACAGTTATCGTCCTAGAATCTAAGCCTCTACCAAATTTCACAAGGATTGGTAATGTTTTGTTCGACATATGGCATTAAAAGTATCCTAGACAAATTAAATGAAAAAGCTCGGAGCCACGCCCATTTTGAAAATTTGTTTAATTTTTGTATTTTGTTGCACCATATCATTACTGGAGTTGAATGTTGACATAATTTACTTATATACTGTAAAGATATTAAATTTTTTGTTAAAATTTTACTTAAAAAAAATTTTTTTTTTAAAGTGGGCGTTGTCCTTCTCCGATTTTGCTAATTTTTATTAAGCGTACATATAGTAATAGGAGTAACGTTCTTGCCAAATTTCATCATGATATCTTCAACGACTGCCAAATTACAGCTTGCAAAATTTTAAATTACCTTCTTTTAAAAGTGGGAGGAGCCACGCCCATTGTCCAGAATTTTACTAATGTTCTATTCTGCGTCATAAGTTCAACTCACCTACCCAGTTGCATCGCTTAATCTGTCTTTGGTAATGAATTATTGCACTTTTTCTGTTTTTCGAAATTTTCGATATCGAAAAAGTGGCCGTGGTTATAGTCCGATATCGTTCATTTTACACAGCGATCTGAGATGAGTGCTCAGGAACCTACATACCAAATTACATCAAGATACCTCAAAATTTACTCAAGTTATCGTGTTAACGGACGGACGGACGGACGGACATGGCTCAATCATTTTTTTTCGATCCTGATAATTTTGATATATGGAAGTCTATATCTATCTCGATTCCTTTATACCTGTACAACCAACCGTTATCCAATCAAAGTTAGTATACTCTGTGAGCTCTGCTCAACTGAGTATAAAAAGAGGGTGGCACATACCATACAAACGGAATGTTTGATACAGCATAACTCTGGAAGTATTCATGCAAGAACATTGAAATCCAGTAAAGAGTTAAATTGGATCAATCCATAACACCACTAAGAAAATAAGGGGTGAGTAAGAAGGGGCGTGGCACCTCCCATACAAATGGAATAATGAATGTTGGTATAGAGCTATATGACGTAAAGTTCTAACAGCACCAGTAATATATGGAATTGAAAAAAACAAGACAAATGGGACTTTCAGAACTATGGCTGCCTTAAAAACTTAGGTTATTTCAACACGTAAAGTTTGATTGCAGAGTTGGGTTTGGCTGTTATTCCTTTAGTAATCTTTTAAGTTATCTTTAGGGTTGGTATTTTTTGATACGCATGGAGGAACCACAAAAAAGCATTTCTGTTTAATTTAACTTACGGCCACCGTGGTGTGATGGTAGCGTGCTCCGCCTATCACACCGTATGCCCTGGGTTCAACTCCCGGGCAAAGCAACATCAAAATTTTAGAAATAAGGTTTTTCAATTAGAAGAAAATTTTTCTAAGCGGGCTCGCCCCTCGGCAGTGTTTGGCAAGCGCTCCGGGTGTATTTCTGCCATGAAAAGCTCTCAGTGAAAACTCATCTGCCTTGCAGATGCCGTTCGGAGTCGGCATAAAACATGTAGGTCCCGTCCGGCCAATTTGTAGGGAAAATCAAAAGGAGCACGACGCAAATTGGAAGAGAAGCTCGGCCTTAGATCTCTTCGGAGGTTATCGCGCCTTACATTTATTATTTTTTTTTTTGATGTAATTTTAAGGTGTAGTGATCATCCCAAAGGTGGTGCTTTCCTGTTACTTGCTGGGACAGCCGCATTTGAAGTAAGCAGCAGCTTTTTTTTTTTTTACCTCGGACGTTGTGGCAGCGCACTACCCTCAAGTGGCCCGATGAAACCAGGCTAATCCTGTTTTTTTTTTTTTTTTAATTCATACATACTTGTTTTGTTTTTTTTTTTTTACTTTTTTTTTGTGTATCCTAATTCTTATTTATGTGTCACTTATAATTTTTTTGTTACCGAGTCTTTGAGAGGCAGTGGCTTCTTAAGCGCCGAGATCTAAAACCGCTCAGCTACAGAGAAACTCATCAGCTGAGAAATATAGATTCACAAAATACAATAGACTAAAAGTATAAATATAATTTTTTAATTGTTAAGAGAAGATAGAGCCGTCTTTTTTATGGCAAAGAGCGAGTCCGAATCATCAATTATTCTCGAGTGAGAGTTATAATCTTCACACAAACATAGAAAAGGTTCGTGTAGTTGGAAATTGCTTCTGCATTGTTTAAGAATTATTGGTTTATAATGCCTTGAAACTCGGCATGGAACATTCAAGTTTACTTCGTTCAATAGAAATGGGCTTTAAATCGATCCATTTAAAAGTCTAGCCATAAATAGTACACCTAGCATTTCTCTACGACTTGCAAAGGTAGGAAGATTTATTAGTTTTAATCGATTAGTGTAAGGAGGAAGATTATACGGAGAGTCCCATTAAAAATTTCTAAAGGCGAAAAGTAAAAATTGTTTTTGAATTGATTCTAGTCTATCCACATGAACTTGATAACGCGGATTCCAAATTATCGATCCATATTCTAATATCGGCCTCACCAATGATGTAAAAAGGGTTTTTGTAACGTAAGGATCACTAAACTCCTTTGCCCATCTTTTCACAAATGACTGTGGCATTAATATGAGGGTTGAAACTAAGTTTGTAATTCATTGTAACTCCCAAGTCGACAAAAACATCAACGCTTTCCAGAGTTTGGCCATTAATTGTGTAGGAAGCTGGCTGTATGTTCCCACGTGAAAAACACATGGATTTACATTTTTCTATGTTGAGAGGCATAAAATTCGCATTACACCAAGTAACTAAACGAGATAAATCTGCCTGGAGTACAGAACGTTCTTCAACCGACGCGTATGACTTAAAAAGTTTTACGTCGTCGGCATACATTAAAATTTTAGAATATTTTATAGTTGTGGAAACATCGTTTATAAAGATCAAAAACAGAATAGTACCGAGATGGCTGCCCTGAGGCACACCGGAGGGAACATCGATGACATTCGAACAATTTTTTTTAAAAATGACTCTTTGAGTTCTACCGCAAAGATAGGAGGAGATCCAGCGAGTTAGGCCAGGTTGAAAACCAAGCAATTCGAGTTTATAAACAAGTAATGAGTGGCGTACTTTGTCGAATGCTTTGCTGAAATCAGTTTATATAACGTCGGTATGATGATTGTTTCTAAACCCATTAAAGACGTGAGTTGTAAATTCAAGCAAATTGGTTGTGGTTGATTTGGCTCTACAAAAGCCATACTGAGAACTATCTATCAATGTAGAAATCGAAAATGTAAGGTGATTAGTAACGATTGCTTCGAATAGCTTAGGGATAGCGGAGAGCTTTGCTATTCCACGATAGTTTTCAATAGACGACTTGCTTCCTTTTTTATGGAGTGGGATAAGAAAAGATTCCTTCCAAGCCGTCGGGAAAATGCCATCTTTTAAAGAGAGGTTAAACAGATCAGTAAGGGGCTGGTAAAAGTATTCCGCACATTTTTTAAGAAAACATGTTGGGATCAAATCGGGACCGTATTTGAAGGATTCTTTTAGGGTCTTTAGATGTAGTAGAACATCTTCAGGCAGCAAATGTAGGGCATATATTGAGTTACTAGAATGGAGCTCATACGGATAATTTGTAGGTGATGAATCAACCACAGCAGAGTAATTAGAGTGAAAGAATTGAGCGAAGAAGTTTGCAATCTCTTGATCGTCGCTGGAAATGCTATTTCTAAACTTCATGGCAGAAGGAAATCCGTTAGTTCTGCGTTTAGAATTTACGAAATCATAAAAAGACTTCGGGTGGCAAATAATGTTTCTTTTAATTTTACATATGTAAGCTTTATAACACTTTTTATTAAGTTCAAAATACTTATGACGGAAAATAGCGTACTGTGTATAATGAGAATGTAAACCGGTTCTCTTATATAATTTGAATAAACGTGATTTCTTATTTTTAAAGCTTTTAAATCTTTAGTAAACCAGGCTTGCACTGGTTCAATGTACGAGCATTTGCGTTTGGGCACATGTTTTTCAAATAAAGTATAAATGGTTTTATTAAAATGTAAAACGTTTTCCTCTACATCCTCTTTATATCGAGGCCAAGTTATCTCAGAAAGCTCTTTATTTAAATTGTTGAAATAAGTTTTGGAAAAATCAAAGCATCTGGTAGAGACACATGTTTTGTTAGTGCAGCCGACTTCGTTGCTTATGATTTCGTAAGTTATCTCAAGAGAAGGATGGTAAGCGTCTTCTGGCAAAACAAGAGGTTCACACCGATTTATAGAGAATTTAGATATGTCGTCAACAAATGCCAAGTCTAAGAATTTTCCATACTTATTTGGAAAGAAGTTGATCTGATTAAGGCAAAGATCAGTAATTCCATCCAAAAAGTCATTGTTATGCATCTTGGATGATACGGGGACAATATTGTGATCAACGGTATTCCAAGATATATGTGGCAGGTTAAAGTCGCCTAAAACAATCATTGAGTCCGTGGACTTTATCATCGAATTGACTGGTGTTAACAGTGAAATATGGTGCATATACACTGATAGATCAGAAGACGGTGGAATAAAGTAAACGGCTAAGTAAATGTTACCCCGGTCTAGTAAGATTCGGATGCATTTAAACTCGATGGAATCAACTTCGGCTAAATTAACATCTTCAGATGGAATTGAAGAATGTACAGCTAGCAAGACACCACCTCCGGTCCTATTTAAGCGATCATTTCTATAGGTCTGATACTCACCACAAAAAATTTCGGAATTTAAAACATTGGGTTTCAGCCATGTTTCGGTAAAAGCAATAATATTATAGTTACAGTGAATGGTTTTCAAATATAAGTCAGTTAATTTAGTATTTAAGCCTCTAACGTTTTGATAGTAAATGCTTAAGCAAGATATTAAATTAAGTTTTTTGGATCGGAACTTTGAGGAGGAATTTTTGCTACATTTTGAGTAATCTCAATAGTCTTGTGCACAAATTCGCGAACAAAAGCCCCTGGCGGCCAAAATTCGCTGTCCAAAAGTTTATCAAAATCTTCTGAGTAGACATCAATTCTAAATGAAGAAATGTTCCTTTCGTAATTAAATTTAAATTTTCTTAAAGTCATGCCGTCAGCCTTAATTTTTGAAGTGACATAAGACTTGATATCCTCAACGGAAGTGTCTTTGTCAAAGCGAGATATAAAAATCGATTTTTTGACGGGACTACAACCAGCTTCTTAGCCGGTGCTACTGAATAAGAAGTCACAGATTGAGAAGTTACAGTTTCAGAAGTTACAGTTTGAGGCTCTAAGGTTTTTTCCGCGGCCTTGGAAGTGGATGGAACCACAGCTTGCGGATTAGGGGAAGCCAAGTCTATGAGCTCCACTTGCGGAAGATTAATGTTCTGAGCAGGATTAAGATTCATAGCATTAGGTGAGTCTTCAGAATGTTTTTGATTATTATCGCGGTTGTCTTTATTTCTATTTAAACAATGCGGTAACTCATCCAAACACTTGAAGGATTTGAACAAGCTATCGTATTGATTGAACTTTTCCGTGATTATGGAAAACTCTTTAGCAATATCAGAAAACGCATTTCGTGTTTGTCTAAACAGTTTAAATAGGTCAAACTCAGCTGATCTGCATTTAATGCATGACCAACGTACTCCCTTCTCCCCATCATTGACAGTGTCAACAACTCTAGCTATCAGTCCCGCGCACTTTCCATGGGCGAGCCCATCGCAAAGCCAGCAAGAGACAAAACGTTCGGATTCGCTTTTTACCTGACAGTTTTTGAAAATGCAAGTCATTTTTTATAGAAAGGTTAAAAGAAACTAGTATAAGAATATAGAAATGGTAGAGATATGTTTGTAAATTACAAAGAAAAAACAGTTGAAATAGCACTGAGAATGAGAGGGTTATATATAATAATAATAATAATAATAATAAACCCAACGGATTAATACCCTCCAAAGCCCGCCCAACCGACACGAGGGGCGCATCCGCATGACGCACGGATTTGTTTTTGTTTTTGCCGAGTTGTTGATAGGCGGAGGTTTGTTAAGCGTCGAGATCTAAAACTGCTCAGCTACAGAATAAAAATCATCAGCTGAGTATTATATACATAACAGTAGAAAATTATACATATAGTAAATTGTTAAATAAGTTAAGGATTTAGCATATAAAGATTTTTATTTTTTATTTTTATTTTTATTTTGTTACGAGTTAAGATAGGATAGGACAGTTTTCCTTATAGTAAAAAGTGAATCCGTTATATCAAATGAATTCGAGTGAGAGTTAAAATCATAACACAAACACCGGAAAGGTTCATTTAATTCGAAGTTAGTTCTACACTGCCTCAAATAAGAGGTTTGTAATGTCTTGACGCTCGTGATGGGATATTGAAGTTTACTTCGTTCAAAAGAAAGGGGCTAGAAATTAGTTCATTCAGTAGTTTAGCCATAAATAATACTCCTAGCATTTCTCTACGGCTAGCGAGAGTTGGAAGATTGATAAGCCTTAACCGACTAGTATAAGGTGGAAGATTATATGCAGAGTCCCAATGAAAATTCCTTAAAGAAAAAAGTAAAAATTGCTTCTGTATTGACTCAAGCCTATCTGCATGAACTTGATATCGCGGATTCCAGACTACTGATCCGTATTCTAGTATCGGCCTAACCAATGTGGTAAAAAGGTCTTTGGTTACATAAGGGTCACTAAATTCTTTAGACCATCTCTTCACGAATGATAGAACACCTCTAGCCTTATTGACAGTAGTCATAATATGAAGGTTGAAACTAAGTTTAGCATCCATCGTAACTCCCAAGTCAACAAAATAATTTACTGATGCAAGACAAAAATTATCAATTACGTAAGAGGCTGCTGGCAAAGATCTCCGAGAGAAGCACATGAACTTACATTTATTGATGTTCAGCGGCATTGAATTCGCGTTGCACCAAGCAACTAAGCAGTTTAAATCCGCTTGAACCAATGGACGTTCTTCAATAGACTCATAAGACCTAAAAAGTTTTACATCATCAGCATACATTAAAATTTTGGAATATTTTATTATGGTACAAATATCATTAATAAATAGCAAGAACAGAATTGGACCGAGATGACTGCCCTGTGGGACGCCAGAGGGAACATTAATGACCTCTGAAAGAGTATTTTTAAAAATTACTTGTTGCGTTCTACCGCAGAGATAAGAAGATATCCACTGAGTGAGACCTGGTTGGAAACCAAGTCGATCTAGCTTGTGGATAAGCAATGAATGGGAAACTTTGTCAAATGCTTTACTGAAATCAGTGTAAATAACATCGGTGTGAAGATTTTCTCTAAATCCATTAGAAACATGCGTTGTGAATTCAAGTAGGTTGGTAATGGTAGATTTGCCTCTACAGAATCCATGTTGAGAGTTTGCAATCAATGCAGAAATGGAAAATGTTAGCTGATTAGTAACAATGGCTTCAAACACCTTTGGGATGGCAGACAATTTTGCAATTCCTCGATAATTTTCTACACATGACCTACTGCCGTTTTTGTGGAGGGGTATTAGAAAAGATTCCTTCCAAGCAAAAGGAAAAACTCCATGTTTTAGGGACATGTTGAATAAATCAGTTAGGGGCAGATAAATGTGTTCTGCACATCTTTTCAGAAAACATGTGGGAATTAGATCAGGACCGTATTTATAAGATTCCTTCAAAGAAGTTAAATATGTAAGAACCTCTTCTGGAGATATTGATGGAATATTAATTGCGTTAAGTGAGTCAAGTTCATACGGGTATTCACTAGACAAAGAAATTAATTCAGCGGAATAGTTAGATTTGAAAAATTGTGCAAATAAATTAGCAATAACTTGATCGTCGCTAGAGAAATCATCACGGTATTTCATACCAGAAGGAAAGCCTTTAACCCTACGTTTAGAGTTCACGAAATTATAGAAAGCTTTCGGATTGCAAGTTATTTTCTTTTTCATGGCACAGAGATAGGTATTGTAACACTTTTTATTTAATTCAAAATATTTATGACGCAATATAGAGTACTTCAAGTAGTCGGAGTGTGACCCCGTCTTCTTGTACAGCTTGAAGGAACGCGTTTTTTTGTTTTTTTAAAGATTTCAGTTCTTTGGTGTACCATATTTGGACTAGCTCAGTGAAAACACGTTTACGCTTAGGTACATGTCTGTCCAGAATAGCGTGAATGACGGCGTTGAAGTCAGAAACGTTTTTTGTCAATATCTGCACCGTATTTGGGCCAAACTATTGTAGATAAAATTTGGTTGAGTTTATTAAAATTAGCCTTCGCGAATTCGAATCTAAAACTTGAGTCGGTTTCTGTGGTAGTGCAACTCCGAGAACTTTCTTCCAATTCGTAAACTATTTCCAGCGAAGGATGGTAAGGATCCTCAGGTACAGTAAGAGGTTCACCCCTCCTAAGAATGGATTTTGAAGTATCATCAACAAATACCAGATCAAGTATCCTCCCGTACATGTTTGGAACTATATTTATCTGTCTTAGGCAAAGTTCAGTTATTTCTGCTAAAAAGTCGATGCTGGAGAATTTTGAAGAAACCGGTACAATACCATGGTCGGATGTGGTCCATGCAAAAAAAAACAAGCAACTCTGAAAGTTTGGGAGCTTAGCGGTAGCTAGCAGTTTTAGAGTCACTGTCACTTGACACCTAAAAAGCGACGCAAACAGCTGCGAAGACAGTAAATTGCGAGAAAAACAAAAAGTGTGCGCACAAAAACAATTGCAAGGTGAAAAGGTGCCAATCAAAAATTGCAACAAAAACACAAATGCACAATGGCTCGGCAAACACAAAATGAATAATAAGAAATTGATTAAAACTTTAAAAATTCAGAAAATCTTAACTTTTCAAAGCAAACCAATTGTATTAAAATGAACTCTAGGTTTTCGCACTTATTTTTGTCACAAACTAGTATTACAATTTAGATATTATAATTTAAAACTCGCAAAATAAACACAGCAAAATAAAATGCAACTTCACAGCTATAATGACGTTTGCACACAACAACTTCTTGAAATTAATTATGGCAAAATTCCTATTTCTTTACTAGCAGATTTGATTTCTTTTCTTGCAAGTTTTTGAGAAATTATGACATAACCTGAAGCTTTAATATCTAATGTTTCTTCCAAATATTGAACCTATCTTTACAAACTATAAATTGCTTTGAGAAAAGGCATTTTATGCACCTTAAAATGAGGATGTTAATATCACTAGAACCAAGACAACTTATCACTCTATTAGCACAGTCGTAGAAGAGTCCCAACCTGTGCATATCCGATTGAGTTTATTAGCTCTTTTGAGCCATCAGAAATTTCTTCAAATCAACTGGTCCTTAAAAAGGGCCCATAATATCATAATATTTATGTTTCGTTATTTCGATTCTCCACGCTTATGCAGCGGGACAAGGCTTTTCATCACAAAACTTTTACGGATGTCATTGAAGCAATTCATTTTATCGGAAAATTTCGATAACAAAAAAGTTTAAAACCAAGGATTCCATTGATACCGATGGGTTTGTCTTTTCAATTTTAAATGCCTCAAATTTCCTATCCCTATCAATGAAGCTCAAGGACGATCATTAGATGCGAATCAAGAGATTGATGAGCGCAACAAAAACCTACGCCAGGGGAATTCTGTTACAAATATGATTATATCGCACAACCACAGTCATTAGCTATAGCAGAAGTCAATCTTACCAACTCATGTTTTACCCATGGCCAGTTACGCGTAGCTTGCATATTTTTATAGAAACGTGTGGTAAAACCCACGCACCTAAGCTAGTTTTCTATTATTTTTCAAAAGAAAATCTAATTGTGCTTATTTGTTCGTTTCTATATTTGTACAGTTGAATTGTGGTATTAACTTCACATAGGTTAAGTGATACGTGTACAATATGACCGTATTTTTAACCCTTTCACGCATATTTCATATTTCTTTATTCAGTCTATGATTTACAATAATCTTACAGACTAGATTAACAAAAATTTCTTATATATAAGTAAAAAGTGTTAAAAAATTAACATAATATAGAGAATAACACATTCTTAAAACAAAAGCGTGATACCGAAAAATCAATACATTGATCATTGTTTAATGAGTTGATGGCAATTAGAGCGCGTGTGATCGGCCCATTTAGAGCATAATTAGACTTAAACTGGTCAATAGAAAACATGTTATGTTGCCGCAAATTCCGTGATGGAACATAAAAGTTCAAAGACACCAACGGCCATTAATGATGCCGTAGATAAATATTATCGATGAGATAACCCTTCTACTCTCTAACGTATCGAGATTTATTAGCCTACACCTTGAGATATATGAGGGGAGAGGCAAATCAAATCTTATATCAGATAAACAGTATTTCATAAATATTTCTTGTACACGTTCAATTCTTTTGTTATGTACGTCATAATAGGGACTCCATATTATGGAACCATATTCAAGCCTAGATTGTACAAAGGCATTGTACAATAGCTTTTTATACACAGCTGAGCAGAGCTCACAGAGTATATTAATTTTGTTAGCATAACGGTAATCCGTAACGGCATAAACTAATCGAGATAGATATAGACTTCTATATATCAAAACGATCTGGGCGAAAAAAGAAATTCATTTATCCATGTCCGTCCGTCTGCCCGTTAACACGATAACTTTAGTAAATTTTGAGGTATCTTAATGAAATTGGGTATGTAAGTTATTGGCTACTCATCTCAGATCGCTATTTAAAATGAGCGAAATTGGACTATAACCACGCCCACTTTTTCGATATCATGGATCATGGTACCGCGACAATGCAATATTAAACAAGTAAGGAAGTCTAATTTCGGTTGGAACCGAACATTACATACCCAGCTGTACACTTTAAATGCTGTTGTTGTTTGTTTTGTGTGCTTAATAGTGTTACAAAGCAGCGCAATAATACATATATGTACATATGGTTCTATTCTGAACAAATTTTCGTTTAAAAGAAGTAAAAAGCTTACAGAGGCTAACACCAATGACCTTGAGCGGGTAATAATGCAGTTCGCCTTCAAATATGGGGATTTCCCTACTGTTTATTTTAAAATTAAGATATAACAGAACAATAAACATAAACACACAAGTGACATTGTACTAAAAAGCGTTATTACAAACAAGTAAGGAAGGCTAAGTTCAGTTGTAAACGAACATTACATACTCAGCTGAGAGCTTTGGAGACAAAATACGGGGCAAATCACCATGTAGGAAAATGAACCTAGGGTAACCCTGGAATGTGTTTGTATGACATGGGTATCAAATGGAAGGTGTTAATGAGTATTTTAAAAGGGAGTGGGCCATAGTTCCATAGGTGGACGCCATTTCGGGATATCGCCATAACGGTGGACCAGGGCTGACTCTAGAATGTGTTTGTACACTATGGGTATCAAACGAAAGATGTTAATGACTATTTAAAAGGGCGTGGGGCTTAGTTCTATAGGTGGACGCCTTAAAGGTGGACTAGGGGTGACTCTCGACTTTGTTTGTACGATGTGGGTATCAAATGAAAGGTGTTAATGAGTATTTTAAAAGGGAGTGGGCCTTAGTTCTATAGGTGGACCAGGGGTGACTCTAGAATGTGTTTCTACAATATGGGTATCAAACGAAAGGTGCTAATGAGTATTTTAAAAGGGCGTGGGGCTTAGTTCTATAGGTGGACGCCTTTTCGAGATATCGCCATAAAGGTGGACCAGGGGTGACTCTAGACTTTGTTTGTACGATATGGGTATCAAATGAAAGGTGTTAATGAGTATTTTAAAAGGGAGTGGGCCTTAGTTCTATAGGTGGACGCCTTTTCGAGATATCGCCATAAAGGTGGACCAGGGGTGACTCTAGAATGTGTTGGTGCAATATAGGTATCAAACGAAAGGTGTTAGTGAGTATTTTAAAAGGGAGTGGGCCTTATTTCTATAGGTGGACGCTTTTTCGAAATATCGCCATAAAGGTGGACCAGGGGTGACTCTAGACTTTGTTTGTACGATATGGGTATCAAATTATAGGTATTAATGAAGGTTTTAAAAGGGAGTGGTGGTAGTTGTATAGAAGGCCGCCTTTTCGAGATATCGGCATAAAGGTGGACCAGGGGTGACTCTAGAATGCGTTTGTACAATACGGGTATCAAACGAAAGGTGTTAATGAGTATTTTAAAAGGGAGTGGGCCTTAGTTCTACAGGTGGACGCCTTTTTGAGATATCGCCATAAGGGTGGACCAGGGGTGACTCTAGAATGTGGTTGTACACTATGGGTATCAAATGAAAGGTGTTAATGAGTATTTTAAAAGGGAGTGGGCCTTAGTTCTACAGGTGGACGCCTTTTCGAGATATCGCCATAAGGGTGGACCAGGGGTCACTCTAGACTTTGTTTGTACGATATGGGTATCAAATGAAAGGTGTTGATGAGTATTTTAAAAGGGAGTTGGCCTTAGTTCTATAGGTGGACGCCTTTTCGAGATATCGCCATAAAGGTGGACCAGGGGTGACTCTAGAATGTGTTTGTACAATACGGGTATCAAACGAAAGGTGTTAATGAGTATTTTAAAAGGGCGTGGGGCTCAGTTCTATAGGTGGTCGCCTTTTCGAGATATCGCCATAAAGGTGGACAAGGGGTGACTTAGAATATGTTTGTACAATATAGGTATCAACTTAAAGGTATTAATGAGTGTTTTAAAAGGGAGTGGTGGTAGTTGTATATGTGAAGGCGTTTTCCAGATAACAAAAAAAAACAATCCAATTACCATGTTTCACTCCTTTTTTTCGTATTTGGTTAGAATTATGGCAATTTTTTTGGTTTTTGGTAATTTTCGTTATCAAAAAGTGGGCGTGGTCAAAGTCGGATTTCGGCCGTTTTTTATACCAATACAAAGTGAGTTCAGGTAAGTACGTGAACTGATTTTAGTAAAGATATATCGATTTTTGCTCAAGTTATCGTGTTAAAGGCCGAGCGGAAGGACAGACGGTGGACTATGTATAAAAACTGGGCGTGGCTTCAACCGATTTCGCCCTTTTTTACAGGAATAAGTTATAGTCCCAGAAACTAAGTTCCTACCAAATTTCACAAGGATTGGTAAATTTTTGTTCGACTTATGGCCTTAAAAGTATTATAAACAAATTAAATGAAAAAGGGCGGAGCCACGCCCATTTTGAAATTTTCTTTTATTTTTGCATTTTGTTGCACCATATCATTACTGGAGTTGAATGTTGACATAATTTACTTATATACTGTAAAGATATTAAATTTTTTGTTAAAATTTGACTTATAATATCAAGTTACCACTATGCCAGAAATTACAACTGAATGCAAAAAATTATTTGGTAACACCAAGTAAGTTGACTGGGTCATTTAACGAAAAATGAAACAACACGGCACACTTATCCCAGTGACATTGGACTGACCATCTATAATTAAGCATAAAATTATATACGCTCACTTAAAAGGCCGATGGTGTAGTATCGCGTGGAACTCACCTCACTTCAAACACGCTTAACATTACAAACATACGTTCATTGACCCAGGTGACTACCATAAGTTCATTCGCGTTCACCAAGTCACCTAATGCATTAATGCGTCATACCCAAATTGCTCAAGTAGGAATATATGTTAGTCAATATAATAATTCGCTAACAAAGCATTCCTCACTATTGAGTCATGCACCTCTAGTATGTAATTATTAATGTAATACTGTTTTCACACAGAAACTTAATGATCTCATTTCACCTGCTAATGAAATCGTAAATTTTTTGCTTTCACACAGAAGTAACTGCTCGATTAGTATGAAGGATGAGACAGACAATCATGGCGGAACGATACAAGGTGGGAGCATGGTGACATAGCTACAAACAAAAAAAATTCCATGTACTTGTAAATTCGATGGACAAATGTCAAAATCGTACTGCGCCGGTAGTTGGTGTATCAAATCAAATAAAAAAGGTTATAATCAGCTGTTCGATGCGGCCACCTTGTATCGTTCCGCCATGCAGACAATGACATTTGCTTTTAAAACTAAGAAGCGGAAACGGAAGCGGAACGCTGCCAACACAGTTGCATTGTGCTTTTGACTTCATTAGGCATTCGATTAGCTACTAAGGAAATAATAATAGATTCGAATTTTGTAGGGAAGATTGAGCTCAATAAGCGTCTTAATGTAGAAAATTGCCTTTATTATTCAATAAGCCGTCTGTGTGAAATTAGTATAAGAATGTATATATATTTAGGTTAAGAACTTTTGTATAAATAGGAAACAATTTATTCAATAAAGAAAATTTATGAATCTGATGTCAGCGCTTAAAATCTAAAAGTATACATTGTACAACATTCTATAGCTGGAGCTACCTCTCGATATCTACATTTTACTCGCTCTTGCTCATCCCCTCCAGCTTTGTTATTAAGACCACCCATGCTGTTGAAACCAGTAGGATCAAGATCGCAATGGCGTGCAATGGAACCGGGCTTATCGCATTTGAAGCATTTGATAACTCTTTCACTCCGCTTTTGAGATCCTTTCAGCGCCTCCAATATTGTGTTCACCCAGTCTGGCCTTTCTACATCCACACGGCGTGCTTTGGACGCTGGCTTACACAGAAGCGATGCTGATTCCTGAATCAGAACATGTTATACCGTTTCTGCGAATGTGGGTTTTGGGTTTGGGTATGTCGCTCGCTTCGTTTCCACGTCCCGTATGCCATTTAAAAAGCTCTGGATTTTTACCCTTTCGGTGCATTCCACGGGTGCGTCCGCATTCGCTAAATGTGCCAGCCTTTCAACATCCGACGCAAACTCTTGCAACGTTTCACCAGGCCTCTGGAAGCGATTTAGTAACTCCATTTGGTATATCTGTCTCATACGCTCGGTTCCGTATCATCTCTCTAGAACGCCGACCAATGCTTCATAACAGTTCATTTCGCCCTCTGGAATGGTTTGTAAGATCTCAGCTGCAGGCCCTTTCAACGCCATGAACAGTGCAGCTACTTTATCATCCACATTCAAGTTGTTCACTGCTGACGTCTTCTCATATTGTAACTTAAACACATGGAAAGGAACAGAGCCGTCAGTTTTTACCTTCGTATTGCTTGCTGAAACAATTGGGCGATTTAGTTGCAGCTCGTGTATAGGACCTTTTAAAGCACCTACCTCAGCCTCGATTTTGTTCTCAAACTGCATTATTTATTTATCCTGTGCTTCCACATTCCTTCCGTCTCCATAGCGTCTCGTAGCCGTGCTTGAGTTCGATCTTATTGCCGGTTGTATTCAATCCATAGTTCTCCAACTCCTTTTCAGTTGCTGGATCCTTAATTCACTTAACTTTGCCGTGTCCTTGTTGTCCTGTGGAATTTATTCAACAAATTTCTCTTCTGACACCAATTGTAACGAATTTAGTGCAATTCCGCGTATTTGCAACCTTCTACTAATGTTCGTATCGCTAAATTGTTGAATAAATAATTCCAATATTCAATTATGCAAAATGGTCTTTATTAAAGTACTTCACAATAACACTTCTACTTCTCAACAGATAACGTGCTTAAATCAAACTGATTGCCATGCCTCAGCTGGCGCGGTTTCCTCGTTTGCATATTTCTAGGCGTTTCTAGAATCCACTATTTGTTTACCAGCTATAAACTCACCAGATATAAAAACAGATGCACTATTATAGCTTCTCGCATATCCATATGCGCGTGCATATGTGAGTGATACTTCCATCGATGATTGCCTACTTTTGGGAGTATCTCAGATATATGCATGTGTTTGTGCGTTTCTATCCGCTTGCTTTATTGTTGTTGTGGCTTTATTTACTTAGTTTCAGATTAGTGATGTGAGTATCACTTAGTGTCACTAATATTCGTCACAATATTATCGATGAGATAACCCTTCTACTCTCTAACGAATGCAGATTTATTAGCCTACACCTTGAGATATATGATGGGAGGGGCAAATCAAATATTATATCAGATAAACAGTATTTCATAAATATTTTTTGTACAGGTTCAATCCTTTTGTTATGTACCTCATAATAGGGACTCCATATTATGGAACCATATTCAAGCCTAGATTGTAAAAAAACATTGTACAATAACTTTTTATACTCAGCTGAGCAGAGTTCATAGAGTATATTAATTTTGTTGGCATACCGGTACCCCGTAACGGCATAAATTAATCGAGATAGATATAGACTTCTATATATCAAAACGATCTGGGCGAAAAAAGAAATTCATTTAGCCATGTCCGTCCGTCCGTCTGTCCATAAATACGATAACTTGAGTAAATTTTGAGGTACCTTAATGAAATTTGGTATGTAAGTTCCTGAGCACTCATCTCAGATCCCGATTTAAGACTATAACCACGCCCACTTTTTCGATATCATGGATCATGGTACCACGACAATGCAATATTAAACAAGTAAGCAAGTCTAATTTCGGGTGAAACCGAACATTACATACCCAACTATACACATTAAATGCTGTTGTTGTTTTATTTGTGTGTGTGTTGTGTGTTATTTAAAAGGGGTAGGCCGTAGTTCTACAGGTGGACGCCTTTTCGAGATTTTTTTTTATTTATTTTTTTATTTATTTAAAATTATAGTCGACTCAAAAAAAAAAGCGGTCGACTGCTAAGAATAATAGAATCAATTACAAGAAAAGAACATACATAAATTTACAAGCCGAGAATTAAAGTAAATCATATATAATTATACGCATTACAATTTCGATTATAATATACACAAAGTAACAATGTTATTTAAGAATTTATATAAGTGTGCCCAGTGGGGGCCCTCGTGAGGAGCTCAGAAGGGATCTTACGCGAGGTGCTCAGAAATGAGTCGGATGCCCGGAACTGCATGCAACGAGGTTAATAGTTAATTATTTATTTACTTCGTTTAAAATATCATCCAAACTCAAGAGTATGACAGGGTGTAAAGCAGCAAATGAACATTCGAAGCTAATACAGTTGTACAGGTCATTATATCGTGAGCACCAAATCCGTTTAGGACTATTTCTGGCAAAGTTTTGCCGACAAAGGGATAAATGAATGGGCACAAAGTGTCTAGAAGTCCTAGTAGGAACAGCAAAATTTAGTCTACTGACCAGATCAGGGGAGTCAATCCCACCGATGATCAGCTTATGAATGAACATTACAACAAGTAATATTCGACGAGTTTTGAAGAGCTGGCAAATTAATTAAAAGAAGTTTGTTCCTATATGGTGGAAGATGAGGACTTTAATCCCAGTTGAGGCCTCGTAGTGCAAAAATTAAAAACATTTTCTGTACTGACTCAATTCGATTTATATGGTTTTGAGTGGTTGGGGACCTGACACTTGAACATTACTCGAGAATAGTACGTACAAACGAGGTATAAAGTATTTTGGTGAAATAAGGGTCATCAAACTCTCTAGCCCATCGTTTTATAAATCTTAGTACACCAGTTGCTTTATTTATATTAGTTGGGATATGTAAGATAAAACTTAATTTCGGATCAAAAATTACACCTAGATCACATACAACAGATATGCGCCCCAAAGGGGTGCCATTTAGCATATAAGATGCCAGAAACGGGGAAATGTGATTTGCTTGCATTTAGTGCAATTCAAAAAAATGTAAATTTGCTGAACACCAACTTTAAAAAGAGCCATGATCGGCCTGCAGCTGGTCAAAACTGGATGGATCTGAGGGCAAATATGTGTGACAAAGTTTTACGTCATCAGCATACATTGCAGTTCTAGAGTATAAGATAACCCGTTTTAAGTCATTAATGAACAAGAGTAAGGGACCCAAATGAGAACCCTGTGATAGACCAGAGGTTACATTTATCGACTTCGAACAATTGTTTTTGAACAAATCTCGTTGAGTTCTGTTTTCGAGATAACTTGCAATCGAAATCAAAAGACTCTTAGGAAAACCCAGAAGATCAAGTTTAAGAAGTAAAAGCTCGTGATTAACAGAGTCGAATGCTTTACTAAAGTCAGTGTAAATGACATCTGTTTGTTTACAATCCATAAAACCATCCATAATTAGGGACGCAAATGCGAACATGTTGGTTGTTGTTGATCTCCGACACACAAAACCGCGCTGACAAGGTGATATTAAAGAACTAAACAGATGCTGAAGTTGTCAAGTAATAATCTGTTCAAAAGATTTAGGAATAGCTGAGAGTTTAGCTATGCCCTTGTAGTTCTCTATATTAGACTTACTACCCTTTCTATGCAAAGGTATGATAAACGATTGCTTCTAAATAGATGGGACTAATGCGATAAGTTTACAGCACAGTACTTAAGCACACAACTGGGAACACCATCTGGGCCGGGGAAAATATCGGTTTCAAAGCAAGAAGTCTAGGAAGAACAGTATCATTATCAATGAACGGGTTTAAAATATCATTCGAACTTTTTAAGTTATAAAGATAAATATTCAAAAGGAACACAATGAGATGAGTAGGTAGACTTAAAAAATTCAGCAAATAAATCTGCGATTTCGTGATCAGAATTAGCGCTCTTAGACCCATAGATAAATGAATATGGATAACCAGAAATTTTCCTTTTCCAGTTAACGAAACTATAAAAACATTTCGCGTTGTTAACAAATTGAAGTTTGCAGCAGGATATGTAATTTTAGAGACGATGAAAACTGGATCGAGCAACTAAATATTTTCCAAAACTTTTAAAACGCTTATAGAGTCTTGATTTAATATTATTTATTCTTAATAACTGCCTAGAGAGCCAAGGCGGGTTACTTGCTGTCACACGAGCATAGCGGAGGGGAACACAACTATTAAAGAAGCCATCAAGTGTGCTGTAAAATATTGTGGTTGCTGATTCTACATCGCTGCATGAGTAAAGATTTGACCAGTCATGTGCAGCAATCAGTTCATTTAGCTGAATCAAATTCGTCTTATAAAAGCATCTTGAATTGGTTCGAGATTTCGAAGCATCGAGCATCACAGGTCGAACAAAATCCAGTACAATCTCAAGCGTAGGATGAAGAGGGTCTTCAGCAAGGGATAATGGGGGAATTCGGGTTAGGGTAGTGCCCACAGGGTCGTCTGTAAACACTAGGTCTAAAATCTTGTTTTTGCAGCTTAATATATTGTTAATTTTAACATGAGATGTGTCTAACAGGTAACTAAAAATTCATGCTGAGCAGTAGGAGTCATGACATTAGGTCGATCTAATTTACTGTTAATAAATTGAGATCACCGAGAACTATTAGGTGGTCTTTGTCTCGAAGTTGCGAGTACAAATTACAAATTGCTAAGCTATGACAAGTATAAACATGTATATCGTATCTTGGCGGTATATATTCACAGCTACAAACTCTAAATCAGCTGCGATGTCCAAAAACAATAACTCAGATGTAAGGCTCGAAACCACAGCAATAAAGACACCACCTGCTCTAGCTACCCGATCGCGTCGATACACTACGTAGTTATCTGAGAGAAGCTCGGAGTTAAAATTATCCTCTTTTAACCAGGTTTCAGTAAAGGCTATAACTTGCACAGTAAAAACAAAACTATTGAGAAAAAATGTACCCAATTTCGATCCTAGGCTACGGACATTTTGATAGTTAATAATTACTTCTGCGCTGTTCCCGTAGAGATGTTTAAGTTCTTTTAATCTCTGAAAGGATTTGGCTTTTTAGTGTACAAATGTGCCACTGAATGTTCCGGCAAAAAGAATGATCCAAGACTCTATCAAAATAAGTTTCTGGCACTGATATTTTAAATGAAGATATATCCCTCTTATAACTACAGTTTGAATTTATAAGCACTTATATTTGAAGAATCAGAAATATCTAATTTAGATATTAACTATGTAGTCAACAATGTCATCTACCGTAAGCGATGCATGTAGCCGTGACATGAAAAATTGTCCTACGAGGCGGCAAGGCAGTCAATTTCCTTGGACGCTCAGGAAGTAGTAGCAGCAATGTCATTGTTATGGCATTTTAATTTTCATTAATATTAGCAATTCGCTGTTCGGTATTAGCAGCAGTATTTGCCTTTGACGATTTAGTATTGCAGACTTTAGCAACTACAAGGCATGTACTACCATACAACTTTAGCATATCGGTAAAATTATGCTGATTAAACGGCAGTGGCGAGCAATCAGTACGATCTACAGTAGGAACTGGTACGTCAACTACAAGACGCGCCATTCGCTTCTTCGTTGTACTGACCTGCTCATTTCAGCGGAGTAGGGGCTTCCGTCTTCTTGGACAATGCTAATTGCTGCATAAAGCTCGTACCCATCGCGGACGCTTAGAGGCTCATCAATCTTTTCGAAGAACTTTTTCTCTCGGATACTCTCAGAGGTGCCTTATCTGATGTTGTCTGACTCATGCTTCTGAACCGTATAGCAGGACGGATACGATAAGTGTCTTGTAGAGCATGACCTTTGTTTGACGAAAAACGACTTTTTCAAGCTATGCTCAACCGTAAAGTCAATCTCACAAATGCAGATGGCGCGTCTTCTTTACGTCACCGAAAAAGAGGTTGAGAAAGCCAGCAAACTTGCTAAACCATCAAAAGCTGTGGAACCGGACAGGATTGCCACACCAATGTTTAAAAATCTTGCCAATGAAGGATTTAAATACCTGGCACTTTTATCCTGCCCACTTTCGTAAACCCTGAAAATTTTTAAATGGCGACAGTCCTACCGCTACTAAAGTATGGAAAACCAGCTAGCGTGTTAGACTCATATCGTCCGATATTTTTCCTATCGCCAGTAGCCAAGCCGTGCTACTCCCTTATTGCACCGCAAACCTGGACTTGTGTTAGCATGTCCCTCGAACATTGGAACCTCATCATGAAACAGTACTCATAGCTCAGGACTTATCAAAATCCTTTGACGCAGTCAATCACAGCACGTTACTGCAAGACTTGGAAGAATCTACCCTTCCTCCCAGTCTCAAAAGGGTGGACCACAAATTATCTGTGTATTCGGCAGACATCGGCTCAGTTCAGGAACGTAGTATTAACAAGTAAAGGTGTCCAAGCTCGCGTGTAACCGAACATTATATACTCCGCGTGAGCTTCAATTGTACATTTCATTTCAGATAAATTACTTTTCTACATAACACGTGGCACCGCCCATTTAAAAAAAAAATGTCTCTCCATCTCCTCTTGCCATAAAACTTGATAAGTGAAATATAATTGATTCAGAACTATTTTTCGCTAAGATATAACTTATTATTTTCGTCCAAGACCCTTTTAAAAATCTTTTATATAAAAGTGGGCGTGGTCCTTAACCGATTTCGTTAATTTTTCTTCAAAGCATTCCCTATAGTAAAGGCAACCTCTCTGCCGAATTTTGTTACGATAGGTTTAACGATTTTATCACAAGTGGGCGGTGCTACGCCCATTTAAAAATTTTTTTTCAAACTTTTGTCAAGAGTCAATATCAGTCCACATGTCAAATTTTAATATTCTAGGTGTATTATTTACTAAATAATCAGGTGTTTTGTGTTTTCCAAAATGTTTATACATATAAAAAAGTGGGCGTGGTTATCATCCGATTTCGCTCATTTTCAATACCAATCTATTGGCTGCAGATAAGCTCGTGTACCAAATTTGGTGAAGCTATCTCAATATTTACTCAAGTTATCGTGTTAACGGATGGACGGACATGGCTCAATCAAATTTTTTTTTTCGATACTGATGATTTTCTAGTCTATCTCGATTCCTTTATACCTGTAAAACCAACCCTTATCCAATCAAAGTTAAAATACTCTGTGTGCAAAGCACGCTGAGTATAAAAATAAGACCCCAAGCTGTCGATTTTATAACTGGGTAAAATTTTGTTAGCACCGAACTTGTACTTATTTGGCAATTTAGGCCTAGTTCCGAACCAGAAATATATATCACTAGTTACTGACCGAAAGGATTTCAGAGAACCGGCCACTATTTTTTTTATAACTTTAAGTATAGCCCCTCCAATTTAAAATCGAAATGCAGTTCAATGCACTCACTTTCAGGAAGACCTTTATAATGTACATTTGGACAAAATTTGGTTTGATCATATGTCCAAAATGTTTCAGATTTAGGCTCAAACTTTTTACCGTGTGCCTGCCAAAATCTCAAACCACTTATTGATAATAAGTGCCGCAGTGGTGTGACGGGAGCGTGCTTCGCATACCACACCGAAAATCCTGAGTTCAAGTGCCGACCAAAGCAACATCAAAAATTCAAAACACGTTTTTCAATTGGAAAAAAATATGTACAAGCGCGGTCGCCCCTCGGCAGTGATTTGGCATACACTCCAAACGTATTTCTACTTTACTAAAGCTTTTCAGTGAAAATGCATCTCCCATGCATCAGGTTCCGTTTGGAATCGGCATAAAACATGGGACATATATGTTCTATGGTCTGCCAATGTGTAGGGAAAATCAAAATGGAGCAAGACGCAAATTCGAAGAGAAGTTCGGCTTAAATCATAGTGGAAATAAATCGCGCCAAGCACTATTTATTATCTTTTTTCATTTTAATTTTTTATGGTTAATGCGTCAAGCGTAATACAAATTCTAAATCAGTTGAGCAAATAGCTTTTGTTCTGCCAAAATAACAAATTCAAGGGTTGTCATGTTTATTCCAGCAAAATGAAATTAGTGCGTGTATTCTATTCTTTTTCAAAGGAAAATTTAATTGTGATTATTTGTTCGTTTCTATATTTGTTAAGTTGAATTGTGTTATTAACTTCACATAGGTTAAGTGATACGTGTACAATATGACCGTATTTTTAACCTTTCACACATATTTCATATTTCTTTATTCAGTCTATGACTTACAATAATTTTACAGAATAGATTAACAAAAATTTCTTATATATAAGTAAAAAGTGTTAAAAAATTAACATAATATAGAGAATAACACATTTTTGAAACAAAAGCGTGATACCGAAAAATCAATACAATGATCATTGTTTAATGAGTTGATTGGTGGCAATTAGAGCGCGTGTGATCGTCCCATTTAGAGCATTATTAGACTTAAACTGGTCAATAGAAAACATGTTATGTTGCTGCAAATTCCGTGATAGAGCATTAAGGTTGAAAGACACCAAAAGCATGGCACAATCGATATTGCCATTAATGATGCCGTAGATAAATATTGTAACGAATTTAGTGCAATTCCGCTTATATGCAACCTTCTACTGACGTTCGTATCGCTAAATTTTTAAATAAATAACTCCAATATTCAATTATGCAAAATGGTCTTTATTAAAGTACTTCACAATAACACTTCTACTTCTCAACAGATAGCGTGCTTAAATCAAATTGATTGCCATGCCTCAGCTGGCGCTGCTTTTATACTCTTCGGTTTCCTCGTTTGCATATTTCTAGGCGTTTCTAGAATATACTATTTATTTACCAGCTATAAACTCACCAGCTATAACTACAAATGCACTATTATAGCTTATCGCATAGCCATATTCGCGTGTATATGTGAGTGATACTTCCATCTATGATTGCCTACTTTTGGGAGTATCTCAGATATATGCATGTGTTTGTGCGTTTCTCTCCGCTTCTTGTATGGACATATGTGTAGACTTAATGATTAATTTGTTTACGTGCATACAAGTGTGGCAGCTTGCTTTATTGTTGTTGTGGCTTTATTTACTTAGTTTCAGATTAGTGATATGAGTATCACTTAGTGTCACTAATATTTGTCACACTGCCCTCCACCTAAGTGTGATCGTCCCGATCACACAAATCTCTCGATCTAACCGCAACTAGCCTCTGCAAATGAACCACCCTTCTATTTCGTGGTTTCCCAATTGTTTGTATGCGGTAGATGACATCACTGATCCTCTTCACAACTCTGCACGGGCCTTCCCAAAATTTGGATGGAACACTTTTCCGCCAGTGAGGGTTGTATAACAGTACCAAATCTCCCTCCGAGAAACCATCCGAATTGTTGTTCTTTCAAACCTGTGTTTCATTTTACTACTCATTACCCTGGTTCGTTCCCTCACACTCTACTCTTTGGCCAATGAACTACTTCGTAGAGCTTGCGCTTGACCGATTGGCTTTTCATAATCAGTATCGTTCCGACGCTTCACAGTAGTAGTGCGCCCTATCTTGAAACCACCCTTGCATTCTTTCTGCGAAATTCTTTCCTTCGTTTTAGTGCGTCCATTTGGGTTTGTCAATGCCAGTGTTTCTCTCGCAGGTATCTTTGATCTTGCTTGTTTGGCCCATTCATTCCATCAGCCTTTGCCCGCTTTTCTTTCTTTGACTTTTGTGGTCTCTGTTGAATCTCCCCCCCCCCCCCCCCCCCCCAGCACTCGCTTACTGCTGAACCCTTTCTTCAAACTGAAGTTAAGTAGTGCATAATCCTTCTCTGCAAGTCGATTCTTATGTCACGGTCAACGGTCAACGGTCAACTAAGAAGTCCACTCCCAATATGACTTCATCAACGATCTCCGCCACAACGAATTTGTATAGAATCGTGACGTTTCCAATTAAGACCTCACAGATCACTTCTCCCCGGACTTGGTTATACTCGCCAGTGACCGTACGCAACTTTGCTCCAGGTAAAGGCTTTACTGTCCTGTTGACCAAATCAGATCGAATCAAGGAATGAGATGCGCCCGTATCTACAATCAGTACATGTTCTTTGCCATCCACATCCCCTCTGACTGTAAGACTACTTGATTTCCTTCCAATTTGCTACACAGATATCACAGGACATTCAATAGCTGGAGCTACCTCTCGATATCTACATTTTACTCGCTTTTGCTCATCCCCTCCAGCTTTGTTATTAAGACCACCCATGCTGTTGAAACCACTAGGATCAAGACCGCAATGACGCGCAATGGGACCGGGCTTCTCGCATTTGAAGCATTTGATAACTCTTTCACTCCGCTTTTGCGATCCTTTCAGCGCCACCCTTATTGTGTTCACCCAGTCTGGCCTTTCTACCTCCACACGGCGTGCTTTGAACGCTGGCTTACATAGAAGCGATGCTGTTTCCTGAATCAGAACATGTGGTAACGTTTCTGCGAATGTAGGTTTTGGGTTTGCGTATGTCGCTCGCTTCGTCTCCACGTCCCTTATGCCATTTAAAAAGCTCTGGATTTTTACCCTTTCGGTGTATTCCACGGGTGCGTCCGCATCCGCTAAATGTACCAGCCTTTCAACATCCGACGCAAACTCTTGCAATGTTTCACCAGGCCTCTGGAAGCGGTTCAGTAACTCCATTTGGTATAACTGTCTCATACGCTCGCTTCCGTATCATCTCCCTAGAGCACCGACCAATGCTTCATAACAGATCCGTTCGCCCTCTGGAATGGTTTGTAAGATCTCAGCTGCAGGCCCTTTCAATGCCATGAACAGTGCAGCTACTTTATCATCCGCATTCCAGTTGTTCACTGCTGAGGTCTTCTCAAATTGTAGCTTAAACACATGGAAAGGAACAGAGCTGTCAAAATATGGAGTTTTTACCTTCGTATTGCTTGCTGGAACAACTGGGCGATTTAGTTGCAGCTCTTGTATACGACCTTTTAAAGCACCTACCTCAGCCTCGATTTTGTTCTCAAACTGCATTATTTTTTTATCCTGTGCTTCCAGTTTTGATGTTACCTTCGCTACCTGTCCATCTAATTGCGAAGAGATTTGAGCCACCTGTAATGATAAGCGCTCCTCTTGTGCTTCCATCTTAGATGTTATGCGTGTCTCCTATGATTCCATCTTGGATGTTATTTGCGACGACATTTCTGAAATGCGTGCCTCCTGTGCTTCCATCTTGGATGTTAAACATGTCCCTTGCGATTCCAGTTGGGATGCCATATATGTCTTCTGTTTTACCAGTTGAGATGACACTGTCGATGTTTGAGCGGATATTGCAGCCAAAATCGTGTTCAAGTCTGTGCTGGTAACTGCCTGCTATGCTTCGTTTTTCTCTTCAATTTTTGTTGTTGTCTCGTCCCCATTAGGATGAAAGACAGCATCGTCCACATTGATTCAATAGAGACCACAAAAGTCAAAGGAAGTAAAGCGGACAAAGGTTGATGGAATGAATGGGCCAAACAAAGCAAAATCAAAGATACCTGCGAGAGAAACACTGGCACTGACAAACCCAAATGGGCGCACTATAACGAAGGAAAGAATTTCGCAGAAAGAATGCAAGGGTGGTTTCAAGCCAGGGCACACTACTATTGTGAAGCGTCAGAATGATACTGATTATGCAAAGCCAATCCGTCAAGCGCAAGCTCTATGAAGTAGTTCATTGGCCAAACAACAGAGTGTGAGGGAACGAACCAGGCAGGTTTGAAAGAACAACAATTCGGATGGTATCTCCCTGGTACTGATGGTACTGTTATACAACCCTCACTGGCGGAAAGGTGTTCCATGCAAATTTTGCTGCAGCTGGGAAGGCCCGTGTAAAGATGTGAAGAGGATCAGTGATGTCATCTACCGCATACAAACAATTGGAAAACCACGAATTAGAAAGGTGGTTCATTTGGAGAGGCTAGCAGCGGCTAGATCGAGAGATTTGTGTGATCGGAACGATCAGACTTAGGTGGGGGGCAGTGTGACCAATATTACTGACACTAAGTGATACTCCTATCACTAATCTGAAACTAAGTAAATAAAGCCACAACAACAATAAAGCAAGCTGCCACACTTGTATGTACGTAAACAAATTAATCATTAAGTCTACACATATATTCATACAAGCAGCGGAGAGAAACGCACAAACACATGCATATATCTGAGATACTCCCAAAAGTAGGCAGTCATCGATGGAAGTATCACTCACATATACATGCGAATATGGCTATGTGATAAGCTATAATAGTGCATCTGTGGTTATAGCTGGTGAGTTTATAGCTGGTAAATAAATAGTAAATTCTAGAAACGCCTAGAAATATGCAAACGAGGAAACCGAAGAGTATAAAAGCAGCGCCAGCTGAGGCATGGCTATCAATTTGATTTAAGCACGCTATCTGTTGAGAAGTAGAAGTGTTATTGTGAAGTACTTTAATAAAGACCATTTTGCATAATTGAATATTGGAGTTATTTATTCAAAAAATTAGCGATACGAACGTCAGTAGAAGGTTGCATATAAGCGGAATTGCAGTAAATTCGATTCATTATGTATCTACGGCATCATTAATGGCAATATCGATTGTGCCATGCTTTTGGTGTCTTTGAACTTTAATGCTCTATCACGGAATTTGCGGCAACATAACATGTTTTCTATTGACCAGTTTAAGTCTAATAATGCTCTAAATGGTCGCACGCGCTCTAATTGCCATTAACTCATTAAACAATTGCCATTGTATTGATTTTTCGGTATCACGCTTTTGTTTTAAGGACGTATTATTCTCTATATTGTGTTAATTTTTTAACACTTTTTACTTATATATAAGAAACTTTTGTTAATCTATTCTGTAAAATTATTGTAAGTCATAGACTGAATGAATAAATATGAAATATGCGTGAAAGGGTTAAAAATACGGTCACATTTTATACGTATCATTTAACCTATGTGAAGTTAATACCACAATTCAACTGTACAAATATAGAAACGAACAAATAAGCACAACTAAATTTTCCCTTGAAAAATAATAGAATATACGCACTAATTTCATTTTGCTGGAATAAATATAACAACCTTGAATTTGTTATTTTGGTAGAACAAAAGCTATTTGCTCAACTGATTTAGAATTTGTATTACGCTTGACGCATTAACCATAAAAAATTAAAAAGAGTAAAATAATAAAAATTAGTGCTCCGCGCGATTTATCTCCACGAAGGTTTAGGCCGAAATTTTCTTCGAATTTGCGACTTGCTCCCTTTTGATTTTCCCTACAAATTTGCAGGCGGGACATATATGTTTTGTGCCGGTTCCAAACGGAAGCTGATGCATCGGAGATGCATTTTCACTGAAAAGCTTTAGTAAAGTGGAAATACGCCTGGAGTGTATGCCAAACCACTGCCGAGGGGCAACCGCGATTGGACATATTTTTTCCAATTGAAAAACGTGTTCTGAATTTTTGGTGTTGCTTTGACCGGCACTTGAACTCAGGACCTTCGGTGTGGTATGCGAAGCACGCTCCCACCACACCACGGCGGCCACTTATTATCAATAAGTCGTTTGAGATTTTGGCAGGTACACGGTAAAAAGTTTGAGCCTAAATCTGAAACATTTTGGACATATGATCAAACCAAATTTTGTCCAAATATATATTATAAAGGTCTTCCTGAAAGTGAGTGCATGAGAGTTCCCTGAAATCCTTTCAGTCAGTAACTAGTGATACACATTTCTGGTTGGGAACTAGACCTAAACTGCCAAATAAGTACAAGTTCGGTACTAACAAGATTTTACCCAGTTATAAAATCGACAGCTTGGGTTCTTATTTTTATACTCAGCGTGCTTTGCACACAGAGTATATTAACTTTGATTGGATAACGTTTGGTTGTACAGGTATAAAAGAATCGAGATAGATATAGACTTCCATATATCAAAAACATCAGTATCGAAAAAAAAAATTGATTGAGCCATGTCCGTCCGTCCGTTATAACGATCACTTGAGTAAATATTGAGATATCTTCACCAAATTTGGTACACGAGCTTATCTGGACCCAGAATAGATTGGTATTGAAAATGAGCGAAATCGAATGATAACCACGCCCACTTTTTATATATATAACATTTTGGAAAACACAAAAACCTGATTATTTAGTAAATAATACGCCTAGAATGTTAAAATGTGACATGTGGACTGATGTTGAGACTCTTGATAGAAATCTTAAAAACTTTTTTAAAACGGGCGTGGCACCGCCCACTTATGATAACATCAATTTAACAAATATTATGAATCATAATTCAAAAATCGTTAAACCTATCGTAACAAAATTCGGCAGAGGGGTTGCTTTTACTATAAGGAATGCTTTGAAGAAAAATTAACGAAATCGGTAAAGGACCACGCCCACTTTTATATCAAATATTTTTAAAAGGGTCGTGGACGAAAATAATAAGCTATACTTAGCGAAAAAGCGCTTTGTATCAATAGAATTTTACTTTATAAATTGAATTATAACATTAAATTGGAAAACACTAAAATTTTTTAAAATGGGTGTGGCACCGCCCCTTTTATGAGTAAGCAATTTTCTATGTTTAGGGAGCCATAACTCGAAGAAAAATTAAGATATTGTAATGAAATTGTGTTCACATATTTTCCTTATAGCAGAAAATATTTCTGGTAAAAATGGACGGGATCGGTTAAAGACCACGGCGACTTACTTATAAAACAAGTTTAAAAGGGTCGTGGACTAGAATACTAAGCTATAACTTAGCGAAAAATAGTTTTGAATCAATCATATTTCACTTATCAAGTTTTATGGCAAGAGGAAATGGAGAGAAATTTTTTTTTTAAATGGGCGGTGCCACGTGTTATGTAGAAAAGTAATTTATCTGAAATGAAATGTACAATTGAATCTTCCGCTGGGAATATAATGTTCGGTTACCCCCGAGCTTAGACACCTTTACTTGTTCATATTTAATTTAACAAATATGTTACCTACAAAAAACGGCTACCAGCTTTAATTAACTTCGACTATGAGTATGATTTTTTTGCCCACTGGCTCGGTAGTATCGATAAATGCCCTAATATCGCACTAGAAGCAGCATTTAGAATTAGTACCAAGAAAACAAGTAAGATGTCATTTTAACACTAGTTTGGAACTACCGAAATAGTTCCAATAAACCAACTAGTTCCAAAGTGGAAATATGTATATAGTTCGGAACTATTGAAAAATAATGCAACTCAAACAAAATAGGGCATCGCCATGCTAAAAAAGGGGGGAACGAGTAGAGGTTCCGAATGTACTAGAAACGCATCAGTTTTGAACTAGAGATTTTCCTATAGCCTTGCTCCACCTACGACTGTGTAAAAAATCATTTCATAACAACTTATATGTATAACACAATTTTTTGAAAAAGATTCGATAACTTACATCGCTTTACACAAATAAAATATTATTATTTTTGAATTTTCAGCACCAAATTTAAACTCTTAAGATAAGTTTTAAAACCAGACGTTTCTATTCCAGTTTCCAATTTTAGATTTTTGAAACCTTTTGCTTTTGTTTCAAACCCAGAAGTGACAACAAGTTTCTATTTTTGGATTTTTAGAAACTTTTTTGCTTTTGTTTTAAAACAGTTTTAATATTTTTAACTGATTGTTTAAAGAAGTTTTAAATTGAAATTGAAAAAAATTAAAAAAGACAATATTAAATTGAGAGATTGCCAATTTAGTAGCGCAATGTTTCAAAAATTGTTTAAACCGATTCATGACTAAAAATTCAGGCTCAGATTTCTAACCGTGTACTTGCACCCGAAAATTCAAAAAAAATAAAATCAAGCTTCACCATTAAATATATAAATAGCGCCCACAAAACGTTTCTTGCTTTAGTTACTTTATAGTTAAGGAGCAGCGCAAAACATCAGGGTCTAAAATGAATTTCCACAATCAAATCGTGATCCTGGTTATCGTAGTTAGCGGTCTTTTGACCCATATAAATTCACATGATGACGATCATTTGGTATTTTTATTTTTTAGAAAGGAATATCATTGTGGTGCTTCATTGGTCTCTTGGCGAATAGCGATCACAGCTGCGGCATGCACGCAAAAACGAGATGAATTTTTCATGCGAGTTGCACGTCCTCCAGATTTACAAGAACCATTGCGAAAAGTGAAAGAGGTACATTATCAAACTACTGATTCAGAATGCAAAGATGGCAATAATGATATAGCTGCACTTCAACTAAAGAATCCCTTTATAAGTGATGATGGAGTGAATCCAATAGGACTTTGCGGAAATGAACTTTCGGTGGGCACACATATGAAAGTTAGAGAATGGACTTCAAAACCTTATGAAGGTAATTTTAAAGTCGTAAGACATGACGTAACTATAGTAGATCCAAAGGACTGTGAGGATTACCCCGAAGGACAAAATATGTATTGTGCTAAGGGTGGCGTAGATTTGAGTGAAGGACACTCTGGAGCACCGGCCGTATGGAGTGGACAACTTTGTGCGGTGAGAATATATTTGGTTAAACGAGGAGAACCGAAACTTTATATAAATGTAGGTGATGCACACATTAAGGGTTTCATAACAGGATTGATTAATAGGTTTTCTGCGAATTATTGCTCTACCTCGGCAGAAGGCTCCACTTCAGATTTATTTAATAAACGTCTCAGGTCACGTTAAAATATATTGAATTTAAACTGATATAAGGCGTTCTGGAATAAAATACTAAAGGGAGGTTCCATGAGAAAGTGAACTTTGGTGCGAAGCAAATGTATCTTATAAAACTGGGGATAGTATGTACATACCTACACAAAAAAATAAATTTAACTTTAAACAATTTTCAATCTCTTTTATTGTTTTTAAAATAAAATAGGGATTTAACTTTTTCAGTAAGGTCGAAATAGTATATTCTATCATACGATTTGTTGTGTTTTTTGCTGATATCGTTTGGTGTACTTGTTGGTCCGTCTATTATATTTGCGTTTGATGGTTTGGTACACCTCACAGGTATTTCCGTTCTTTTGGTGTGCTTTCCGTTTGAACATTTTTAGTAATTTTTATAGCCTTATACTTTATCTTGCGTTAATTTTATGAGCTTAACGGCCGTATGTAGGGTAGGAGTGACGGCGAAAGTCGTCATGGTGCGAGGGACGCGACAGGTGCGGAGAGTGCTCCGAAGCAGGTCGCCGCCAGCCGGGAAAGCTCCCGGCGGGTCAAAAGGGCTGATCAGACGGATCAGCGCAGGGGTTTGGTTTCAAACCCCGTAGGTACGGGTAGTTCGGGTAGTGGAGGGGTATCGAAACCGACACCCAATGTAGGCCCATATGGGGCTGTGACAGGGAAAGGCAGAGGTCCGGCGAATGCGACGGACCAGCCCAGTACTAGTAAGGAAGCCCTGTCGCGAGGAAGTTTCCCAACGGGAGCCCTGGGGTCGAAGCCTGCCGGGAAAGGTAGGCCATCGACGCCGCGTAGGAAAGCTCTGGGTGATCGGCGCCTAGCTGAGAAGATCTTGGAGCGCTACGGCGGAAGGGATGCAGCTCAGATGTCTGAGAAGCATTCCCGGACGCTGGAGTGGGCCAGGAGCGTCGTAGCTTGCGACGACCACACACCGGTGTCGAACCATGCGGGTGAGCAGCAGGGTTTGGGGGCTATGAAGCGGCAAAGGTCGGATGAGCGGAATGCCTCAACGACAAAAAGGGCCCGAGGAGGTGGGGACGCAATTTCGTTTAGCGAAATCGCTAAACGTGCAGGCTCCATCACCCTCGGGGTCCTGGATAGGAGTAGGGAGGATGGTGCCATCTCCCGAGAGGAGTGGCCGTGGGTCGCCAGCGCCATATCAGCGGCCTATATGACCGCTGTTATGGAGAGCCCAGGTACGCGGCCATACTTCGAATACTCGGGGTGGTATCATGGTTTTAGACTGATTACTTGTGCTGACGAGCGGTCGGCCTGTATCTTTAAGAAAATAATTTCTTTGGTAGGGGAGGTCTGGAGGGGGGCCAGACTCGAGGCCGTGGAACGGAGGGATCTCCCCCTTCGACCGAGGGCTCGGGTGTGGTTGCCTGCCGGGCCATCTCAGCCGGAGAAAATACTCGAATTAATGCGTTACTGCAACCCGAACCTTCCGACGCATAACTGGAGGGTCCTCAGAGTAGAGGAGGCTGTTGGGCCACGTCGGCAAGTGCTGATTCTGCTAAACGCAGAGTCCACCGGTCCTCTCTCTGACACGAGGGGGGTTATCTCCTATGGCCTCGAGCGTGTGGTTCTCAAAATCTACCACGCCGATTCCAGGGGGGATGGTTCCTCTCCCACAGAGACTGTTCGGGAGGTGGAGGCGTCCGCAGGGGAGCCAGTACCCATGGTTGTGGATGCTGACTCCGCTAATTTGGACAGCGAAAGCACTGTTGACGTCCCGTCAATAGCGGGATCTGTCATCAGTGCTAGTCGTCTGGCTGATAGGGCCGAGGAGGAGCTCCTGGCCTCCGAGGGCGAATCATCGATGGCGGGATCCGTCATCAGTGTAAGTCGTCTGTTGGGGGAGGAGGAGGATCTCCTAGTCTCCGAGGGCGAAGCCGCCAAGGATGGGGTGCAGAAGAAGAAGAGTGGTGTTGATGGAAATCCGTCAAATCAATCTTCAGCATTCTAAGGCGGCTTCCGCAAACTTGTTGCTCTGTTTTGAGCAAGGCGGAGTGGATATTGTCCTTGTCCAGGAGCCGTGGCTGAGTAGTAACGGCGGAAAAATTTCTGGATTAAGGACGGGAAAATTCAACACCTTGGTGCATGGGGAGGCAGGTAGGCCTAGATCCTGTGTGCTTATTAAAAAGGAATTTAAAGCTTTTATTCTCTCTAATTTCAGCAATGCTGACGTAACCACGGTCTGCCTCGAGCGAGGCAGTAGCGAATTGTGGGTGGTCTCAGCGTATATGCCCCATGGGGACGTAACGGGACCACCGCCTGTGATACTGGGCGAAATCACCGCTGAAGCAAGGCGGAGAGGTGTTGGCGTAATCATAGGTGCCGATGCTAATGCACACCATAGCATATGGGGGAGCTCGGATACGAACACCAGAGGTGAGTCTTTATTTACTTTTATTGTAGATGAGGGACTTTGTATATGTAATAGGGGGAATGACCCGACTTTTATTACTGCGGTAAGGGAGGAGGTCCTGGACCTCACCCTGGTTAGCAGAGAACTGGAAGATCGGATATCTGGATGGAGGCTTCTCAACGAGCACTCTTTCTCTGATCACCGATATATTCAGTTCTCGGTGAATGAAGAACGTCCCGGTAAAATATCTTTTAGGAACCCTAAAAGTACCAACTGGGACTTGTATTGTAGGAAGTTGGGAGAGCTATTGCCTGAGGCGCCTATCGTTGGTTCGGACCTGTCCGAATCTGAAATAGACGGTCTGGTGGAAAACTTCACCTTGGCAAGCAATAGCGCCTTTCAACAGTCCTGCCCACTGAAAACTTACAGGGGGAAGGGCAAGCCGCCCTAGTGGTCTGATTCCCTTGACGACCTAAGAGCGTCCAGTAGGCGGCTCTTTAATAGAGCCAGGAGGAGTAAACTACCCTCGGACTGGGAGCTCTATAAGGTGAGTCTGGAGATTTATAAATATGAAATAAGGTTAGCCAAGCGAGATTCATGGCGAAGCTTCTGCGAAAACGTAGAGGGCTGCAATGAATCCGCGAGGCTTAGAAAAATACTCTCTAGGAATCCCGCCCCTCGGGGGTATCTGAGAGATGATGGTGGGGACTGGTCGATGATTGGCGAGGAGTCCCTGAGACTTTTACTGGACAATCATTTTCCCGATGTCCCAGTTGCGCAGGGATTTTCGCTTGCGTGGTCGGCGGTTGCTGGCCATGCAGAAATGCCTGCCATCCCACTACGGGAAAGTCAAATATCCTAGGCTATAAATTCGTTCAAGCCCTATAAGTCACCCGGTCCGGATGGCATCATTCCTGCGCAACTTCAAAGGTCTTTAGGGATTTCCTGCCGCTGGTTGGCCATCATCTACACTAACTGCCTCAGGCTTAACTATATCCCTAAGTCGTGGCACACGGTTAGGGTCATCTTCATTCCGAAGGCCGGCAGGGGCTCTCATGTGTCACCTAAGGATTTCAGGCCAATCAGTCTCTCGTCGTTTCTTCTTAAGACGTCTGAGCGGCTGATTGACCTGTACCTACGAGAAAGGATACCTGGGGGGTTACTGTCGGCTTCACAGCATGCGTACTGCAAAGGCAGATCGACGGAAACGGCTCTCCATTCGATTGTAAAGCAAATAGAGGGGTCTCTAGAACATAAAGAGTATGCTCTGGGTGCCTTTCTAGACATCGAGGGGGCTTTTAACAATGTTCTACCGGGGGCAATCGAAAGAGCTCTGGTGGGTTTAGGAGTCGAAGCGGCTCTGGTTGAATTTATTAGCAAACTTCTATGCGGCAGAATTGTCGCAGCGGAGTGGGGAGGAGCCATAATAAGGAAGAAGGTGTGCAGGGGCACGCCACAGGGAGGTGTCCTATCTCCTCTGCTCTGGGTTGTGGTAGTCAACGAGCTTCTTGTGGAGCTGGAAGCCAATGGCTGTCGGGTGGTTGCCTATGCAGATGACCTCGCTATCCTAGTCAGGGGCAAATTTCTGGGCACCCTGCGCGATGTTCTGCAGGGATACCTGGATACTGTGGCTAGGTGGGCTGAATCATGTGGAGTGGCGGACAACCCGGGAAAAACAGAATTGGTTATTTTTACAAGGAGATATAAGATACCCGACTTCAGAACTCCTTCGATTGGAGGGGTACCGTTGGTACTTACTGACAGGGTTAAATATTTGGGAATTGTTCTGGACAAGAAGCTGTCCTGGAGGCCCAATGTGGAAGATAGGGCCAGGAAGGCCGCGGTTGCCTTGTACTGCTGCAGGGGGGCTATCGGAAAGAGATGGGGGCTCTCGCCAGGAGTAGAACACTGGCTTTATGAGATGGTAGTCAAACCGATTCTGCTATATGGGGTGCTGGTCTGGTGGAAAGCACTGGACACGGCGAGCACCTCCAAAATGCTAGTGTCAGTGCAACGGACGGCGCTTATCGGCATCAGTGGCGCTATGAGAACAACACCTACCTTGGCACTGAATGTCATGCTGAATATACATCCAGTAGATATTGCGGGAAAGGCAGCCGCGGCCCGGTCGTTGGTCAGGCTTCGTGATATGGGTTATATGCTTTCTGATTTCGGACACTCTAGCCTTCTTGCTAGTTTCGACTTTATCCCGGACAGGACGGACTATTGCATGCCGGTGGCCGCTCCCTATACAACCTTCACCCCAGTCATTCCCCCGAGGGAGGAGTGGAGAAGAGGAATTATCTGGGGCATGGGACCGGTTAACTTGTTCACGGATGGGTCGAAGTTGGACGGAAAGGTTGGCGGGGGGGTCTTTTGTCAAGAGCTAAATGTAAGCCGCAAGTTTAAGTTGGCTGATCACTGCAGTGTATTCCAAGCGGAAGTTGCTGCGATTAAGGATGCGGTGGATGAAATGCTATCCAGCGCTACTACGGTTAGGGAATTTAACATCTACTCTGATAGCCAAGCGGCTATATAGGCCTTGAGCTCAACTACAGTGCGATCGAGGGTGGTCTGGGAGTGCCTGACCACACTTGCGATTGCATCGAATTATTTTACAATTAAGATTATCTGGGTCCCGGGCCATAGTGATATTCCGGGTAACTGTCAAGCGGATCTCTTAGCCCGAATCGGTACAACTGAACCGGATGAAGATGGCTGTAGGGATTTCGGGATTCCGCTAGCCACCTGTGGATTGCTCTTCCATAGCTGGGCCTCGAGTCAGCTCAGCAAACGTTGGGCGGACACTACGTCTTGTAGGATATCAAGATCTTTCTGGCCGAAAGTGGATGGCAGGAGGTCTGCTGAAATAATTGGGTTCACTAAGGCTCACCTATCAATGGTCATTGGGGTTTTGACAGGGCACTGTCCCATGGGTATCCATGCGGTACGTCTCAATATATTGGAAACTCCATCCTGCTGCAGCTGTATGGAGGATGATGAGGTGGAATCACCAAATCACTTTATGCTTGACTGCCCAGCTTTTGCCAGAACTAGGCGAAAGTATTTTGGTCGTGACTCACTTGGATCTCCCGAGGAGCTATCCAAGGTTGAGATCGGGATCATTCGGAACTTTATCGTTGCTACCCAACGATTCTCTAAGTAGTTATATCTACGTCACCGTTAGTTTAGTTTATTATATGTGGTATCACAACGGACCGTCATGTTGTCCAAGTGAGCTTCCTCTCATCAGGGAAGCTACCACCCAACCTAACCTAACCTAACGGCCGTATGTAGGTTAGGTTAGGTTGAACTGGCCGGTCCATGAGGACCTCACATAGACTGATTGAGTCCGTAGTGTTACCAGAAGTTTGTTTTAACGACAAAACTGAAAAACCATATCAAAAATCAGGACCTATGTTATAAAATAACTCCGTCCTCTTGGCAAATACTAGAAGCTTCTAGATGCTACTAGACTTAAGCCACTTGCTGCTTCTAGATCCGACAGCTGTATCACTCCTAATAGCTGGAGTCTTAGCCTGGCAAGTGCAGGGCATGAGCACAGAACGTGCTCGATTGTTTCCTCCTCCAACCCGCACTTCCTACATCTGCTATCACTGGCCAAGCCTAATTTAAAGGCATGTGACGCCAGCAGGCAGTGTCCAGTCAGAATACCCGTTCTGAGTCTACAGTCCTCTCTTTTTAATAATAGAAGCAACTTTGTTAGCCTAAGGTTGTAAGACCTACACATAATCTTCGACACTTTACAGCCCCGCGCTTGAATCCACGCGTTTCCCGCTTGGTCGATCATGTGTACCTCTCGCCTTCGCTTAATCTCGCCCAGTCTAATTGGGACGTCTACGGAGCAAGCTTCAAGGGATGCGCCCTTCTTAGCTAGTTCGTCCGCTTTTTCATTCCCATCTATTCCCATATGCCCTGGGACCCAATATAGATGTATGCTTCTCCCTGTCCCGATTCGCTCCAGAGACTGCTTACACTCAACACGCAGATGCCGTGCTATGCGACATTATTGCCTTAATTGCTGCTTGACTGTCAATATAAACGTTAACACGGTTGCAGCTTAAGCTATAATCTGCCAGGGTTTCTATTGCTTTGGATGTGGCTAATATTTCCGCTTGGAAAACGCTACAGTAATCCGCTAGCCTGTAGGATCTTCTTATTTACGGATCAGCACACTATACGGCAAACCCTACTCCTTCCACTACTTTGGAACCATCACCATGTGTACACGTATCGCCTCGTCCGCCATTTGCGTACCCTTGAGATCTCCCTCGGAGCACAGATAGGGAGTCGGGTAGCCTGTTCGTGTTGTGATTGATGACGCTATACTCCTATGGCCATATGGTCGGCGCTCAAGCTGCCCCGAGGCACCGTGCCTGGTTGCGGTTGTTAATGCTATATTCTTTGCTACCAGTTCTACAGGTGGAATGTGCAGAATGGCATACAGTGCAGCCGTCGAGGTTATTTTCAGGGCTCCCGTAATGCTAAGCATCGATAGTCTGCATACCCCCTCTAATTTTTTTAGGTATGTTGTTGTTTGTGTGGCTTTCCACCAAACAAGAACTCCATAGTATAGAATAGGGCTTACAATCGCTGTAAAAACTCAATGAGAAAGAGAGGGAGATAAGCCCCACGTACACCCCAGCATTCTTTTACATGCATAAAGTGCCGTTGAGGTCTTCTTGACCCTCTCCTCCACGTTGAGCTTCCATGACAGCTTACTGTCTAGGGTGATTCCTAGATTTTCTGCAAGGTTTCTCCTGTAAGGTCACCCCTCCTTTCTTAGGCCTGGTCCAATTAGGGACCTTGTACCTCTTTGTAAAGAAGACCATATCCGTCTTCTCCGCATTGACTTTCCACCCGACATTAGATGCCCAGGTATGAATATCCCGAAGCGACCGATCCATCAAAGAGCTAATCGTTGAAGGCACTTTCCACTTATGACAATTGCAACGTCATCTGCGTAAGCCGTAAGTTTTACGGGTCCCTCATTGAATCGCCTGAGCAGTTGGTTGATGACCAGCGTCCACAGCAGAGGTGATAGCACCCCTCCCTGCGGCGTGCCCCTGTCCACTGAATCGTGGCCTCGTACAATCCCCATTGTGATGTAACCTTCCTTCAATTTAACATGCAGCCGATCCATCCGATTAAGGCGGGATGTACTTTAATGTAATTGAGACCATCCATAATCGCCCATTTAGAAACATTATTCAAAGCCCCGGCAATGTCCAAGAAGACTCCTAGAGCATACTCCTTATATTCCAGGGATTTCCCTATGCTTATTACCACCCTATGCAATGCGATGTCTACCGACTTGCCTTTGGTGTACGCATGCTGTGTTGTAGAGAGCAGCTTTTCATCCACGTTGGACTTTATATACACATCTATCAGCCTCTCAAAGGTTTTGAGCAGAAATGATGTTAAGCTAATGGGTCTATAGTCTTTGGGATACACGTGACCGATCTTCCCGCCTTTGGTAGGAAAGCTACATATTGTAACACCTTCGTGGTGACGTCGGGGATCTTAACCTGTCTTTTTCCCCTTAGGCTTTTGAAGTCCTTTTCGCTTCGCCCACCTCTAGCGTGTTAGGATTTTTATCCTCGGTACTTCTTTTCCTGAGTCGCATGTAAATTTTTACAGTGCCAAAGGACATTTTGCCAAGCTGCGTGTACAAAATATCCTCCGCCTGCTCGTTTATTTGGAAGATGTAGAACTGACCTTCCTCGGTAGGCCGGAGTTTGCCCCGGACTTAAAACCTGCCGTCTGCGTCGTGTTCTATGATAAAATTTGGATCCTTTTAGACATCCTATTAGACAAATATATAAGAAATCGGTTGCAGAACTATAACCTATTTAAACACGACAATTAGATCCCATTTTGTTTAAAACGCTATATTTCCCCAGTGCCTCTCGAGTCGTCCTCTAACATTAGAGATTCGGAAAGAGTGTTAGTTAGCTAATCTTCCTCTATTCATTTTATAACATCAGTGTTTGTTGGGTTAACATAAAAGTGTGTGTTCTAATCATCTGATTTGGTCAGATTTGACGACACACTTGACTTGATTTGCTGTAGATTTAGCTATTCGTCGCAGTGTATCCTCCGACTTCATCACGCATGGTATCCATACCTTAACTTTTGGTACCGTGGGGATTTTCGCTTTATCCACCACCTCAAACCGCGCGTTCGTGCCTTTTCTTTGGAGGCTTGGAACCATTTCCTCCATCCACCGCCACTTACACAGAGAAGTATGCCGCATGCACTAAAAACGTCAGTGATTGTGCCCATCGCCAAAATCAAAGGAAGTGTGCATTGCAATGACCTGAGGCCAATTAATACCCTTCCAGTGATAGAAAAAGTCATTGAAACTATTGTACAAGAAACATTACTTAAGCATATATCTGAAAATAGATTACTTACAAAGCACAAGTCAGGCTTTAGAGAGAAACACAGTACAGAATCGACTTTGCAACTAGTTATAGAAGACTGGTTAAGGGCCATTGATGGAGGTGAAGGCGTACTAGCAGTTTTTCTAGACTACAAAAGAGCATTTTAAACTATTAATAGGAATCTGTTGTTGAAAAAGTTAAGGAAATTATATGGCATCACTGGAAGAGTTTAGAAGATTATCTAAGTAACAGATATCAAACTCTAAGATTTAATAATAAAGTTTCACAGGAGATAGAAGTAAAACATGGTGTTCCACAAGGAAGTAAATTAGGTCCGTTGTTGTGCATAATGTATATTAACGATTACCCAGGAGTATTACATCATTGCAAAATACATATGTTTGCGGATGATACACTGATTTATTTAAGGGAAAAGGATGTGCAAGTTGGGCTTGGAAAGATTAATGAAGATTTACTTACTGTATACGAATGGTTGTGTATGAACCAATTGTGTGTTAATGTGCAAAATACAAAATGTATGGTAGTAGGAAAGCCTAGATTTAGGGAGGAAGCTGAAATTAGATCAGTTTTACTTTCAGGGTCACAGCTGGAATGGATCCAAAAATACAAGTATCTAGGGGTAATTATAGATAATAGTTTGAGTTTCAAAGAACACGTTGAGTATATAAATGACAAAATAGCAAAGAAAGTCAACTTGCTGCGTAGATTGAAAAAAATAATTCGAAAGCAGGAAAAACTACATTATTTAAAATTATTTTGGTGCCTCATATAAAGTATTGTTCTACAATACTATTGATGGCAAGTAAACAAGCAATATCCAAGTTGCAAAAAAATTTTAATAAAGGGATGAGGGCAATATTGAATAAAAGTCATACTGAACGTGTTCAAAGTATGTTAAGAGATTTAGGATATTTATCTATAGAAAATGAAGTGAAAAGAGATGTACTAACTTTGATCTATAGAGTTGAAAATGGCACATTACCTGAATATTTAGAATATTTAATTAGAAGAAACTCTGATGTACATCAGTACCTAACTAGACAGGCAAATCAGTTTCACTTAGAGCCTGTACGTACAACTAAGGGCTTAAAATCAGTATGTAATAATGGACCAGCAATGTATCATGCTGTCCCAGATGAAATAAAAAATGTAAGAACAGTTGGATTGTTTAGGGAAAGGATAGGTCTCTGGTTAGATGCTAATGCAATGGCTGATGATTAATGTGATATAAAATAATCTAATCTAATCTAATCTAATATCTAATATCTAATATATATTATAAATGGGAAAGTTTGGATGTTAAGATGTTTGGATGTTTGGATGTTTGGATGTTTGGATGTTTGTCCAGACGTTTGTCTTTGTGACTCAATAACGCAAGAACGGCTGGACCGATTTGGATGAAATTTTGCACAAATATAGCCAATAGTCTAGAAGGATCTACTAGCTATATATTTTTCAAAAGGGGCGTGGTCCCCGCCCCCTAGGAACAGTTATAATTTAATTATTATATTTTTTCGTCTTTGCGACTGAATCACGCCAGAACGGCTACACGGATTTTGATGAAATTTGGGACACAGACAATAGTCTACTAGCGAAATTTTTTTCGAACATGGAAAGAGGGGTGGGGGTTCCACGACCCTTTCGAGCAATTACTTTTTAATAATTTTTATACATTATAACTTTAAGTATACTGGCCTTCACCAATATCACAGACTCAGGGGGTCAAATAAGTCGAGGGCTTACAAAGTAAGCAGTGACACCATCCGCCCCCTTCGCCCCTTTATCACCCCCTCTGGTGTAAAATCTATAAATTGTTATAACTCAATATAAATTTTCTCCTAAATCAATAGTTTTTTGTATCTGGCACATACATATCGAGATCTAGACAATTTTGGAGGAACGATCAGTGGTCCTCTCCTTCTACTCCCGCCATCCACCCTCCTTCAATTGTTTTTATTAGCACGCTTTTATTAGCTTTACCTGTATGTTTCTATGTAACTTTTCATTCGCTCCAATGCACCTGCTGCCTTATTAACATGGTTTTATAATTAGCTTCACCTTATTTGTAATCCCGTAAGGGTCATATCGAGGCCCTTCCGGGATCATTTCTGGAAGGTTTTCGGGATCGATCCGGGATCCCGCCGGGGTAATTTCGGGACTTTTTCGGGATCATTTTGGGACCCTTCCGGGATCATTTCTGTATAGTTTTCGGGATCCGTCCCGGATCCCGTCGGGGTTATTTTGAGACATTTTCGGGACTATTCCGGAATTATTTCGGGACTATTTCGCGATCATTTGGGGACCCTTCCGGCATAGAATATATTATAAATGGCAAAGTTTGGATGTTTAGATGTTTGGATGTTTGGATGTTTGTCCAGACGTTTGTCTTTGTGACTCAATCACGCAAGAACGGCTGGACAGATTTGGATGAAATTTTGCAAACATATAGCCAATATTCTAGAAGGATCTACTAGCTATATATTTTTCAAAAGGGGCGTGGTCCCCGCCCCCTAGGAACAGTTATAATTTAATTATTATATTTTTTTGCCTTTGCGACTGAATCACGCCAGAATGGCTACACGGATTTTGATGAAATTTGGGACACAGACAATAGTCTACTAGCGAAATATTTTTCGAACATGGAAAGAGGGGTGGAGCTCCCACGACCCCTTCGAGCAATTACTTTTTAATAATTTTTACACATTATAACTTTAAGTATACTGGCCTTCACCAATATCACAGGCTCAGGGGGTCAAATAAGTCGAGGGCTTACAAAGTAAGCAGTGACACCATCCGCCCCCCTTCCCCCCTTTATCCCCCTCTATTGTAAAATCTATAAATTGTTATAACTCAATATAAATTTTCTCCTAAATCAATAGTTTTTGGTATCTGGCACATACATATCGAGATCTAGACAATTTTGGAGGAACGATCAGTGGTCCTCTCCTTCTACTCCCGCCATCCACCCTCCTTCAATTGTTTTTATTAGCACGCTTTTATTAGCTTTACCTGTATGTTTCTATGTAACTTTTCATTCGCTCCAATGCACCTGCTGCCTTATTAACATGGTTTTATAATTAGCTTCACCTTATTTGTAATCCCGTAAGGGTCATATCGAGACCCTTCCGGGATCATTTCTGGATGGTTTTCGGGATCGGTCCGGGATCCCGCCGGGGTAATTTCGGGACTATTTCGGGATCATTTTGGGACCCTTCCGGGATCATTTCTGTATAGTTTTCGGGATCCGTTCGGGATCCCGTCGGGGTTATTTTGGGACATTTTCGGGCCTATTCCGGAATCATTTCTGGACTATTTCGCGATTATTTGGGGACACTTCCGGCATCATTTCTGGATGGTTTTCGGGATCCGTCCGGGATCCCGTCGGGGTACCTTCGGGATCATTTGCGTACCTTCGAGAGATAAATTCTTGATGGTTTCCGGGATCATTACGGGACTTTTTCGGGGTTATTTTGGGACCCTTTAAGCATCATTTCTGGATGGTCTTCGGGATTCGTCCGGCATCCCGTCGGGGTCATTTCAGGACTTTTTCGCGACTAATACGGGATTATTTGGGGATCCTTTCGGCATCATTTCTGGATGGTTTTCGGGATCGGTCCGGGATCTCATCGGGGTAATTTGGGACTTTTTCGGGATCATTTGGTGGCTCTTCCGGCATCATTTCTAGATGGTTTTCGGGATCGGTCCGGGATCTCCTCGGGGTCATTTCGGCACTTTTTCGCGACTAATACGGGATCATTTGGGAACCCTTTCGGCATCATTTCTGTATGGTTTTTGGGATCCGTCCGGATCCCGTCGGGGTCATTTCGGGACTTTTTCGGGACTAATACGGGATCATTTGGGAACCCTTTCGGACCTTCCCAAGATCATTTCTGGATGGATTTCGGGATCTGTCCGGGATGCCGTCAGGGTCATTTTGGGACTATTAGGTGATCGTTCGAGGACCTTTCCGGCATCACTTCTGAATGGTTTTCGGTATCCGTTCAGGATCCCGTCGGAATAATTGCGGGATCCCTTCCGGCATCATTTCTGGATGGTTTTTGGGATTCGTCCGGCATCCCGTCGGGGTCATTTCGGGACTTTTTCTCGACTAATACGGGATCATTTGCGGGCCCTTTCGGTATCATTTCTGGATAGTTGTCGGGATCCGTTCGGGATCCCGTCAGGGTCTTTTCGGAACTATTAGGAGAACATTTGAGGACCTTTCCGGCATCATTTCTGTATAGTTTTCGGGATCCTTTCGGGGTCCCATCAGGGTCATTTCGGGACTTTTTCGGCATCATTTAAGATTGGTTTTCAGGATTCGTCCGGGATCCCGTCAGGGTAATTTCTGGACTTTTCCGAGACTATTTCGGGATAATTTTGGGACCCTCCCAAGATTATTTCTGGACGGATTTCGGTATCTGTCCGGGATGCCGTCAGGGTAATTTTGGGACTATTAGGTGATCATTTGGGGACCTTTCCGGCATCACTTCTGCATGGTTTTCGGTATCCGTTAAGGATCCCGTCGGAATAATTGCGGGACTTTTTCGGGATCATTTGGGGTCCCTTCCGGCATCATTTCTGGATGGTTTTTGGGATTCGTCCGGCATCCCGTCGGGGTCATTTCTGGACTTTTTCTCGACTAATACGGGATCATTGGCGGGCCCTTTCGGCATAATTTCTAGATAGTTGTCGGAATCCGTTCGGGATCCCGTCAGGGTCTTTTCGGAACTATAAGGAGAACATTTGAGGACCTTTTCGGCATCACTTCTGGATGATTTTCGGGGCTAATACGGGATCATTTGGGGATCCTCTAGGGGTCGTTTCGTGACTTTTTCTGTATTATTTCGGGATCATTTGGGGACCCTTCCGGCATAATTTCTTGATGGTTTGCCGGATCCATCAGGGTCATTTCGGGACCATTTTGGGATCATTTGGGGGCCCTTCCGAGATCATTTCTGGCTCCGTCCGGGATGCCATAGGAGCCATTTCGGGATTTTTAGTTACTTCTCCGGGATAGTTTTTGGACCCTTTCGAAATCATTTCTGGATCTGTGCGGGATCCCATCTGGGTCATTTCCGGTCATTCCGTTCGGGATCCCGTCGGAATCATTGCGGGACTTTTTCGGAATCATTTGGGGTCCCCTCCGGCATCATTTCTGGATGGTTTTCGTGATTTGTCCGGGATCACGTCGGGGTTATTTCGGGACCTTTTCAGGGCTAATACGGGATCATTTGAGGATCACGACCCCTAGAGGACTTTTTGACTGTATTATTTCGGGATCATTTGGGGACCCTTCCGGCATAATTTCTTGATGGTTTGCCGGATCCCATCTGGGTCATTTCCGAACTTTTTCGGGATGATTTTGGGATCCTTCCGGAATCATTTCTGTATGGTTTTCGCGATCCGTCGTGGATCCCCTCGGAGCCATTTCGGAACTTTTTCTGGAGTATGTCGGGGTCATTTGGGGACTTTTTCGGGATCATTTGGGGGCTCTTCCGGCATCATTTCTGGATGGTTTTCGGGATCCGTTCGGGATCCCGTCGGGGTAATTTCGGGACTTTTTCTCGACTAATACGGGATCATTTGGGGACCCTTTCGGCATCATTTCTGTATAGTTTTCGGGATCCGTCCGGGATCATTTGCGGGCCCTTTCGGTATCATTTCTGGATAGTTGTCGGGATCCGTTCGGGATCCCATCAGGGTATTTTCGGAACTATTAGGAGATCATTTGAGGACCTATCCGGCATCATTTCTGGATAGTTTTCGAGATACTTTCGGGGTCCTATCAAGGTCATTTCGGGACTTTTTCGGCATCATTTAAGGATGGCTTTCAGGATTCGTCAGGGAATCCGTCAGGGTAATTTCTGGACTTTCCGAGACTATTTCGGGATCATTTTGTGACCTTCCCAAGATCATTTCTGGATGGATTTAGGGATCAGTCCGGGATGCTGTTAGAGTTATTTTGGTATTAGGTGATCATTTGAGGACCTTTCCGGCATCACTTCTTCATGGTTTTCGGTATCCGTTCAGGATCCCGTCGGAATCATTGCGGGACTTTTTCGGGATCATTTGGGGTCCCTCCCAAGATCGTTTCTGGATGGATTTCGGGATCTGTCCGGGATCCCGTCAGGGTCATTTAGGGATGCGTTCGAGATCCCATCAGCGTCATTTCGGGACTTCTTCGGGACTATATCGGGATCATTTCTGGATGGTTTACGGGATCCGTCCAGGACCCCTTAAGTGTCATTTCGGAACTATTAGGTGATCATTTGAGGACCTTTCCGGCATAACTTCTGGATGATTTTCGGTATCCGTTCGGGATCCCGTCGGAATCATTGCGGGACTCTTTCGGAATCATTTGGGATCCCTTCCGTCATCATTTCTGGATGGTTTTCGGGATTTGTCCGGGATCCCATCGGGGTTATTTCGGAACCTTTTCGGGGCTAATACGGGATCATTTGGGGATCCTCTAGGGGTCGTTTCGTGACTTTTTCTGTATTATTTTGGGATCATTTGGGGACCCTTCCGGCATAATTTCTTGATGGTTTGCCTGATCCATCAGGGTCATTTCGGGACCATTTTGGGATCTTTTGGGGACCCTTCGAGATCATTTCTGGATCCGTCCGGGATGCCGTAGGAGCCATTTCGGGATTTTTTGTTACTTTTCCGGGATAGTTTTTAGACCCTTCCGGGATCATTTCTGGATCTGTGCGGGATCCCATCTGGGTCATTTCCGGACTATTTGGGGATCATTTTGGGATCCTTCCGGAATCATTTCTGTATGGTTTTCGCGATCCGTCATGGATCCCCTCGGAGCCATTTCGGAACTTTTTCTGGAGTATGTCGGGATAATTTAGGGACCCTTCCTGGATATTTTCTGGATGGTTTTTGAGATCGGCCCGGGAGCCCGTCAGGGTCATTTCGGAACCTTTTCGGGATCATTTTGGTACACCTTCAGGGATCATTTCTGTGTGGTTCTCTGGATACGTCTAGAATCGTGTCGTTGTCATTTCGGGTTTTTTTGGGACTATTCCGGGAACTTTTGGAGACCCTTCCGGGGCATTTCTGTATGGTTTTCGGGATCCGTCCGCGATAGCGTGGGGGTCATTTCGTAGCTTTTTCTGGATAATTTCGGGATCATTTGGGATCCTATCAGGTTATCAGCTCATTTAGTTCTTTTTTTTTACTCAATTACAAAAATTAAATACATAATACTATGTTCAAACAGAAAAATAAATTGAGGCTATTTTGATTTAAATTGAGTGGTGTTCATACAACTCTATTTAGCTTACACAATAGTAATTTGATAGCTGGTTGGCTCATATCTACAGTAACAACATATCTTTGTTGAGACTGTCAAAATGTGCGTGTTGGTATTAGGTGAATGGAATGGAATGAAAACATAAAACTTTGAAACTTTTGTGTGTTGTAAGAAAATGTGTTCAATGTTTTGGTTTCATTTTGATTTTGCCATCTTATTTTGACGATCCCTACTCCAGTGAAATGAAAGACATAAAATCAGCTGATGAAATGAGCCAACCATATAGTTCAGCCATGCGTAACTGACGTTTAAGTATACTCAATAAACACACTTTACAATGTTGCATTTGCAGTTTGAAACAATTTATTACGCAATTTTTTTTAAATTAGCAATTTATTATTACAATTTATTATATGACAAATTGCGTAATAAATTGCCTAAACAGTATAAATTGCCAATTTGGTGTGTGTTTGAACCTAGTATTAGACAGAAAACAAAATTTTAAACAGATAACTTGATAAGCAGGCTAACGCGAACAGCCCTTATATTTAAATTTCTCCTTACGGACGGGGCGGCGGGTAAAGGCTAGTATTTAATAAATCTATTTATTTTAGTTATAATTAACTTTAAATTTTATATGCAGCTGGCTGTTAAACTTAAAAAAAAAATAATAATTGTATAGAAATTAATTGAATTAGCCGTAGGCTACTTTTAATAAATAAATAAAATTAATAGATTGAACATCTCGCCAAAGTTTCCGGACATTCGAAAGAGGAAAGTCAAAAGACGTTCTGAAGATAATTTAAAGGAGATGATTACGGATGATTCAGAGTCTGATTTTAAAAACAATACATTCCTGGTGATCGCTGATTCGGTAATCACTGACATTACTGAACAATTTGCAGCTATGGGAAATTTGAGCGAGACTTTTCCTTTTTGTGGCAATTTAAAGACATGGATGAAACTACGGTTCGGGCGAGCGCAGCAAAATTTGTCGAAAAATACAAGTTGGACATTTCTCAAAGCTTAGAATGCGAAATAATTCACTTGAAACACATTTACGAAGCAAATTTTGGTAAAGTTCTGTCACCATTGGAATTGCTAAATGTCATCTACATATGTTCAAAATCTGTATACGATTTTCCCCAACATTTGTGCTGCTTTACGTATATTTTGCATTATACCTGTCACTGTAGCTAGTGCAGAACGGTCCTTCAGCGTCCTTTCAAGAATCAAAAACTTTCATAGATGGTGTTCATCTCAAGAGCTAGTTTCAGGACTTGCCACGCTTTGTTTGGAATCCATTTTGCAAGACAGTTAAATTTTGATATTATTATAAAAAATGTTGCAGCGAAAAAAGCAAGAAAAGCCACACTTTGATATCCGAACTTTCTATATTGATAATATAATAATTTAAATTTATAATCATTATTAAATTTATCATAAATGTATTCAAATGTTACCAAATAATTATAAAAGATTATTTGAAACAATATGTGGCAGCTGAAGGAGAATTTTATTGGCACGTTACAATAAAATAGTATAAATGGTAACTATTCTGTGTTAATTTTATTGTCAACTCTTAATCCAAAAATTATTTATTTGATGTGGCAAAAATTTTTTTTGATGTAATCCATCAATAACGATTTATGAATGACACGTCATTAATTCAAGTTAATGAAATGTATTAGTGGACTTTTTATAGGGGCCCGTAAATTGTTTAGTGCCGGGCCCTGATTTTCTCTCTACGGCCCTATACATACATATAAACGAAACACAACTTGCATACATATCGCTACCTCAGAATACGGATGTCGTATGTTACAAATCTGGATTTTTCAGGAGACGATTTTTTAAGTTCAACAGAAAATATTTACAAAATGGCCCTGTGGATTTTCTCAAATTTCGGACTGATAGTGGACTGAGTATTGCACTCTCGTCAGGCTTAGTCAAATTAACTGTAACTATTATAGCAAATATGTTATTAGCGTATTTCTCCAGAATACATTTGTCGTATGTTACATTTTTTTACAAAAAAAAAAAATCCATTGAACATACGACAAAAAGCATATTTGATATATGAATATACTATGTATGAATATAAAGATACATAGTAATTGTTTGAAGAAAATTACTTACGACGTTTGGCGATATAATTAGAATTTGATCCCATGAAAGAAACAAAATATGACAATACTGTCGTTCAAAAGATGCGACGAAAGGTCAAGTGAATATATCTATAGACGTTTATAGACCGCAAGGTAGGTATGATGCTGAAGTTTCAAAAAATGCAGTTAGCTCAGTTTTGATCAAATGGGCGCTTAGGATAAGTGGCCGGCTTTGTATGGTATGACAGTGTGCTGGCCTTTATACCGAAAGCCACACGAAAAAGACATCAAAATATATATGTATATACAAAAAAAATAGTGGAAACTCTTGTTTTTGCGAAAATTCTCTTTATCTTTAGTTGTGCACCGACGGCTTTTTTATTACTGTTGGTTTAACAAAATTAGCATAAAATAAACGTTTTTCGATTGAATTCAACTGCCAAAATTTTGAGTGTATTTCCCTCCTTTCACTCTCTATAATTTTATTTCTGCAATCACGAATGCAGCTTTCCTTACAGGGTGCTCGAATACTTACTGCAGGGCATTCTACACCTTTCCTATTTACATATTTCTTTCCTTTTGCGCGAAAAGATTTTCGTACGTTAATTTTCCATGATTCTGGATGTCTCTGACGCTTTCGTGCCCTACTTTTCCCAGTGCCTGGAGATGTTCCTTTTTCACAATTGTTAGCACTTTGTTCCAGGTTGGAGTTAACACGAATACTCGAACGAACCATGCCAATCTCTTCCTCAATATTAAACGGAGGATCTAAAATTTCATCATCCGGTGAAAAATTGCTGTAACTGTTCATTGTTTTTGTTTGAAATAAAATTCACTTTTTTAATCACAACCGCGGCAACAAGCAAAAATATAGTTAACTGAATTTTATATTGCAACTATTTCAATGCATACTAAAACCGGTACCTACTTTTAAAAAAGTTTCTCGGCCAAAATAGTTATTTTCCACAAGTAAAATCACATTTTCTTTTAATTGGTTCGATTCCTTCACCAAAAGAAGCAATAGATGGTATGGAGCATAAACAAAACCAATATATTTATTTAAACTCACATCTATTTGCTGTTTTTGTTACTTGACATGCTCAATGTATACAAGTGCATTTAAAATTTTATGACATACAACTGTATTCTTAACAAAATTAATCAGCAAATTGAATATAAAAATGTCGTATGTTCGTTATTTGTTGCACATACGACAAAATACACACACAGGACGTTAAAATCATGTGACATACGACAAAATGCATGATGGATATCTGGAAATCTATAGCGTTCAAGAAGAAACTAATGGTATCGTTCGATAAAGCATGAGGAGTATACTATGAAATTGCAATAATCCTAAAATCGAAAAATTTCACATTCGACATCGGTATTCTCAGGTAGCGATATGTATGTGATAATGCTTGATCGACTAACCATATGTTCGAAAACAAAAGTAAAATAAACATCAAAAATATATACAATTTAAGGTACCGCAAGTGTAAACAAAACTATGCACAAACAAATATATAGGCATACGAACAATAGAACAAAAATATGTATGTAGTCATCCAACATTTTGATTTGGTGATCTTAAATATGCTGCTAGCGGAATAATTTCTGAACGCATTGTGTGTTGTTGCGTAAGCAATAAATTGCGATATGTATATGCGCATTGGTCTGTGCCACTTTTAAAATTAATTCTTTTATCCTTAGGTGTGGAGCGTTTCCATGGTGAAGCGCTTATTATATTGTGTCTCTATGTCCAATATAGTAACATTTTGAAATACGGAATAGTGGACCGCATTTTTACAATGGGCCGTTTTATTTTTCGAAACGTTGTTCCTAAGTTTAATATTGGACTTATGGCCAGAAATCGTTGTCTTTAATTTTAATTTGGTTGTCCCCACATATACCTTCTCGCATAAGTGAGACCCGTCACCGTTGCATGGGATTCTGTAAATTACGTTGGATTTCTTATCCTTTTGAATTCTGTCCTGTGTGTTGCTGAAAATATTTCTCAATGTATTGTTGTATGTGAACGCTATTTTGAACTTTTCTTTGTCATATAAATCCGATCTCTTGGTCCTCTCTTCTATTCTTGGGACATAGGTTATCGCTTTGTATATTTTGTTATTTGCCTCTTCAGTTTCTCAATAATTACATGCTCTGGTATAGACATTTCAGACCAGTTTATTGACCGATCTACTTGGAAACTCATTTTTGTCTAGAGTTTTTTGATGATAGTAACATTCTTCTTGTGATACATTCTGTCGCTTATTGTAAGTACCCGTCTTATGAAACTTTTCGCGGTATTTAATATTGTACTTTTTTCATATTTTGAATAAAAGTTAATTAGTCTTCCCGAAGCTGTGGGTTTTCTGTACCAGTAAATATATAATTTGTTCCTTCTCCATGTGATTAACGTGTCTAAGTACGGTAGTTGACAATCTTGCTCCTCCTCTATTGTAAATTGAATGCTTCTGCTGCAAATAAGTCATCTGTATACTGTGTAAGTAGGCGTGGTTTGCTAGTAGCTTCCGTCTCGAATCATGTTAGCACACTTAAACACTTTAAATGAAAATCGGTTCGGATGTACACACTCAGATAAGGTTAAGTAAAATATAACGAAAATATAGTAAACTATTGCTAGCATTCTTGTTATACAAGGAAATATATTTTGACCGAACTTCTCTTCGAATTTGCGTCTTGCTTCCTTTTGATTTTCTCTACAAATTGGCAGATAGGACATATATGTTTTATGCCGATTTCAAACGGAAGCTCATGCAAGGAAGATGCATTTTCACTGAAAAACTTTTTATAGTAGAAATAGACACAAACAAACTCTTTAAATGAAAATCGATTCGGATGTGTACACTCAGATAAGATTATGTAACTTATAACAAAAAAACTAATAAAAAATATTGCTAGCCTTCTTTCTATACAAGGAAATATTTTTGGTACACCAGTGTCTCATATGCGTGAAAGGGTTAAAAGTGCGGTTATATTGTACACGTATCACTTAACCTATGTGAAGTTTTACCACAATTCAACTCTACAAATATAGAAACGAACAATTAAGCACAATTAAATTTGTCTTTGAAAAATAATAGAATACTGTAAGCAACAGACATCCAGGTCTTCAGCTCTGTCACATCAATGCCCGTAGTTTTAACGTTCCAAAAGTAGATTATATGAACCTTATCTTGTCCAAATCAAAAATAGATATCATATACGTGACAGAGACCTGGTTCAAAGAAGATGCTGGAGATAATTTGTATGAATTGCATCGTTACAAGTTGGCTAGGAATGACAGGAAAACTGGAGCCAGAGGTGGGTGTGTTGCCATATATTGCAAAACGAAAATTGCCCAAAAAATAATTTTTAAATCAAGTTTGAATGATGGTGGAGTACATTATTATGGAAGTTGGTAGTAGTTATAATACATGTTTATTCATATGTGCGTACAACCCTAGCAAATTATTTGAGATGGATGATTTGTTCTCGCAACTGGCCCAACTTTCATGTGAATATGAGTATATTTTACTCTGCGGGGACTTAAATATAGACATTCTTAATAACGACTCCCAATCGCGAAAATTAATTAATAGCTTAAAGTCCATTAGCTTAGATGTCATTAATAAATTTCCCACATGGTTTTCACCAAATTGTATACCTAGCTTGCTAGACTTAGTATGCACATCTAGTAGCTCCGAAGCAGTTAATTGTGACCAATTCTCACTTGCTGGTGTATCTGATCATGATATGCTCTTCATGTCGTGTAACATTTACCTCAGTTGTAAAACCACAACACATTTTTATTACAGAGATTTTAAATCAGTTAATCTATCTGAGCTTTTGTATGAGGCAAGTATTTTGCATTGGAATAGTGCCTGGTTCCTTCCTGATATAAATCTAAAGCTTAATTTCCTAATTACACAAATTTTATACTTATTTGATAAATATGTTCCACGCAAGGAAGTGAAACTAAAAACCAAGAAACAACCGTGATTTACTAATGAAGTAATGTCGGCTATCAAAGCGCGTAATAAGTGGTAAAACTGTTGGAAGCAAGATAATACAGAGACGGTTTGGGAGTTGTATCGCCAAGCCAGAAATCACGCTAGTCAGAAATTCCAAGAGACGATTTTTCCAGGCTAAGCTTGATACTGGTTTGCCAGTAAAAAGTCTGTGGAAAAATCTAAACACTCTGGGCATTGGGGGAAAAATTAAATCTGAATGTGACTTGGACCCTGATAATATGAATGATTACTTCTTGCAGTCGTGCAAGTTCCAGAATAATGTGAACTTCAAAATAAATGAAACATTGGTTTATAAACAAGTAAATTTATTTCAGTTTAGTGCAGTTACAGAAGACCATGTATTAAGATGTATGAGTTCTATTAAATCTAATGCAGTTGGAAATGATGGTATCAGTCTAAAGTTTTTGAAATTAGTAATCCAGAGCATAGCAACAACGCTGACTCATATTATCAACTTTTCTATAACAAAATCAACCTTTCCCAGCTCGTGGAAGATAGCGAAAGTCAGCCACATGTTTTACATATTCCTGTCAATTGGTTGAAACATTGCCATCACTTTCCTTTCAAGGCACGTCAATCAGTTATGAGCCTGTTGTTACTAGTCTTGGGTTTAAATTAAATTCTTATCTTGGGTGCAAGGACCATATAAACTATATTTTGAGCAAAATATACTTTGTATTAAGAAAGTTGTGGTACACTGCGGACTTTGTGCCAATCAATGTTGAATTAAAGCTGGTGAAAACTCTTATAGTTCCACTGATATCATTTGGGGCGACCGTATTCAGCAATATTGATTGTGATTCACAGAGAAAGTTGCAACTTGCTTTAAATAACTGTGCTAGATATATTTTTTCCAAACGCAAATTTGACCATATATCGGAGTTCTCCATCAAAATCCTTAATTGCAGCTTTGTAAATTTTTTAAATTACCGCAATTTAGTCTTCTTAAATGAACTAATTCATAGAAGGCAGCCTGGTTATCTTTTTAGAAATCTAAGTTTCTCTCGATCAGACAGAACTTGCAATCTTATTGCTCCATGGTATAGATATCTCACATCATCTAGAACATTCTTTGTTAGTGCTGTAAAACCTTGGAACTCATTACCAAATAAAATTAAAAACAAGTAAGGACGGGACTGTCTTCGGCTGTGCCGAGGACTTCATACCTTTCATGAAAGGGGCTGAACAATAATCGTATACCGTTCGTGATATCCGAATAATCGGATGAATAAGATAAGAAATATATAATGAACAGATCTACATACCTAAACGATTTTTAAGATAAATATAAAATAAACAAGTAAGGAAGGCTAAGTTCGGGTGTAACCGAACATTACATACTCAGTTGAGAGCTATGGAGACAAAATAAGGGAAATCACCATGTAGGAAAATGGACCTAGGGTAACCCTGGAATGTGGTTGTATGACATGTGTATCAAATGGAAGGTATTAAAGAGTATTTTAAGAGAGAGTAGGCCATAGTTCTATTGGTGGACGCCATTTAGGGATATCGCCATAAAGGTGGACCAGGGCTGACTCTAGAATTTGTTTGTACGATATGGGTATCAAATGAAAGGTGTTACTGAGCATTTTAAGAGGGAGTGGGCCTTAGGTCTATCGGTGGACGCCTTTTCGAGATATCGCCATTAAGGTGGACTAGGGGTGACTCTAGAATGTGTTTGTACGATATGGGTATCAAATGAAAGGTGGTAATGATTATTTTAAAAGGGAATGGGCTTTAGTTCTATAGGTGAATGCCTTTTCGAGAAATCGCCATAAAGGTGGACCAGGGGCGACTCTAGAATATGTTTGTACGATATGGGTATCGAATGAAAGCTGTTAATGAGTATTTTGAAAAGGGGTGATCCTTAGTTCCATAGGTCGACGCCGTTTCGAGATATCGCCATATCAAACGAAAGGTGTTACTGAGCATTTTAAGAGGGAGTGGGCATGAGGTCTATAGGTGGACGCCTTTTCGAGATATCGTCCTTAGGGTGGGCAGGGGTGACTCTAGAATGTGTTTGTACGATATGGGTATCAAACGAAAGGTGTTACTGAGCATTTTAAGGTGGAGTGGGCATTAGGTCTATAGGTGGACGCCTTTTCGAGAAATCGCCATTAGGGTGGGCCAGGGGTGACTCTAGAATGTTTGTACGATATGGGTATCAAACGAAAGGTGTTACTGAGCATTTTAAGAGGGAGTGGGCATTAGGTCTATAGGTGGACGCCTTTTCGAGATATCGCCATTAGGGTGGGCCAGAGGTGACTCTAGAATGTGTTTGTACGATATGGGTATCAAATGAAAGGTGGTAATGAGTATTTTAAAAGGGAGTAATCCTTAGTTCAATAGGTGGACGCCTTTTCGAGATATCGCCATAAAGGTGGACCAAGGGTGACTCTAGAATGTTTGTACGATATGGGTATCAAACGAAAGGTGTTACTGAGCATTTCAAGAGAGAGTGGGCATTAGGTCTATAGGTGGACGCCTTTTCGAGATATCGCCATTAGGGTGGGCCAGGGGTGACTCTAGAATGTTTGTACGATATGGGTATGAAACGAAAGGTGTTACTGAGCATTTTAAGAGGGAGTGGACATTAGGTCTATAGGTGGACGCCTTTTCGAGATATCGCCATTAGGGTGGGCCAGGGGTGACTCTAGAATGTTTGTACGATATGGGTATCAAACGAAAGGTGTTTCTGAGCATTTTAAGAGGGAGTGGACATTAGGTCTATAGGTGGACGCCTTTTCGAGATACCGCCATTAGGGTGGGCCAGGGGTGACTCTAGAATGTTTGTACGATATGGGTATCAAACGAAAGGTGTTACTGAGCATTTTAATAGGGAGTGGGCATTAGGTCTATAGGTGGACGCCTTTTCGAGATATCGCTATTAGGGTGGGCCAGGGGTGACTCTAGAATGTTTGTACGATATGGGTATCAAACGAAAGGTGTTACTGAGCATTTTAATAGGGAGTGGGCATTAGGTCTATAGGTGGACGCCTATTCGAGATATCGCCATTAGGGTGGGCCAGGGGTGACTCTAGAATGTGTTTGTACGATATGGATATCAAATTAAAGGTATTAATGAGGGTTTTAAAAGCGAGTGGCCCTTAGATGTATATGTGAAGGCGTTCTCGGAATATCGACCAAAATGTGGACCAGGTGATCCAGAAAATCATCTGTCGGGTACTGCTAATTTATTTATATATGGAATACCACTAACAGTATTCCTGCCAAGATTCCAAGGGCTGTTGATTTCGCCTTGTAGAACTTTTTCATTTTCTTCTACTTAATATGGTAGGTGTCACACCCATTTTACAAAGTTTTTTCCAAAGTTATATTTTGCGTCAATAAACCAATCCAGTTACAATGTTTCATCCCTTTTTTCGTATTTGGTATAGAATTATGGCATTTTTTTATTTTTCGTAATTTTCGATATCGATAAAGTGGGCGTGATTATGGTCGGATTTCGGCCATTTTTTATATCGAGATAAAGTGAGTTCAGAAAAGTACGTGTGCTAAGTTTAGTAAAGATATACCGATTTTTGCTCAAGTTATTGTGTTAACGGCCGAGCGGAAGGACAGACGGTGGACTGTGTATAAAAACTGGGCGTGGCTTCAACCGATTTCGCCCTTTTTCACAGAAAACAGTTATCGTCCTAGGAGCCAAGCCTCTACCAAATTTCACAAGGATTGGTTAATTTTTGTTCGACTTATGGCATTAAAAGCATCCTAGACAAATTAAATTAAAAAGGGCGAGCCACGCCCACTTTGAAATTTTCTTTTATTTTTGTAATTTGTTGCACCACATCATTACTGGAGTTGAATGTTGGCATAATTTACTTATATGCTGTAAAGATATTAACTCTTCTTTTAAAATTTTAATTTAAAAAAATTTTTTTTTAAAAAGTGGGCGTGGTCGTTCTCCGATTTTGCTAATTTTTATTAAGCAGATATAAAGTAATAAGGGTAATGTTCCTGCCAAATTTCATCATGATATCTTTAACGACTGCCAGATTACAGCTTGCAAAACTTCTAAATTACCTTCATTTAAAAGTGGGCGGTGCCACGCCCAATGGCCAAAATTTTACTAGTTTTCTATTTTGCGTCATAAGCTCAACTCACCTACCAAGTTTCATCGCTTAATGCGTATTTGGTAATGAATTATCGCACTTTTTTGATTTTTCGAAATTTTCGATATCGAAAAATTGGGCGTGGTTATTGTCCGATATCGTTCATTTTAAATAGCGATCTGAGATGAGTGCCCAGGAACATATATACCAAATTTCATGAAGATACCTCAAAATTTACTCAAGTTATCGTGTTAACGGGCAGACGGACGGACGGACGGACGACTGTGTATAAAAACTGGGCGTGGCATAAACCGATTTCGCCTATTTTCAGAGAAAACAGTTAACGTCGTAAAATCTACTCCCCTACCAAATTTCAAAAGGATCGGTTAATTTTTGTTCGACTTATGGCGTTAAAAGTATCCTAGACAAATTAAATGAAAAAGGGCGGAGCCACGCCCATTTTGAAATTTTCTTTTATTTTTGTATTTTGTTGCACCATATCATTACTGGAGTTGAATGTTGACAGAATTTACTTATATACTGTAAAGATATTACATTTTTTGTAAAAATTTTACTTTAAAAAAAATTTTTTTTAAAAGTGGGCGTGGTCCTTCCCCGATTTTGCTAATTTTTATTAAGCGTACATATAGTAATAGTAGTAACGTTCCTGACAAATTTCATCATGATATCTTCAACGACTGCCAAATTACACCTTGCAGAAGTTTTAAATTACCTTCTTTTAAAAGTGGGCGGTGCCACGCCCATTGTCCAAAATTTTACTAATTTTCTATTCTGCGTCATAAGTTCAACTCATCTACCAAGTTTCGTCGCTTTATAGGTCTTTTGTAATGAATTATCGCACTTTTTCGGTTTTTCGAAATTTTCGATATCGAAAAAGTGGGCGTGGTTATAGTCCGATATCGTTCATTTTAAATAGCGATCTGAGATGAGTGCTCAGGAACCTACATACCAAATTTCATCAAGATACCTCAAAATTTACTCAAGTTATCGTGTTAACGGACGGACGGACGGACGGACGGACGGACATGGCTCAATCAAATTTTTTTTCGATCCTGATTATTTTGATATATGGAAGTCTATATCTATCTCGATTCCTTTATATATGTACAACCAACCGTTATCCAATCAAACTTAATACACTCTGTGAGCTCTGCTCAACTGAGTATAAAAATAGGTAGGTACTTTTTGTGAGGATGCAGTTTCAGGTTTTTTGTGGTCTGCGTGTAAAAACTATGACTACGAATTACGTATTTCAACAATATATGACGTAAACGTAACTATTTGATGAATTTTGAAGCTTCTAGCCTTAAAAAAGGGGCAAAAAAATACAGTTTATATGGGGTATATAATATATATACCACCGATCTCTATGACTTTTCAGACAACAATATATGCTATACACGTAAGCATTTGGTGAAATTTGAACATATCTAAACGATTTTTAAGATAAATATAAAATAAAAAATAGGTAGGTATGACGTAAACGTAACTATTTGATGAAATTTGATGAATTCTGAAGCTTCTAGCCGTAAAAAAGGGGCAAAAATGACAGTTTATATGGGGTATATAATATATATACCACCGATCTCTATGATTTTTTCAGACAACAATATATGCTATATACCTAAGCATTCGGTGAAATTTGAAGCTTCTAGCTGTTAAAATGGGGCTAAAATTGGGAAAATATATATATACTATATATATACTATATATACCATCATATATATATTATATATATCACCGATCTCTATGATTTTTTGACACAACAATATATACTATATACGTAAGCAATCGGTGAAATTTGAAGCTTATAGCTGTTAAAATGTGGTAGAAATTGCGAAAAGTTTCTTATCTGAACAATCGGTTGTGTAAGATATATACTGTATATACAACCGATTTCTATGATTTTTACAGACAACAATATATGCTATATACGTAAGCATTCGCTGAAATTTTAAGCTTCTAGCTGTTAAAACGGGGCTAAAATTGCGAAAATATATATATATACTATATATATCACCGATCTTTATGATTTTTTCAGACAACAATATATGCTATATGCGTAAGCATTCGTTGAAATTTGAGCCTCTAGCTCTTAAAATAGGGCAGTAATTACGAAAAGTTTCTTATCTGAACAATCGGTTGTGGGGGATATATACTATATACACGACCGATCTCATCAATTTTTTCGGACAACAATATGTGCAATATACGAAAGTATATGGTGAAGTTTGAAGCTTCAGTCTGTTAAATTGAGGAAGATATGACAAAAATCCTATTTTTCTGAAAAATCGGTTGTATGGAGGATATATGCTATAGTGGTCCGATCCGGCCGGTTCCGACAAATGTCTAATCGGACACCCAAGTACAACCGCTCACCAAATTTTATCAAGATATCTCAAAAATTGAGGGACTAGTTTGCATACAAACAGACAGACGGACAGACGGACATGGCTAAATCAACTCAGCTCTTCATCCTGATTATTACGGTATACCTAATGGTGGGTCTATCTATTTTCCTTTAAGACTTACAATTTTGGGTTTCGTGACGAAATTAATATACCATTTCATTTTCATGAAAGGTATAAAAATAGGCAGATACTTTGTGTGAGGATGCAAAACTTCACGTTTTTTGTGGTCTGCATGTAAAAACTATGACTACGAATCACGTATTTCAAAAACATATGACGTAAACGTAACTATTTGTTAAAATTTGATGAATTTTGAAGCTTTTAGCCGTAAAAAAGGGCCAAAAATGACAGTTTATATGGGGTTTATAATATATATACCACCGATCTCTATGATTTTTTCAGACAACAATATATGCTATATGCGTAAGGATTTGGTGAAATTTGAAGCTTGTAGCTGTTAAAACGGGGCTAAAATTGGGAAAATATATATATACTATATATACCATCATATATATATTATATATATCACCGATCTCTATGATTTTTTGACACAACAATATATACTATATACGTAAGCAATCGGTGAAATTTGAAGCTTATAGCTGTTAAAATGGGGCTAAATTTCGAAAATATATATATATACTATATATACCACCATATATATACTATATATACACCGATCTGTATGAGTTTTTCAGACAACAATATATGCTATATACGTAAGCATTCGTTGAAATTTGAAGCCTCTAGCTCTTAAAATAGGGCAGTAATTACGAAAAGTTTCGTATATGAACAATCGGTTGGGGGGGATATATACTAAATATACGACCGATCTCATCAATTTTTTCAGGCAACAATATGTGCAATATACGAAAGTATATGGTGAAGTTTGAAGCTTCAATCTGTTAAATTGAGTAAGATATTACAAAAATCCTCTTTTTCTGAAAAATCGGATGTGTGGAGGATATATGCTATAGGGGTCCGATCCGGTCAGTTCCGACAAATTTCTAATCGGACACATAAATACACCCGCTCACCAGGAGCAGGAAAAAGTATATAACTGTTTCCCACAACTTCATTTTATTAATATTGTACAATTAAATTATCTCTATACTCAATCTATCCATACAATACATTAATACATGTCTAGTATGATTTATATAATTTTTCTTCTCCTTTCTTTTGCTGTCATAGCTCAATTTAAAAAAAAAAAAAAAAAAAAAAAACCTTGTATAGTTAAGTAATTTATTATTATTATTATTATTTTGTAATCGTGTTTTAACATATATATACGTACTAGTTTTATTTCCAAATGTTGATGTACTTTAAGAGACAATAGTCTTACTTGTACAAATTATTAAATAAATTGAATTGAAATTGAATATACGCACTAATTTCATTTTGCTGGAATAAACAAAACAACCTTGAATTTGTTATTTTGGTAGAACAAAAGCTATTTGTTCACCTGATTTAGAAATTGTATTACGCTTGACGCATTAACCATAAAAAAACAAGTAAGGAAGGCTAAGTTCGGGTGTAACCGAACGTTACATACTCAGCTGAGAGCTTTGGAGACAAAATAAGGGAAAATAACCATGTAGGAAAATGAACTTAGGGTAATCCTGGAATGTGTTTGTATGACATGGGTATCAAATGGAAGGTATTAAAGAGTATTTTAGAAGAGATTGGGCCATAGTTCTATAGGTGGACGCCATAAAGGTGGACCAGGGGTGACTCTAGAATGTGTTTGTACGATATGGGTATCAAATAAAAGGTGTGAATGAAGGTTTTAAAAGGGAGTGGCCACCTACCAAGTTTTATCGCTTTATCCGTCTTTGGTGATGAATTATCGCACTTTTTCGGTTTTTCGAAATTTTCGATATCGAAAAGGTAGGCGTGGTTATGGTGCGATTTCGTCGTTTTAGATAGTGATCCGAGATGTGTGCCCAGGAACTGACATAACAAATTTCATTAAGATACCTCAAAATTTACTAAAGTTATCGTGTTAACGGGCAGACGGACGGACGGACGGACATAGTGAATTTCGTTTTTCGCCCAGATCATTTTGATATATGGAAGTCTATATCTATCTCGATTAGTTTATGCCGTTACGTATTACCGTTGTGCGAACAAAATTAATATACTCTGTGGGCTCTGCTTAGCTGAGTATAAAAAGGGCAGGGCTATTAACGAAATTTTCCAACTTTTACTGTTGTTGTTGTTGTTGTAGCAGTGCTTCGCCCCAACGACCGATCAGAAATTGTCATCAAAATCTTCTAACGGGAGTCCAAGGAAACTTGCTGTTTCAACAGGTGTGGACCATAAGGAAAGGTGTGTTAGAGGCGTTGGTTCCACATTACAATTAAAGAGATGTAGGGACACATTGCAAGCGGGGAATACATTATGTATGTCGGGGTTGATTCTGGATAGGTAAATGTTTAGCCTGTTACAGTATCCAGAACGAAGTTGAGCTAGAGTGACTCGCGTTTCCCTGGGGAGTATGAGTTCCTCTTCCGCAAGTTTTGGGTTCTGTCCTTTGAGTACTGGATTCACCGGGCAATTCCTGGCATAAAGGTCCGACGCCTGTTTGTGGAGTTCACTGAGGTCCTGCTTGTGTTTTTTTGCTTCATACGGCTGAGTTCTCAGATGCCGTATTTCCTCAAAATGCTTACGGAGATGATTCCTTAAGCCCCTAGGCAGTGTTGGCTCATCAATCAGATGTCTGTTGGGATGCCCAGGTGTATGGGTATTCAACAGGAACTGTTTGGTTAGCATCTCATTTCTCTCCCTGATGGGGAGTATTCTCGCCTCACTATGTAGATGGTGTTCTGGGGACATAAGAAGACAGCCCGTGGCGGTTCTGAGAGCAGTATTTAGGCAGGCCTGTAACTTCTTCCAGTGAGTAGTTTTTAGGCTTGGCGACCATATAGGGGACGCGTAGCATGCAATCGGCTGGCCAATTGCTTTGTATGTGGCAATGAGCGTTTCTTTGTATTTTCCCCAAGTACTGGCAGCAAGGGATTTGAGGATTTTATTACGGTTCTGGATTTTCGGTACAATTGCGGCTGCATGCTCACTAAAATGTACACCCAAGATTTTGGGGTGTAGGACAGTCGGTAGCGTAGTGCCATCGACGTGGATGATCAAACTGGTCGACATTTGGGACGTCCATGTTGTAAATAAGGTCGCGTAGGATTTAGTCGGTGATAATGCCAGGTTTCGTGAGGCGCAAAAACTGGAGAGATCAGGGAGGTAGCTGTTTATTCTGTTGCATGGCTCATCGATCTGTGGGCCTAGGCCTGTGGCCATTATTGTGCGTAGGAAACGATAGTAACACTTTCTGGTGGCGAAGGTGGATTAGGTATGTAGAAATTAAACAAAAGTGGGGATAGGACACCTTATTTAATTCTTCTTGGTTTTGGGGTTTCGTTTTTAAATTGCACCGATGCCTGCCGACCACCCAGATAATTTGCGGTCCACCTTTTACCGAAGGGTATACCCTTCCAGGTCTTGCAGTAACGTGCCATGGTTGACCGTATTCAAAGCTTTTGATAGGTCTAGCGCAACGAGTACTGTTCTATGGTGGGGGTTTTGATTTAAACCGCAATTTTTCTGGGTCCTAATGGCATTTAGCGCGGTGGTGGTGCTATGTAGTTTTCTGAAGCCATGCTGATGACAGGCTAGGTGCTAATTTGCTTTGAAGTAGGGGAGCAAAATGGCTTCAAGCGTCTTGGGTACTGGTGATAGGAGAGATATCGGTCGATATAACTCTCCCATGTTAGCTGGTTCCCCAGGCTTTAGTAGCGCGACCACCTTGCCCATTTTCCATTTTTCGGCAATGACAAAGGTGGAAAGAGACAGGTTGAAGACATGTGCTAAATTTTGAAACCCTCTTTCCCTAGGATTTTAAGCATCGACATGGCTATGCCGTCTGGGCCCACTGCTTTGGATGGTTTAGCATGACCGATGGCATTCTCAACCTCTTTGGCGGTGATGGTAATTGGTGACGCGCTGAATTTATGTTTATGTGCGTGTCTGTTGGCCTTCCGTCGATCTTTGTCGACCGTAGAATACATTATATATTGTCGGCAGAAAGCGCTCGCGCATTTTGTCGCATCCGATTGCACTTTATCGCCAAAGGCGATGGAAATTTTGTCATTGTGCCTAGACGGATTCGATAGGGATTTTACGGTGGACCAAAGTTTACCTACACCGGCAGAGAGGTTACAACCGCTTATGTGCTCCTCCCATTTCGCCCGCTTGTGTTCGTCCACAAGAAATCTGATGCGTTGGTTTATATCCCTTAAATGGGGGTCGCCGGGATCGAGCTGTCTTATAAGGTGACGTTCTCTCGCTAAATTTGCGGCCTACGCCGGAAAGTGGGCCAAATTTCGGGAATTCTACCGGCGGGAATGAAACGGGCCGAGGCATATGCAATGACCTTGAGATAAGCACGCTCCCTTTGGCGGGCATCAGTCGGAATTGAGAGGGCAGCAAAGCGGTTGCCTGTAAAGGATTTGTATTCGTCCCACTTTCCTTTTTCTAAGTTTATGAAAGAGCTTTTTTCTGTGACGATGAAGTCGGCGGTACGCTCGAGCGAAATAAGTATATGCAGGTGGTCGGATGCCAATGTTACCATCGGCTGCCAGTTGACGCAGTTTACGTGTCTAACTTTTACGAGAAATAGCTTATTACCTGCATCTACGCACTTTTACAAAAAATAAAAGAAGGCGATTTAACCGATTTAGTCAATTTTTACTAAAAATATTTCCTGTTAAACACCAAAATTTTCGTCAACTTATGGCTCCAGAAACGTTGGGAAATGCATTGTAAGAAAGGGGCAGTGCCACGCCCATTTTTCAAGATTTAAATATTTCCCATTTCTTGTTTTAATGGCACAAAATACGATTGGTACAAAACAGGGGCGTAGCGACGGGGGGTTTAAACCCCCCTTGCCTCAGGATCATTTGATTTTTTAGGTCGTCACAATTCAAATATGATGTTTTTATGTCTATGTTAATAAATTTCTTTATAATTCTGCTACGTATTTACTTAGTTGGTGATATTATATTTTTGAAATGCATGCATATGTATGTACGAAGTGAACACTTATGTTTTAATCATATACTGTTTCCTAATAATTCTGCAATTTATTAAATATACAAATGTACATGTTAACTTTTACTATAATTTCATAAAGAAGTTTCCTTGTAAATTTGCCTAACGACCATCTACATACATATCAGAGAACAGCAAAAATCGAACACAACAACGTTCGATTACATTACAATCGGGCCAAGATGCTCGAAATAGCTTCTGTTTTGACCTTATCACAGGTTTCGAAATTATAAGCATTAAAAAACTCTAGTTCATGCGGTGAGGATGGTATTTCCAATTTAATTTTAAAAAAGATATATTTTAATGTGTTTGATATACTGATATACTTATTCAACACCAGCATTACTCAGGGTATTTTTTCCCGATGGTTTAAAATGTGCGATTGTAATTCCGATCTTGAAAAAAAGGGGATAAAAAGATGTTAATAATTACAGACCTATTTCACTGCTCTCGGCCATATCTAAAGTTTTTGAAAAGGCTGTTAAAACCAAAATTGTTAATTTTTTAAATAAAGCGAGCTTTTTTAGCTCCATGCAGTTTGGCTTTCGTTCTGACCTATCAACAGAAGACGCTCTGCTAGATTTTTGCACCAACGTCTACAAAGCTCTGGATGAAAAAAGAAGTTGCGCTGGTCTCTTTGTGGACATAACAAAAGCTTTTGATATGGTCGATAGGGGAGTACTATTGGATAAACTATATAGAGCAGGATTCCGCGGTGTTATGCACAAGCGGCTTAAATCGTATCTATCGGGTAGAACACAAAAAGTTAAAGTAGAATGTAGCTACAGTAGCCTACAGCTTGTTAATCTGGGCGTTCCTCAAGGCTCAGTTCTTGGTACAATATTGTTTTTGGTCTATATTAATTCAATATTTAAGCTTCCATTGAGAGGCAAGGACACTGCCTTTGCAGACGATCATGCAATTGCGTACAGTACACCGAATTACTTTGAATTATTATGTGACATTAACCATGATATACATTTGTTACGAACCTGGTTCGCTTCACACAAACTGATTGTAAGTAGTAAGACTAGACTTATGTATTTCAGTCATGTTCTCAAAGAACAACCAAGTTATGATGTCATATTTCACTCCGCAGTGTGCTCTCGTTTTAACATGCACCATATAGCGTGCACTCAAAGTGACGCGATGAGATCTTTTGATTGTAATAGAAACTGTAGTGAGAGCTGCTTCAGGGTTGAAGTTGTTGAGAATTTCAAATACCTAGGAATTATAATAGACAACCGCTTGAGTTGGTCTGAGCACATTAATGCTCTAAAAAAATATTTTCTATGTACCACTCGTCACTTTTATCGTCTGAAAAAGTTATGTTCAATATAATTGCAGTGAAAACTCATCTGCCTTGCAGATGCCGTTCGGAGTCGGCATAAAGCATGTAGGTCCCGTCCGGCCAATTTGTAGGGAAAATCAAGAGGAGCACGACGCAAATTGGAAGAGAAGCTCGGCCTTAGATCTCTTCGGAGGTTATCGCGCCTTACATTTATTTATTTATTTTTTTTAAGTCAATATAATAATTAGCTAACAAAGCATTCCTCACTATTGAGTCATGCACCTCTAGTATGTAATTATTAATGTAAGAATGTGAACTTTTGTATAAATAGGAAAGAATTTATTTAATAAAGAAGATTTATGAATCTGATGTCAGCGCTGAACATTAGCGCCAACAAAAACCATTTTCTTTTAAAATCTAAAAGTATACATTGTACATGGCGATCCTGCCAGTCTAGATCAAAATTGGCAAAACTGCTAAAGATCTAGCTGGTCAGAACAACCTGCCGTAAAGCAGGATTAGCTGGAGGAAGATCCTGCCAATTCAACATTTAAGGCAAAATTGCTGATCAAGCAATGCCAAAAGGATTTCATTAACATAAATCCTGACAGTCTGAAGCAAAATATATCGAAGAAGATCTCAAAGATCCTGCCACAAAATTTGAGTCACCAAACAATTTTGAAAGCACACCAGAGCGATATGGAAAGCCAAAAAGGCAACCGATTTGAATTTTAAAACGAACAAAGGCAAAAGAAGACAATATACTAGAAAAAAGGCGTTCTTCATGGCAATCAGCAAACCGCAATTACCACGCATAAAAAAGGGTGGAATAAATATTATATCTGACTGACGGCCGGAGACCAACAATAGCAAATCAGCAGGACCAGATGAGCAGTACGACTAGCAACAAGATTGGCAACGAGTTTTACCCATTAGCAAAAATTTTATTTTTGCTTAGGCAATTTTTTTTTTAAATCAGGAATGTTAATTAAAAATTAAGAGAATATTTCAAATTTATAATGTTAAAATATTAAAAATTAATTTGTTCAATTAAAATAAAAAAGAAGCAATGATTTTTTATTAAAAATTCAAATTCAAAATTAGGAATTTTTTTTACGGTAGGATGAGCAAACTTCTTTTTACAAAAAGTTTGATGTCAGATTTGAACATGACACAAACTAATACAAACAAGTAAGGAAGGCTAAGTTCGGGTGTAACCGAACATTACATACTCAGTTGAGAGCTATGGTGACAACATAAGGGAAAATAACTATGTAGGAAAATGAACCGAGGGTAACCCTGGAATGTGTTTGTATGACATGTGTATCAAATGAATTTAAAGAGTATTTTATGAGGGAGTGGGCCATAGTTCTATAGGTGCACGCCATTTAGGGATATCGCCATAAAGGTGGAGCAGGGTTGACTCTAGAATTTGTTTGTTCGATATGGGTATCAAATTAAAGGTATTAATGAGGGTATTAAAAGGGAATGGTGGTAGTTGTATAGGTGGTCGTCTTTTCGAGATATCGGCATAAAGGTGGACCAGGGGTGACTCTAGAATGCGTTTGTACAATATGGGTATCAAATGAAAGGTGTTAATGAGTATTTTAAAACGGCGTGGGGCTTGGTTCTATATGTGGACGCCTTTTCGAGATATCGGCATAAAGGTGGACCAGGGGTGACTCTAGAATGCGTTTGTACAATATGGGTATCAAACGAAAGGTGTTAATGAGTATTTCAAAAGGGCGTGGGGTTTAGTTCTATAGGTGGACGCCTTTTCGAGATATCGCCATAAAGGTGGACCAGGGGTGACTCTAGAATGTGTTTGTACGATATGTGTATAAAATTAAAGGTATTAATGAGGGTTTTAAAAGGGAGTGGTGGTAGTTGTATAGATTGTCGCCTTTTCGAGATATCGGCATAAAGGTGGACCAGGGGTGACTCTAGAATGCGTTTGTACAATACGGGTATCAAACGAAAGGTGTTAATGAGTATTTTAAAAGGGAGTGGGCCTTAGTTCCACAGGTGGACGCCTTTTCGAGATATCGCCATAAAGGTGGACCAGGGGTGACTCTAGACTTTGTTTGTACGATATGGGTATCAAATTAAAGGTATATATGAGGGTTTTAAAAGGGAGTGGTGGTAGTTGTATAGATTGTCGCCTTTTCGAGATATCGGCATAAAGGTGGACCAGGGGTGACTCTAGAATGCGTTTGTACAATACGGGTATCAAACGAAAGGTGTTAATGAGTATTTTAAAAGGGAGTGGGCCTTAGTTCCACAGGTGGACGCCTTTTCGAGATATCGCCATAAAGGTGGACCAGGGGTGACTCTAGAATGTGTTTGTACGATATGGGTATCAAATTATAGGTACTAATGGGGGTTTTAAAAGGGAGTGGTGGTAGTTGTATAGATGGTCGCCTTTTCGAGATATCGGCATTAAGGTGGACCAGGGGTGACTCTAGAATGCGTTTGTACAATACGGGTATCAAACGAAAGGTGTTAATGAGTATTTTAAAAGGGAGTGCGCCTTAGTTCCACAGGTGGACGCCTTTTCGAGATATCGCCATAAAGGTGGACCAGGGAAGACTCTAGAATGTGTTTGTACGATATGGGTATCAAATTATAGGTATTAATGGGGGTTTTAAAAGGGAGTGGTCGTAGTTGTATAGATGGTCGCCTTTTCGAGATATCGGCATAAAGGTGGACCAGGGGTGACTCTAGAATGCGTTTGTACGATATGGGTATCAAATGAAAGGTGTTAATGAGTATTTTAAAATGGAGTGGGCCTTTGTTCCACAGGTGGACGCCTTTTCGAGATATCGCCATAAAGGTGGACCAGGGGAGACTCTAGACTTTGTTTGTACGATATGGGTATCAAATTAAAGGTGTTAATGAGTATTTTAAAAGGGAGTGGGCCTTAGTTCTACAGCTGGACGCCTTTTCGAGATATCGCCATAAAGGTGGACCAGGGGTGACTCTAGAATTTGTTTGTACGATATGGGTATCAAATGAAAGGTGTTAATGAGTATTTTAAAAGGGAGTGGGCCTATAATATACTTCCACCTTGCGCACTTGTGTGTATTGAGCTTAGTATGCAATTGAAAATATTTGGATTTTTCAAATGCATAGTAGGCGAGGTGAAAAAATAATTTGTTTTAGTTTTGGAATTTGAATTTGATGTGATCGAACGGAAATAATCGTGTTCATCTGATATGCAAGTTAATTAACAAATTTTAAAAACATATTTTAATTATTAAATAAAATATTAATATAAATATTTACTAAATATACGTGTATGTGTGTGTTATTCAATTAAAGCGTATGTGATTGTATTGGTGCATAAATGCACGTAAGAAGACATTCCTTTTATGGAGTCTTTATATGGCGACCGTGACAGGACCCCTACAATAAGAAAAGTTATGAAGTTTGAAGAATTGCATTGAAAATGAATTAATGCATATTATATGTGTATATGTGTTGTGACGTAATAAAAAAAAGACAGAAAAAAAAAATTGAAAAAAAAAGTTTTATACTATCGAAATACAAAATTAAATTTAAATCTTACAAAAAAAAAAATCTATGAAAATAAAGATTTTACAAAAGAAGTAAGTTAATAAGAGCTAATATATGAACTAATATCCACGTTTTAGAAAACCTAAATATATATATATATTCATATATAAAAAAAAAAAAAATTATTATCATTGAGTTGTAACAATAATCTGTGAATACTGTTTACAGTAGAGCAAAACGAAAAGCGGAACGAAGAGAAATACTAATATTAGCATATTAAGTGAACGAAAGAGGAACATAGAGAAATACTAATATTAATATATTAAGTGAACGAAAAGCGGAACTGAGAGAAATACTAATATTAACAATGGTATAAAAAGAAGAGGAACTAAATGAAAACGGAAATGTCAAAGAAACATAAAAATATTCAGTAAACAGTCGTGAGCGGAACAAAACGAAATCGGAATATGAATATTAAGGAATATGAACAAGTGTGGAACAAAATGAAAGTGAAAATTAGTGGAAGAATTTTGGAAAAAGGAAGCTACTGAAATCAATAATGTCCCTCAACTCAACTGCAACAGGGTAGTCAACTATTGAATTTGACAAGTCAGCACTGAATATTAGCAACAATGAAACAATATATTACGAGAGGAAATCATACACTACTACAACAACAACAACAGCGGAAATAATAATGATTGCAGCATTGGGTATGGCGCACAGTGTGCGAAACATGTAGTTTAGCAAACATAAAATCAATTTTTTTTCTTGAATTTAAATGTTCTTAATTTATATTATTTACACTTTTGCACATTTATTAAAGTACCACCACACACATGTACTCATTACATATTTACATACAAACTATTACTAATATAATTTATCTAAATATTTAACAATAAAAAATTGAAAAAAAAGAAATAAAATTTAAATAATAATAATAATAAAACATTTTACTAAAATTTTATTTTAAATATATTAAAATATATTAACATATGTATGTACAAGTGTACGTGTTAATGACAGTGGGCTGGTGTTGATGAAAATTTTAAAATATTTTTTTTTGTTTTTAATTGTTTTTGAAAACAAAATAAAAACAAAATAATTGAAATAAATAATTGAATTCAAATTATTTAGTTTTTCTTTTTGAAACTTTACTCTTTCCCTACTGTCGCATGTTCGCATGTGGTAAAATTTAATTTAATTTAATACAAGCTTTTTATATAAAGCAGTGTGTGCGTAAAATGAATATGTTATATTTGAAATAAAACGATACAATTTTCAAAGATGTGGCTTGAAAGCGATGTGTCAGTATTAAAAAAAAAAAAAATTATTTATATATATAGTATTAAAATTTTAATGTCTCCGAAACAATGTTTTTTTTTCCCCCAAATTTTGTAAGCTCAGCGGAAATTTCATTTTATTACGATAAATTGCACGGAAATTCTTTTACTATTACATATTCAATATTCAATTTAGATATCAAAGTTCGCTTTTGTTTTGTTTTTCTTTTACATGTGCGATTCTAATAGTCCACATACATTTTCAAATGCTAGAATAGAATTTAGTGCAGATAGAGATTCTTTATTTAAAGACTTTTTTGGGTTTGATAACACAAATCATTCTACACAAACTTCATCTTCTAGTTCGATTTCTAATTTTGACCTAACTTCAAATTCTAATTCTTATTTTACTTCTGATACTATTTCAAATTTTAACGATTTAAACATGGCTACTCTTGAGCAAAAGAAGTCATTCATTAGTACTTGTGCCTCGATTATTCGAGAAAACTATAGCGGTGATCCGTTATCACTTGCCTCGTTTATAGATAAAATTGATTTAATAGAAGATTTAACTGATGTATCTTTAACTACTACATTTATATCATTTTTAAAGTCGAAACTCGAAGGCAAAGCTCGCGAAGTTCTACCAACGCAAATAGATTCTATTAGTCAGATTAAAGATGCATTACGTAGCAGAATTAGGTCAGATAACTCGAAGGTTGTTGCGGGTAAAATTGCGGCCTTAAGGGTAAACAATAATAATTTTACTGATTTTTCAAAACAAGTAGAAGATCTTTCTCATTCGCTAGAACGCTCTTTGATCATCGAAGGTATGACACAGGCAAAAGCTCATGAGATGGCGGTTGAGCAAACTGTTACTGTTTGTAGGTTGAACAGTCGTTCAGATATGGTGAAGTCTATCCTTGCATCAACAACTTTTAAGGATTCAAAGGATGTTGTTGCTAAAATGATTATTGAGCGTGAACAGGAGGTAAAAGAGTGGCAGGTGTTAGAGTATCGGTCACGTCCGATAAGATCTAATAGTTTTAACGGGAATTTTAGAGGTAATAATAATTTTAGATATAATAACAATTTTAGATTCAATGATAATGCAACTAGATGTAACAATAATTTACATTTTCGAAATACTAATTATAATAGAAGCAACAATATGTCTAATAATTACAACAACAATTACAATAGAAATAACAATCGGTCTGTAAATAACAGTAATTCAAATAATCAACGTTTAAATAACAGGAATTCAGTCAATGTTCGTTCTTTAAATACCGAAGCCCCTCAGGAGCGAACACTGAGGGAGCAGGTGCTATTGGGTTAAATTCTTTTAAATCAATATATTGTCTAAATTTAAATTATTCTGACTTCATCGAAGTCAACTGTAGTGATTCTTATAAAATATGTTCTTTTCTTGTAGATTCTCAGGCAGATATTTCACTTATAAAAATTTCTAGTTTAGCAAGTGACGTAATAGTAGATAACAGTAATGTAATAAATATAACAGGTGTAACAACAGACACAGTAACAACTTTAGGCACAGTTAGTACGAACATAGTAGTTTCAAATATATTATTTCCTCTGACTATTCATGTTGTTGATGACAACTTTAATATTCCTTCGGACGGTATAATAGGAAAAGACTTTTTAAAAGCAAACAAATGTATAATCAATTATTCGAATGATACA